>NC_069384.1:122914000-123244000 GCF_027475565.1 Acinonyx jubatus
CTCTGCCCCTCCCCTGCTTGCATTTGCTTGCTCTCTCTCTATCTCTCTCTCTCTCTAAATCAATAAATAAACTTTAAAAATTAAAAAAAATTTTTTTAAATAAAGTGATGATTTGGTTCCGGTTCCAGCCAAGACGGAGTAACAAGGACCAGATTTATCATCTCACTTGAAACAACCAAAGACCAAACAACACAACAGACATTCATAGAACATTCCACCCAACAACGGCAGAATACTCATTCTTTTCATGTGCACATGGAACATTTACCAGAGAGAACATACCCTGGGTCATAAAATAAGCCTCTGTAAGTGTTAAATAATTTAAATCATATATTTTATGTTCTCTGACACAGTGAAATTAAAATAGAAACCAGTAACAGAAGGATCTCTGGAAAATTCCTAAATACTTGAAAGCTAAATATTTCTAAATAACCAATGGGTCAAAGAAAATCTCAGAAGGGAAATAGGAAAGTATTCTGAACAGAATGAAAATGAAAACACAGTGTATTAGAATGTGTGGGATGCTGCTAACCAAGTAGTTTGGGGGAATTTATAGCACCAAATGAAGATCTTGGAAAAGAAGAAATGTTCAAATCAATCACATAAGCTTTCACTTAAAAAAATTAGAGAAAGAAGAACAAATTAAATCCAAAGTAGGCAGACAAAAGGAAATAATAAAGCTAAGAGTGGAAATCAATGGAACCAAATGGGAAAAGTCAACGGACTCAAGAGGTGGTTCTTTCGTGAAAATCAATGATATCGATAAATCTCTAGACTGTCTGTTTAGGGAAAAAGGAGAAGACACAAATTAAAAACATCAGGAATGAGAGGGGAAACATCACTCTGGATTCTACCGACATTAGCAGGAGAATAAGAGAATATCATGAACAACTTTATGCCAATAAATTTGGTAACTCTGATGAACTGAACAACTTTTTTAAAGACATCAACTACCAAAACGCACTGAAGAAACAAATAACCTGAATATCCCTATATTTACTAAAGGAATTGAATTTGTAGTTAAAAAAATCTTCCAACAAAGAAAACTCCGGCCCCAGAGTGCCTCGTAGGTATATTCAACTAAATATTTAAGGAAGAAATAATACCAATTTTGTTCAAACCCCTCCAGAAAATTGAAGAAGAGAGCATATTTCTCAATGCATTCTATAATGCTAGCATTACTAGGCATGACAAGAAAACCACAGGTCAGTATAGCTCTCAAGAACATACACACAAAAATTCTAAACAAAATTTTAGCAAGTCAAAGCCACCATTACATAAAAGAAGAAAGCATCATGACCAAGTGGGATTTATCCCAGGGAGACAATGTTGGTTTAACATTATAAAAATTAACATAATTTGCCAAAATGACACACTAAAAATGAAATACCGTATGAGTATCTAAGTAGACACAGAAAAGCATTTGACAAAAATCCAATATCCACACCTCATAAAAATTCTCAGGAAACTAGTAATAGGAAGTTCTTCAACCTGATAACGGGAATCGATAAAAAACCTACAGCTAACATCCTATTTATTGCTGAAAGACTGAAACCTTTCTCCTTAAGATCAAGAACAGGACAAGTATGTTTTTAGTCAGTAAAATCAGGCAAGGAAAAGAAACAGAAGCCATCCAGTTTGCAAAGGCAGAAGTAAAACTATCTTTACTCGCAGACATGACCATCTCTGCAGAAAGCCCAAAGGAATCTACAAAAAAGCCACCAGAACTAATAAGTGAATTTAGCAAGGTTGCAGGTTACAGTTAATACACAAAATGCAACTGCATTACTACATATTACCAACAAACGAGTGACAACTGTAATAAAAAAATATCATTTATAATACAGATTGTAGATATAAATCTGACAAAATAGGTAAAAGACCTATGCAATCAATTCTGTAAAACAACTGATGAGAGAATTAAAGAACACCTAGGGGTGCCTGGATGGCTTGGTCAATTGAGCTTGAGTGTCTGACACTTGATTTCGGCTCAGGTCACCATCCCTGGGTGGTTGGATCGAGACCGAGTCAGGCTCCATACTGAGCCTGCTTGGGATTCTTTCTCTCTCCCCTTCTACTCCTCTCCCCTACTCACACTCGCACGCGCGCTCTCTCTCTCTCTCTCTCTCTCTCTCTCTCTCATAAAAAATAAATAAAAAAAAATAAAGAAGACCTAAATAAAAATGGAGAAATACTGTATTCATGGGTTGAAAGGTTCCACATTATGAGGATGTCAATTCTTCTCAAATGTGCAGATCTTTAGATTCAACACAATCTCAATGAAAATCTAGAATTTTAGAATTTAACTGGTTCTTAAATTCATATGGAAATGCAAAGGACCTAGACTGGCCAAAGCAACTTTGAAAAAGAACAAATTTGGGGACTTAACAATACATGATTTTAAGACTTGTTATCAGTCTACAGTTATCAAGACAGTGTGGTATTGGTGATAAGATAGATGGATAGGTCAAACAAACAGAATATATGGGCAACTAATTTTCATCAAAGGTACAAAGGCAATTCAGTGGTGAAAGAAGAACCTTTTCAACAAATAGCCCTGGAACACCTGCATCTCCATATACCAAAAAAACAAAAAAAACAAACCCCCAACTCCCCCCGCCCTAAAAACAATTTTGCTCCATACCTCACACCATATACAAAAATTAAGTCAAGGCAGATCCTAATGCTAAATACAGAACCTAAAGCCATTAAACTGCTAGAAGAAAACGTAGGAAGAAAACCTTTGTGACCTTGGGTTAGGCAGATATTTTAGACACGACCAGAAGCACAATCCCTAAAAGAACAAGCTGATAAACTGGACTGCATCAAAATTAGAAGCTCTAGTCTTTGAAAGACACTGTTAAGAGAATGAAAAGCATGTCACAGACTGGAAGAAAATACGTGCAAATCACATATCTGATAGTGCATCCCAGTGGCTTTGAAAGCTCGCTTCCTACAGTTACAGTCTATCCTTAATGGCTCTTTGTTTAAAAGAGAGACTCGGGACGAAGTCATAACCAGTTAGAATCTGGAGCAGCGGTTCTCTACTTTAGCATCACCTGGAGGGCTTGTTAAAACACAGATTGCTGGGCTCTACCCTCAGAATTTGAACCAGTAGAGCCTGAGCGTTTTCATTTCTGGGAAGCCCCCTGGTAATCTTAGGCTGCTGGCCTGGATACCACAATTTGAGAATTGCTAATCTAGACCAATTTAGACTACACTAGAAACAATGTCACATGCAAGATTTCCCCCTCTCAAAGGGAAATAAACTATGCTCGCTAAAAAACAGTTTGTCTCTTCCCCATTTTTTTAGGAGCCAGAGACATCTGTAAATGTTAATCAGAGCTTCAGATCAGCAAGAAATAACAAACATGACATCACTGGGTTGGCACGATGCTAGCCTCTTTGTTGAATACGCATTTTCGTTGCCACAAAGCTATTCAGAATTCACCCTGGAAAACATACACGGCCTGACACCGACCATCCCATAATGACAACGTGAAAGACACTATCCGCCCCAGGGAAGTTGGTCAACTTCCTCTGACCCTCCGCGTCACGTGCCCCACCCCCATGCAGGGCTACCATCCGTGTCTCACCGTCCAGGATGGCCCATTGATTGTCAATCTCTGTATGTTTCAGGTAGGAGTCTTCGATGGTCGGGTCGTAGTCAGGCACAAAGATCTTCTGGAAAAACTGGATGGTGAGGGCGCTCTTGCCCACACCCCCATCTCCTACCACCACCAGCTTGTACGTGGGGAGGTTGTCACTGGGGACGGCACTGGTTGCCATGTTTCTGATAGGTCAGACCTGGGGAGGCAAGACATGTGTAATGAGGCAGGAGGCTTTTTCCTTTCTGACCTTGAGTGGAAAATATTCATGAATTTTCCTCCCTCCTTATAGAGTAGTAAATACTCCCAATTATATGTTTATTCAATCATCTATTGAATATCAACTATGTGCCACACCCGGTCTTGCAGACGTAGCACTACTAGATGCCATGAAGTCTTTAATGAGTAAAGCCAAAAAAGCCGTGTTAAAGAAGCCTTTCCATCACTAAAGTCTGCCCTAGTCATGTACAGGTGAACATGTGCGTGCCAGTCTGAGCAGGGATGGCACAGAGGTTCACCTTTTACATCAACTCTAGTCACAGGACTGCTGTGCTTGAGGATTTGAGGCCCCCCAAACTACAGAAAGGACAGGCATAGCAGCCTAGTACCCCCCCCCCACCCCCCACTCTTAGAATTTAGTGATCCTGGCTCCTTTCTCTCAGTTTCCTTGCCCATGGTCATGCAGAAAGTTGTGCTGGTGGGGCACCTGGGTGGCTCAGTTGATTGAGTATCTGAGTCTTGATTTTGGCTCAGGTCATGATCCCAGGGTCATGGGATTGAGCCCCGCACTGGGCTCCACACTGAGCACGAAGCCTGCTTGGGATTTTCTCTCTCCCTCCCTCTCTCAAAATAAAAACAAAACAAAACAAAACAAAACAAAAATCTCTCCCTCTCTCTCCCCCTCTGCCCCTCTTCCCAGCTTGTGCGCGCGTGCACGCTCTCTCTCTCTCAAATAAAAAAAAAAAGTTGTGCTAGAATCTTGTGGCATCTGGTCAACCTGTTTTAGTTGGGGGGGGGGGGGTGGAGAATGATGTCATGTCTAGCGAAGGCAGTGGTTCTCAAGCAGGGGCAGTTTTGTCCCTGGGGGACATCTGCAATGTCTGGAGATAATTCTGGCTTATTAGTGGGTGTTACTGGCATCTAGTGAGCGGAGGCCAAGGCTGCGGCTACACATCCTCCTACAACGCACAGGACAGCCCCCCTCCCCCAATAAAGAATTATCTATCCTGCGATGTCAGTAGGGCTAAGGCCGAGAAACCTTGAGCTAAGGAGACCAGGCAGGAGCCAGAAATGTGGCGCCAGGATTCCAAAGAATAACTGAGCCTTAACAGATAAGGACTGACTGTGAAGAGGTGACGGCAGAGGAGTGAAGAGTCATCTTTGGAAACAGTGTCATAGACAAGGAAGAGAGGGAGGCAGGGAGCATGGAAGGAGCCCTCAGCCAAGGGTGGTTGCCAGAGACTTAAGCCGCTACCTGCGGATGCGCCAGGGGGCCAGGGAGAAGCAATACCACCTCCCGTTCTGGCAATCCTAGGCAGCATGGAGACAGACCTGGTGCCAGGGGAGCACAAGCTCGATCCTGCCTCAGCGTACCAGCAAAGCAACAATCTCTGCGCAACTGGGAGGCAGAAAGGCACGGTGGAACGTGTGACAGGGACACTGAAGGGTGAGGGGACAATGGACTGGGAGTCCCGTGTGCATTGCTGCTTGTTGGGAAGGCCGTGCGGAGCCACCATTTCCTTACCTATCAGATTAAAGGACTGGATTTTTTTACAGTTATTTGCAGCTTTAAAAGAGTCCTCAATTCTAGATTTCAATACAAAAGGTGTTAGACACAAATGTAGGTTATGTGGCCACACTGATTCACGTGGGGCTACAGGAGAGAGTGATTGCATAACCTTGTGCAGTTACGGAAGCTTGGTGTTGACACTTAGGACTTCTCTGCAGTGACAGGAAGTACAGGCGCTTTTATACCCTGCGGGTGGCATATACATCTGTCCTAACCGGACTGAGAACACACTCGCATCAATATATCAAAATGTAAAATGACATACCTTCTCTTGGACCTATATGATATATGAGAACTTATGCTAAGGAGATAATCAGATGAGTGAACGAAGATGTTAGGAAGAGGGGCAAACATGGAAATGACTTAAATGCTGCGGGGGGGGGGGGGGTTAAAGAAAACGTTTATCTACACAATGCAATACTATGTAGCCATTAAAAGGATGACGGTCACTAACCTAGAAAAAGTTTATATTAGGTATGAAAAAAAAACCCAAACAGCTACAAAACAACACATACGTATGATTGCACGTCCATGAAGTCACCCATCTATGAATCTGTGTGTCTCGATGTGGTTCTAGGCAGAGAGAAGACTGGCAGATTTGGGGGCACCTGCTCAATTTTCAACTGGCTACAACAAGCTAGTATTATATATGTATCCTGGGAAAGCTTAACAACATTAAAATATTCCCACCCGTAGGACTAAAAGGTACAGCACAGGGAATAGAGTAGATGGTATTGCAACAGTGTTGTGTGGGGCCCCTGGCAGCTACACCTGCGGTGATGACATAATGTACAGAGTTGGTGAATCACCATGTTGTACACCTGAAACTAATGTAACGTTGTGTGTCAACTATCCTCAAAGAAACAAAGTTTTTAAATGTTCCCACCAAATAAAAGGTTCAGGCTACCTGAAAATGTAGGACTCTGTGTCCTTCCAGGGGGGATTTAAGCTCCTTTGGTGCAGGATATCAGGTCCATTTGGTGCTGCACCTCCCTAAGCGGGATAAAGGTGGGGACACATTGAGGCCTTGGTGAACTGAGTTCTCCCACATGACGAGAGATGACGATCCAACGGGCTGCAGGACAGTTGGAAGAAAACAGGGCTAGCTCTCTCTCTCCTTTGCCTCTCAGGTTTTGAGGAGTGAGATGTTGGTGTGGTCCCCTCACTGTCCTTCCTTACCCGTCGTCTTGGCCGTGGGTGGACAGGGACACTGGGCCAGGGTGACCATATTTGCCTGTGAAAGAGGCTCTTTTTAAAGCTCCCTTCCATTCTCTGCTGGCAACGACATGAATAAAAAGTACTCAGTGGGTGGAAAGGTATCAAGAAAGAAAATTCTTTCTCTTGACTTTCTTCTCAAAATAAAACAAGATAAGAAATACACTAGTAAGTATGATAGAGGACACGAACTGAATCTTTGAGGTGGTGCTCAGACCACCCACAGGAGAATCACCTGGGGACCTGCTTGCCAAGCAAGGCAGCTGGCAGGAAACGGTCAGATGAAGGGCTCCTTCCTTTCACAGAGTCCTGCACTCAGGGGTTGAGCTCCCAGGAGACCACAGGCAGCCAACTCGGGGTTCCCTCCCAACTAAGACTCAATGGAAGCAGGTCAGAATGCACAGTTAGCACAAAACTTGGACCGGATCCCTTGTGGTGAAAAACCTTTTAGCACTGTTCATAGCTGATGGGCCAAGTTCCGGCCCCTTCACTGACATTCGAGGCTGGCACTGGTTGCCACTGCTGACCTCTCCAGCGGTAGCTATGCCACAACCTCTCATACTCTACTCTCTCTTTCTCTCAACCAGCTTTGTGCTCACCCAGTGTGCTCTGTGGTCACACGGAGTCCTCTGCAGATACCCAGGGTCCCCCTCGGGGAGCATACACCTCTTCACAGGTCAGGCCTGGGCCCAGGAATCCCCTCCTATGGGAGGCATCACCTTCTAGTCTGTGCCCTGTAATTCCTTGTGCAGAGGGCACGAACATGCTTGAAATCCACACTTAAATGTGCACAAATGGCAGGGACTGCAACTTGTCCCTCTCTGTGTCACCAAAGCCTAGCAGAGCATCAACAAGGATGTAAGTCTAGCTGAAGGAACTAGAGGCTCAATGCCGGCATTTCCAAACAACTATCAAACCACCTACTGGCCACAGCATTGGTCCTGACCATGCACGGGGCTAAGGGGCAACCCTCCCAGCCAGGAGTTAGGATTGTCTCCCTCCTTCTACCAGGTCAGACCAATCACACAAAAAAGCCCTTCTGAAAGCAAGTGTGGGCCCAGGAAGGGAAGAAGGTGTTGCAGGGGCATGAGAGTGAGTCCAGAACTCCCCCTCCCCCAATTCTAAAGGCTCTTCTCCTGATGGGCATGTTTTTCCAGCCTTCAACCTCCCCCAAAATAATCCCTGACTAAATGATGTCCTTTTAAGTGCATGCACCACACTCCTACAAAGTAAGCTGGACTCGAGTGGTGAAGAGAAAGACTTTTTTTCAAAAGTCACCACAAGCTATGACGAAAATTGGTTGGTGGTTAAGAAGCAAAATGCTTACATTCACAAGACCCCCCCCCCCTCCAGCCTGTCCGACTAGAAGATCAGAGCTCTTTCTAGATCTTTTTAGATTAGAGATCATTCTAGAATGTCAGTTCTTTACCTTTTGTAGATCATGGATGGCCCCTCTGAGGTGGGAAGGTAGTGGAAGGTGGACCTAGGGTCTCTCTCTAAAGCTCCTCCACCAGTTTTCTATGCTGGATACTCTCCTACTGACCAGGTAAGGGACCTTGGGCAAGTTACTGTTCACAGCCTCAGTTTCCTATTTTGTAAGATGGGATGGGTTAGAAAATTACTTTGAAATCATCGGAAAATACTTTGCAAGATTGCTCTAAGCATGAAATTAAAATTATGAAATGTTCCCAGCTTAGAGAAGGTGCTTAAATGTTTGTTCTTGCACCTTGTTGACTTTGTTCCCAGGAGAGATTCCCTCAGTCTCTCTTCCCTCCCCCTCTCACTTTGTCCACTCAGAGGCTCCCCCATCAGAGCCCTGCTGCCATCTCAGCTCCGCCAGAGGCCTGTGTGGGATCGTCACCCATCATTTAGAACATTGTTTCCATGGGAAATGGCTCTGAGGTTCTAGGCAGCCCCCTCCACTCAGAAACCAACTTTTGGAACAGCAGCCACTTGGGCGGGCGTTGGCGGCTGAGCACTGGTTCCCATGGCAACCACTGCTCCTACAGCCCCTCCCAGTCCACGGGCAACCCAAACCTTCGCTCATACTGGAAACTTCTTCCTAAAAGACAGTAGTGCTGCCTGGACAATTTTAATAACACGTATACAAAAACTTCGGGCATCTCTAACCAGAGAAATAAGCTTTTTTTGGCTGCTGTCTTTGGCTCCCTTTCTCTCTCAGGGTTAGCACCATCTTGCAAGGTTTGAAGTTGTTTCCTGAATGGCAGATTTGTCTCCCCATGTAGCTCAGAAGCTCCACCGGGACAAGAGCCACATCTCCTTATTCCGTTGCCTTTTACGGGGCCAGGCAGGGCCCGAAACACAGGAGCCTCAAGGTCTATTCACTGACTGACTGCTGGATACTGTCCCAGTGAAGCCTTCTACCCACCCAGCTCTCCCTTAGGCCAAGAAGCAGGGGTGATGCTCCCAGGAGGTGGGGGGCTAGGTAGACAGATGACCCCACAATAACCTCTTCACCCAGCAAATTTCAAAGTGTGCTTGGAGGGTTCTAAGAACTCCTGAGGACAGTCTTGTACAAAGCCTCCCTTGGTTCTCAGGGGGACACTAGGGGCAGGGATGTCATTAATAGCCTATGACTACAGTCAGGTAATTTGAGTTCTTTTTTTATGGTTGCTTATTTATTATTTTTGAGAGAGAGAGAAAGAGAGAGCACAAGCAGGGGGGGAGCAGAGAGAGACACACAATAGGAAGCAAGCGCTAGGCTCTGAGCTGTTAGAACAGAGCTGGACACAGGGCTCAAACTCATGAACTGTGAGATCAGGACCTGAGCTGAAGTCAGACACTTAAATGGCCGACCGAGCCACCCAGGCATCCCCAGGCAGCTTGAGTTCTATTTGTGTCTCTGATATGGACTCCCTGTGTGACCTGGAACAAGTTTCTTAACTTCCAGGAGCCTGTCTGCCCACCTACAAAACAGGAGAACAGGACGCTCCTGTGAGGCCCCTGTGAAAAAGACCAAGGGGCCCTCAGCAAGGGCATATTTGTACTGACAGGTGAAGTGGTTGGACCCCTGGTCTCCCTCCAACCTGGTAGAGCCCAGTGGTTTGGACCACTTGCCGGCCGCATCCACAGCCCTAAGAGCGCCTGCACTGCACAGGGCCACTGGAGGACCCAATACAGTAGCCAATGTAAATGCCTGGGACAACAGAGGGCTCCAGCAGCCCCCAAAATGGCTATGTCCAGTGGCTAGGATCCTTTACCAAGTCTGTTGCATTCTCCCAGATTGCCAGTTTCTAGGGCTTCTACGGGGCTTTTTTTCCCAAAAGAATAGCCCAACACATTCCCCGTTTTTTAAGTGGGCGCACAAAAAAGAGGTAGCCTGGAGGCGCCTGGGTGGCCCAGTCAGTTAGGCGTCTGACTCTCGATTCCAGCTCTGGTTATGATCCCACGGTTCATGAGTTCAAGCTCCACGTCAGCCTCTGCACTGACAGCTTAGAGCCTGCTTAGGACACTCTCTCTCTCTCCCTCTCGCTCTCTTTGTCCCCTCCCCCAGTGATGCTCACTTGCCCTCTCTCCTCAAAATAAATAAATTAAACAAACAAACAAACAAACAAACAAACAAACAAAAAGAAATAGCTTGCCTTGCAGACATTGTCAAGGGGTCCACAGGCTCCCTGGCCTCTCTGTGCACCTCTGTGCACCTCTGTGCATCCCCATAGCCAGCACCACTTCCAAAGCAATGCCATACAGTCCTGGCCAGAACAACTGATGCCCAGGAGAGACTCCATTGCAATTACACTCCCCACCATTCAGTGGGCAGCTGCGGTGGGCTGGCTGGACACCAAAGGTCATCCTGGGAACCGTCACACAACACTGCCTTCAATTCCTTGGGTGATTAGTTTTATAGCATCACAGCATTTCTTTGACTGTCATGGTGACTTCACTAACCCACAGGGCACTCTTCATCCTTGTCCGTAGCTTCCTTGGCTACACGACTAAAGGACCACAGATTCTTAGAGCTGGGGCAGTGGCCAACCCAGAGTCTCTGCAAAGATGCTGCTAACTTTATTGAAAGTTTAGTTTTCATTGCTTTTTGCCTCTCTACTTCTACACTAAACATTTTAAAGATCCCCCCTCCCCCAGGAACCTTATCAGTTGAACTGCAAGTCGTCTGATAAATAAAGCTGGAAGAGGGGGAACACTTACTATTAATGGAGCTGCTGCGAGAGCAAATGGACTTTCCATCCCATTGAGCTGAATCAGCTCTGGGAAGCTAATCTCATCTCCATGATGTCTGGGTGTGCCCAGCTCAGGGGGATGAGGACACGCTGGGGGGAGTGACCCCACCCGTGTGGAGGAAATGGCTCTGCATTCCAGGAGCTGCCCTTCCCTTCTGCACAATTCCCAGAAATGGGCAGCTTCCCCAGGGCTGCTGCCTTGCAGGCTGAGTATAAATGGTGTGCCGTCCCACCAGGGGTCTAGGCCATTGGTGTATCCCTTAGGACTTCACTCTCCTCTCCCTCAGACCTTGCTCCAGCCTGTTGTCTCACATGGCTGCTAATCCCAGCCCAGCCATGTCACTGCACCACTCACCCCTCCAGGAAGCCAGTGCATTCAGCTCACTCCAGTATTAAGACTTAACTACCCATCCAACCATGTGCATAATTTTGTGCGATAAAGGACCTTAAATACCACTGGCTTTTAGATGGTGAGTATGTGACGCAGGGGCCATTCCTCCTGTCCCCAGAGCCACGCAGGCATCGTAATTGACCACTGTCCTCTTCTGGCTCAGTCGTGAACCCTTTTTGATGCAGCACCTTGGCAGCCAGAACCAGGTGACTGATCCAGAGAGGAAACTTGTTTGCCACCCCAGATCTAACCCACCACTCTTCCGATTCCCTCCAAAACATATCACGTACTGGCCGTCCTGTTCTGGGTAGGGGCGCGCAGGACCTTTAGGGGGAGCCTGCCCGGTTGTCTCTGGAAAATTCTATTACCCAAGTCTTGTGCTAATACATCAGCCCCTGCTTTTCTACCCCATCAAATCCAAACTCCTCTGCCGGGACCACACCCGGACTGCTGGCAGAGATGGTCAGATAGGGATCCAGAGATCCAGGCAAAGGCCAATGTTTGAAGTAAGCCAGGGGAGGGATGCAGTGCCCTTGGCCTTACTCATGACCCCCAAGTCCCATATGCTTCCTTGTATTACTGCTCATACTTGGGTCTTACCCACTAGCCCGAGAGTGACTCCTGACAAGGCCTGGAGCTGAGCCACTTATGACCCAGCAGTGTAAGTCCCAGAGTAGGTGTGTAGAAATACCTACTGTAATAATTACAAGAGTAGTCAATGCTAAAAACTAATGATTGATTAATTAATTAATTAATTAATTAATGTAAGTGATGTGTCTGATGCTGTTGGAAGATTTTACCACGTTAGCTCATTTAATTCTCACAACAGCCCTATACGGAATGACTCTGATTATCCCCATTTTATAGTTGAAGAAACTGAAGTACAACAAAGTAAAATAACTTTTCTGAGGTCATCCAGCTAGAAAGGGGCAGTGCTAGGCTCTGAAACCACACAGTATGGCTCCAGAGCCCGTGGCCAGTCCATCATCCTAGGCATTTGTTCATGGCTGGCGAAATGGTGAGTGGGTACAGGGTCAGGCCAGGCCAGAGGCAGCAGATCCAGGAGTGCTGGAAAGAAGTCAGCAGTGAGCCGGGAGAGTGATGTCTGAGTCAGAGAGGCCTCCAAGGCCACATCCCTGCTCCTGTGGGGGAGGCAGCCGAGCAGGTCAGGGCCCAAGAGGCACCCAGGGCAGATACTAGTCACTAGGAACAGGCACGCCCCCACTCCCAACTGGGACAAAGTGTGCCAAACAGTGTCTGGCCACATGCTCCTTTCCTCAGGACCAGGGAGGAGGCTGGGGGATCAGGCAGCTAACCCTGTGGGAGCACCAGGTAGCTTTGAGACCCATTTTCCAGCACCTCTGTCTGGGCCCCTCTCCACTGTGCTGGTCGCTGCCCTGGGCCCAGCCTGTCTCCTCGTGCTCCTGGACACCAGCTGGTCCCTACCCAGCTTGGGGCAGGCCCCTCCCCTGGAGCCCCTCATCACAGAGCCTGAGCCACTGACTCAGGCAGCCTGCAACTTTAAGCAAGTTACTTATCTTCTGCACCTTGGTTTCCTCTTCTGTAGAGGTGGGCACAGTGGCTACACTGATTTGCCTGGCTGTGTCTGGCCCACCGCAAGCGCTCAGTAAACATCAAGTTCTTACCATCAGCAACATTCTTCAAAACCCATCTCAAGCCCTTCCTCCTGCAGGAAGCCCTCCTGCCTCCCTCCAGAGTCCTGCCCGAGCTCATGCCCTGCGAACTGGCTGGTTCCAAAGCTGACAACTCAACAGAACTCAGCCCTCACCACTCCTTCTGGGGTGTGCTCTCATGCTGGCTGTGTATGGGCCTCAGCTCCCCCATTCTGCCCTGGGTGGGGGGGCATCTTGTCTGCCTACAACTCTTTCTGCCGTCCCTAGGGAGGCTGACCAACAAGAAAAGCCAGGAGAGACTGGGTAGCCTGCAGGGCAGAAACTCTGAATATTTCAGAAGCTCTGAGGAGAGGGAAGCAGATGGGGAAGGGATACAGGGTCAGGTGGGAAGAGGAAGGTCATGCAGGCCGGCCAGCACAATGAGGCAGGACCATGCAGGGTGGCATTCAGTCTCCCCATTTTACCAGTGGGGAGACAGAGTCAGGAATGTTAGGGCATTTGCCCAGGGGAACAGCGTGGTAACGGGGAAAGCTGGGACCTGGCAACTAAAAACTAAAGCTCTGCCCCACTCAGCACCCAGCTAGACCAGGGCACCTGGTAGGTCTGAGGCTCTGGGAACAGAGGGGTTAGCGAGGGCCCCAGTGTCTTAAGGTCCACATAGACCTTCAAAACAACATGCCCCCCCCGCCCCCGCCCCGCCCCCCCCCCCCCCCCCCCCCCCCCCCCCGGCATCTCTGGCTCACGGCGTATTGACACCGGGCCTCTCAACCTCCAAGCTCCCACCCCGGCACCCTCCACCATGTCCCCATGTCCTACCACCACAGGGAGGGTGGCAGCGAACTCCAGGGGTGCGGGCAAGGCTGCCACCTGGGTCACAGCTTCCTTCAGGGCAGCTAGGGCAGAGAGGAGGAAGTGGCTTTACGACTGAATTCTTACTCTCAGCCCCAGGGGCCTATTAATATGTACCTAGTGCTTGGGCTGGGGCTGGGGCAGTCTCTCCTCAGCCGAGGAGAACTTTGCAGCCTCACACGGGAGCCTGCATGCCCACTGGGAAAGTCATTCTGGCAGTCACCCTACCAGTGAGGGGTGGCTTCTGCACACTCTGGGAGTCCCCAAAGTGAGGACCCTCAGACCCCGGCGGGCCGCCACCATCCTATTCTCTCCTCATTCTGCCGCAGCAGCCTCCTCACAGCTCCTCAGGGGGCTGCTCAGGCTCAACCCTTCTCTGAATGGACTCAGCCAGGGGTGCCTGGGTGGCTCAGTGGGTTAAGCATCCAACTTCATTCAGGTCACGATCTCACACTCCGTAAGTTCAAGCCCCATGTTGGGCTTTGTGCTGACAGCTCAGAGCCTGGAGCCTGCTTCAGATTCTGTGTCTCCCTCTCTCTGCCCCTTCCCTGCTCACATTCTATCTCTCTCTCTCTCTCAAAAATAAACATTAAATTTTTTTTTAAATTTTTAAACATTAAATTTTTTAAAAAGCCAACAACCACCCCCCCTCGAGACCCCTTGTCTCTCCTTCCTGCCCTCTTCCTCCCCTAGCAGCTCAAACACCTCTTCTCCCTCAGATCCAAGGCCAAGGCCTAGCAAGTCTGCCACTCATGGCAGGTGCACCTCAGGGGCTCAGCTCTGCCCCCCTTATCCTCCCACCCCTCCAGCACTATCGGTCCTCAAACAGCCCTGGAGCATACAACTCCTCCCTGAAAAACCGCCCACGGGTGTCGGAAGCTCTCCCACTGACCAGAGCATTCCAGGCCCTCCTTGAACAGCCCCCAGCACCACTGGCCTCCTCATGCAGCCTCTCTGATGATTCCTAGTGTGGCATCCTTGAGGACAGGGACTCCGGCCCCTGGCAGAGCACCTCGGAGTGTGCCAACGAAAGTTCTCTGCCTGCCCTGTCTTTTCACCTTCCCTCCGCCTGCAAAAACATTCCCTCTCTACGGAGAAGCCCCCCTGTTTTCCCCAGCATCCTGAAGTGATCCCTTCCTCCCCAGCCATCTCCTGCCTTCCAGGTCTCCATCCATGCAGCCACCACGCTTGTGTCTGGGGAGTGCTGGCCAGGTGGCAGGGTGCTCTGCAGCCATTATGCCATTTGACTCCTCACAGCCAAGAAGGTGCCGTTTAGCACCTGTTAGTGATCAACCCTGAGGTCACAGAGGTTCTGTGGCTTGTCTGTCTGTGAGTCTGACCACAAAGCTCCCAGCTCGGCCACAGGGCCGTTCTACCTCTTCTGGGGAACAAGCCCCCCCCTCCTTCTCCCTTCAAATCTGGGAGCTGGGGAGCTGTTTCCCTGTCAGATTCCCCCACTAGGGTAGGGTTGGGGTCTGAGGGCCAGACCTCATCTTCGTTACCTCTCTAGAGCCTGGGCACAGCTTTCTGCACAGAGACACTGCAGGGGTCTGCTGTTGGCATTTCCACAATGCAGGGTTGACACTGGGAGAAGCCAGAATTCTGGCTCGGGTAGAGGGTAGGGCAGAGGTGGTGTGGGCGCTATACCTGATGGGCCAGCTGGGTCCCAGAGTAGTGAATGGTGGCTCTCATAAGGGACATATCACGTGAGGAGTTCCACTGGACACACATGGGCACCGGCCCATCAGGAGAAGTAGGTGACAGTGAGGGAGTCCTTACTTGCCACTCACACTTCCAAAACACCGAGCCCCCTGCAGCTCCCAGGTCCCAGCTCCCTGACCACTCCACCTGCTGGTCTGGGGATGCCACACCCTGTCCCTGGAGCCTGCTGGTGACAGCAAGGCAAATCTCCTGGTACTGTCCTTCCCCTGAGTAGTGTGTGTGTGTGTGTGTGTGTGTGTGTGTGTGTGTGTGTGTGTAGAGCACAGCTTCACAGACTGTCCTTCAGAACTGTGTCAGCCCAGAGCTGCCTGTCTCATGGAACCGTGGCCTCACACTAGCACAGTAGGAAGTAAGTGGCCCAGCAGAAGGGCAAGGATGGTGCCAGACAGCACAGGGAAGGCCTCGAGGCCAGGGGCAGTCATTGCTCTGTGTCAGCAGCCCCCCTGCCAGGAGATGGACACTTTTGCCAGGCCTGACTATGGCTGAACTTCAGCCCTCCAATCCTGGCTGACCCACTATCTGAACTGCTTTCCCTTGCAGTAGCAGAAAGACGCATGTGGGAGACAACTGAACATCCCAGCCTCATGTGTTCGCAGAGGCCAGGTTGATAAATGAGAGAGGCAGGTGAGTGCAGGCAGCAGGGAGCAGTGGAGCCTGCAGCAAATCGGAGACTGCTGTTACCCTCCACCGACTGCTCCAACATGAACCTATCTGTAAAGGGGTTGCCAGATAGCCTAAATTGTTTAAGAGTAGCCAGGAATCTGAATTTTACATGAGACTGAGTTTTTGACGTTAGCTACCTGTTAAAAAGTTTTATACATTGTATAAGGCAAACGAATCACCCTTGGGTGGCTCCGGCCCACAGGGGCACCTGCCCCCAGCCCTGGCCACCTCAAGCATGCCTCAGCATGCCCACATTGAGTGGGAGCCGACAACTCTCTGCACTGCCCTGGCCTGGCTTCGGCCACAAAGAGGCATGATAAAAAAGGACATGGAAATGACACTGAGGAGTAACAGCAGCAGGGGTTACTCAGCCTAGAGACTTTGCAGGGGCACAGTCATTAGGGGGAGGGCACACAGCCCACCCGAGAAGTGTTCAGAACCCAGGGAGGTAAAGGGCAGAAAGACATATTCAGAAACGACCGTTGCTTTGATTTGTTTCTGTCATTTATATTCACGATGTCAAGCACCATTCATGAAAAATGTTAGAATTTTTATGTTGAAGCTAAAATGAGAAAGAAACATGGTCCAGGCTCTTGCCTGAGGTGGGAAGAAGCAATCCAATCTCCATTTTAAAAGAGTAACCAGACTGTAGAGATCTGGGCTGGAGCAAAATAAAAGGGAAACTTCCTGAAAACGAGGTGGGCATGACAATGAGCAGCTGGGGAGGTTGTGGGGGTTCCCTTGCAAAGGCCTATGAAACGAGGAAGGAATAGGACCCAGTAGCCTGACTCTGGAGGGGTGCACCAGGGCTGGAAGTGGGGTGGTAACTTTTCAGGGACCCTCTCAAAGTCCCGATTTTAAGCCCACCCCGCTGGAAAGGCAGGAGGCAACTTTTCACATCTCACTCTCCAAGTGCAAAACATTGGTGCATTTCTCCCACCTATTTCTCCCTCCCATTCCTCACCAGCCTAGCCAGGCCAGACAGCTGTGCCTGGGTGGGGGAGGGGGCAGTGGGCACTGCTGGCAGACCGGCTCCATTCCCAAGGGGTGTGACCCACCCAGGAGCCACCACCGGCCTCCCACCTGTTTTTTCCATGTACAGCACTTTTATCAAAAGTCCTGCATCAAAGCATTTGCCCCTCTGCTAGGTATGTGGCCCTAGGCCACTGCTCAATCTGTTTGTGCCTCAGTTTCCTCACTTGACAGAGAGATGCCAGCCCGAGATGGACTGAGGTATTACTACTCCTGCTGCTTGGCCAACCCAGGATTTAACAAGGAAGCACATTTTATTTCTGATGATGGAGGAATGACCAGCATCCACAACCCATGCTGACTTGTTTCAGGGATGCAGAGAAAGAGGAAAGCTTCAGAGCTATGCCCCGCCCTACAGCCCATCTCAGGGGACCGTCAGGGGACCTTCCCAGGGGCATAACGGCCGAAGACAGAGCAGAAGTTAGGAGCATGGAAATAGGTCCGACACGTCCAGTGCTGAATCCTGGATGCGTCACGTACTGGCCATGTAACCTTGGAAAACATTATAAACCCCTCTATGCAAAACTATTGTTGGTAGTAGCAGTAACCAGCTGCAGGTGCAATCAGGCTGAGTCCTGTGGCCAGAATGGAGCATTATAATGCCTGTTTATTAAGTCCTGACAATATCCTCAGCACTCTACATCTACTCCCCTGAGCACGCCCTACCACACCCCAGACTAGGTGAGATATTACTGTTACGCTCTTCCGGACACTCAGCTGTCCTTGACAGCCCTTTGCATTCCTTACTTATGTAATGTGTCAGTTCCATGAGCACAGGGCCTGTCCTCTGTTCTATTCTCCACCGTCCCTCGGGTGCCCAGCACATGCCTGATACAGAGTAGGTGCTCACTAAATATCTGTTGATTTACATCAGCTCTAATCCTCACGGCGATTCTGCAAGATGCTGTAACAGGAAGGAAAAAAAATTCACACTTGGGCTCGCTCTGGTCATTGGGAAAGAAGCCCTAATTTAAGAATTTGAGGTGTCTCATACTGAAGGTGCTAGCTTACACCTAGCTAATGGTGTAAGGCTAGGGTGCAGAACTCTGGCTTAGACAGGCTCTTTGGTGGTTCTTTTCTGAGGCGAAAGTGTAGGCTCGCAGCCTAGTCCAGGACAGATGTCATTACTGCTTTGCAACCAAAAGTAATGGAAATTTGGAGTTCTCAGAAGTTCTGGGGAAAGTGTCCAGGAAAATCGGTCCTTGGAAAATGGCAGTAAACTAGGCTTGAGGAGACAGGCAGGCAGGGAGAAATCCTTTAAGGGTGAGCAGGCAAGAGGAGGATGTCTACTACTCAGTTTTAACTCCTGCCCTGTTCTGAACAATGGGTAACCCCCTTTCTTCCGAGCCCTTGGTGAAAGCCTGTTACACACACTGGCTGTGGCTTAGTGGGGCTTAGGGAATGGGGAAGCCAAGCTGATTGTATACATGCGTGGGGCAAAGTGGGGCAGATGACCAGGGAGGCCAGATGGCCAGCGGACACGGTCCCCACTCTGAAATCCTCAGAAATACCGCAGATAGGGAGAGTTTTCATCAACACCTGGGTAATTTTTAAAGAAAAATAAATGGATACACTCAGAGAATGTCTACAAGGAGAAAATCCTTTGGGGAGAATGAAGAAATACTGGGGAGAGCACCTCCCCATTTCCACATATGTGGGATGAAGGCCTGATCCAGCATAGCTAGATCAGGAAGAACGGGATGGGGTGGCTGGGACATCTTCACTGTTACCTGTTAGAGACCAGGCAAGGGAGGCTCACACTGATGGGGGAGGAGGGGGGGACCACCCTAGGTCACATGACGATAGGTAGTGGGGCAGAAATTGGAGCCAGGGCCCTCTGGCCCTGCAGTCCCTGTCCCTTCCTGCTCTCCTATGGGTCTTCTGAGGTGGGAAAGGAGACTGAGACTATCTGTGGCCCCTCTGGCTGCCAATTCTGCAGCCCTGCTGGTGGTCCCAGACCCTTGCCAGAGACCCTGCCTGGGGCTCTCTCCTTCCACACAAAGAGGCTCTCCCAGCCCTCCACCCTGTCTTTCCTATTCACTCACACCAACCCTAAATAGAAAAAAGTCCCTGTTAAATGCTTTATTAGAATGGTTATTTTGTTGGACTGCCAAGTGACCTACTCCTGCTCCCCCTTTCCATCCCTCCAGCCATCCCCAGTTTGAGTCCAGAAGTAAAACAAAGGCTTTGTTTCTTTATTTTGATTTCCTCTGTAAAATCTCAAACATGCAGGAAACACCCACCCAGTCCCAGATAAGTGGACTCAGGCCGCTGTCCACTGCGGGCGGGCGGGGTCGGGGGTCAGTGAGTGGGGGTGGACGGGAAGGTTCTGAAGCCAGCTGACCTTAGCTCCCTGGGAGGCCAGAGGGCACCTGGGGCCTGGCTTCCTGGAGAAGGGCTGGGTGTGAGGAGCACCAGGCCTTCCCAGCTCCTCTGCCCAAAGAACCTCAACCTGAGGAATGTGGGTGTGGAGGGATGGCTGAGAAGACAGATCTCATACAGTTATTTTTTCATATATGCCCCCAAGGCTTTGGGACAGTGGCTCCACCCTTTTCCATCATCTCTAGTTACAATAAAGCCAGCATTGAAAGAAGAACACGATAGAGGCTATTTTGGGCAGCTGAGCCAACTTGTGAGAGAATGGTCGTTGCCAAGAAAGATGGGCTCGCCTCTATCTCCTCCGTGGGCCCTACATTTCCAGCAGAATTCAGATAGAAAGGGGTGAATGTGTGGGTTATCTAAGAAGGGGAATTTTCAAGAAGGTATGATGCAATTTTGTAAAGGATAAAAAAAGAAACCTAAATGGAATTAAAATTAATTTTGCTTTTGAAATGAATACATAATGCTTTGGGGAGGCAAGAACTTTTCCCTTGACCCCCTGAGAATGATTAGTTCCAATGGGGTGGGTGGGCCTCCCCCAACTCCACCCACCAACCCTCTGGCAACCTCCACGCGGCTCCACATGCCCACAGACATTTTCACTGTTTGGGGACTTGGGTACAGTGTGGGTATTTGGTATAGCAGGGCCAGCCTATATCAAATATATATAGCAGATACTTAAGAAACCAGAACTTTTCTTTTGAAAGTGGGTTGCATTTCAAATAAAAAGGTTTTTTGTTGTTTTTTTTTTTCAGGAGTGGAGGGTTGGGGGAGAGGTGATAGGACTTCAGGGAAGGTACTCTATTCTGTTTCATTGACCTATCTACTCCTGTTCCAGGGCCATACCACTTTACCCTAGTTTTGTAGTATTTTAGTATCTGGTAGACCAGCTCCTTCTCCTTTCTCATTAAGGGTCTGTGAGCAAGGGAGTAAAATGCTCAGATTTGATTTTGATATTTCATTTTGCATTTTAAGATGGATTTATAGGAGGGGCGCCTGGGTGGCTCAGTCGGTTGAGCGTCCGACTTCGGCTCAGGTCATGATCTCACAGCTCATGAGTTCGAGCCCCGTGTCAGGCTCTGTGCTGACAGCTCAGAGCCTGGAGCCTGCTTTGGATTCTGTCTCCCTCTCTCTCTGCCCCTAACCCACTCGTATTCTGTCTCTCTCAAAGATAAATAAACATTAAAAAAAAATTTAAGATGGATTTACAGGGGGCAAAATTAGAACAGAGAAACAGAATGATATTGCAGGAATTTAAGTGAGTGATGTGAAGGCCGGAGCCAGAGTAGAGATGTTCAGAAATAAGGGAAAGAATTAATTAGACATAATCCAAGTCATCAGATTAAAAAAAAAGAGAGAGAGGCATGGGCCTATGAACATAACATGTATGTGTACTTCTGTATAACCAAATAGGAACTGGTTTTAGACCATGTTTAACTGCCTTCACTGGTGCAGTCCCCGGCTGCTTTCATCAGAAGACAAACCCCAAGGAGCAGGTCCCTCTGAGGTCCTGGAGCTCCCGGCTGGCTCCTGTGGCATCTCCCTCAAAGTGAGGGAAAGCAATGCAGGCAGTGTTGTTCTTTACTGGCCACTCAGGGACAGAGAACATTTCAATCCATTCTTACCACTTAATAAAGAGGATTTGGGGGCCACCTTAGGTCCCCATGTTCTCTCATGAAACTAGTTCAAATCTTCATCTCCCATCATGACTCCCTGCAAATGGGATCTGCCTGGGTGTGGAAGGTTTTTCTGGAAGTTTTTGAATCTCTTCTGCAAAGCTTTCCAAAGTGTGACTCTGCTAACTGTTGTCACCCAAAGCTCAAGCTTCGAAGGGTGATGCAGGTTCAGGATCCAGCATGGGAGTCACGCAGGGGTGGATAGCAGAAACAGCTCGGTGAGGGGCTGTCTGGTCATCATCACATCAGGGAAAGCCACCCTTCCCTACTCACTCAGCCAGCAGAGCAGGGCCCAGGCCCGGGCACCGGCGCCCTCCTTCTGTGGCAGCTGCAGGGGCGAAGCCAGGGATTGGAAAGGTACCACGCTGCACTTTATTTATTTATTTTTTTTTAATTTTTTTTTTAACGTTTATTTATTTTTGAGACAGAGAGAGACACAGCATGAACGGGGGAGGGGCAGAGAGAGAGGGAAACACAGAATCAGAAGCAGGCTCCAGGCTCCGAGCCATCAGCCCAGAGCCCGACGCGGGGCTCGAACTCGCGGACTGTGAGATCGTGACCTGAGCTGAAGTCGGACGTCCAACCGACTGAGCCACCCAGGCGCCCCGACCACGCTGCACTTTAAAGTAATTCTACACTTGAGAATAGAAAACGAATTTTGCTAGGATTTGTGTAAGATGAGCTGCTTAGCAAATCACTGCCATCTAATTATAAAAAGAAAATTATGTTTCTTCTCTCTCTCTATTCCAAATATGTATGTCTACCATTTAAATGGCATTTGCTTTGGGCAGGCAGGACCAAACTGTGCTCTGCAGCCTGGCCTGAACCCACAGTGGTCAAGGTAAGTGCTTCTGAGAGTAGGTCAACTTTTTTGCAAGGGATAAATCCAGGAGCACCCACTCGCCCTGCTCCCTGGTGGTTTCTCCCCAGCTATCAGCCACCTGGATGGAGGCCCAGGGGGCACCTGCTGAATTAGACGGGGACAGGAAGCTGAAAGAGCCAGTATGCAGAAACTCAGGAGCCAGGCTCCAAAGTCTGCTTCAGGCTGAGGACAGGCCCAAACCAGCCAGGCTTAGTGACCAGGGAAACGGCTGCAAGTCCTGCCTTCCCATGCAAAGGATGGAGTCAGTGCACAGTAAATGGTTGCATGTCTTCATGTTGGGTACCGGCATGTGGTGTTTGTCATGTGATCCTTTACATTTTCATTTTTTTATTTTTCAAAATTAAAAAATAAACCAAGTGCACAGATGACTTAGGGGTTCGCAGCTGACAATAAGACTAATGGGAGTCAGGGAAAACCACAGCCGCCCAGGCTCTCTCTGCCTCCCTGCACCAACCAGCTGCTTCTGTGCCTCTGTGGCTCCAGCTGCCTCATAACATCCTCATGCATAGGCTGCTCTGCCCCCTCTCCTCACGCATGGGGCCTTTGCTCCACCGCAGCACTGATCATGTATGGTCAGACCCCCGAGGGACATGCCCCATGAGCACCAGGAAACAAAAGACGTGTCATTTTTGGTCTATCTAGTTCTGGGAGCAGCACAGGGTAATTAACAGAAGGACCATGTGCTTGGGGACCAGATGGACCTTGGTCAGATCCCTGGACTCTGCTTTCCTCAGGCCTTGACTGGAGGTGGCCTATTCAACCACCCTGAGTCTCAGTTTCCACATATGTAAAAGGCCAACGGCAATTGCTGTGAGGCCTAGACATGGCTAGTATGAGTGTCTAGCCCAGGGCCAGCCCACAAGTCTTTGCTGAAGGGAGTGAAGGAGGAAGGAGGAAGGAGGAAAGGAAGGGGGAGGGGAGGGAATGGAGAGAGACTGATGGTCTTTAAACCATGCCAGTCGAGGAGCAGTTGAAGAAAGCGGAGCTGGTGTTGGAGAAAAGGCAGGATTGTCAGAGATTCATGTTGTACAGAGCCAGTGGGGGCAGGTTAAGGGGAGGAAGGAAAGAACTTTGCAAGGACAAGAGATTCCCAAGTGGAAAAGTGGATGGATTTGGGGGCAGCAAGCTCCCTATCTCTAGAGGGGTCCAGCTGAAGCCAAAGACCCACCACACCCTTCACAGGCTGTAAGGAAGGGACTTCCCTGTTGAACATTTCCCAGCCTTTATTCAAGGGGGCACCTTCCCATTTGGGCCATATTTATTTACTAGTGAATTATTACTGGCTTAATCTTTACCTAAAAATCACCATACTTCTTTTTTTTTTTTTAAGTTTTTTGTTGTTGTTGTTGTTGTTGTTGTTGTTGTTGTTGTTTGTAATCTCTACACCCAACATGGGGCTTGAACTCAAGACCCTGAGATCAAGAGTCGCACATTCTTCTGACTGAGCCAGCCAGGCACCACCCCCCCCCCATACTTTTTAATTTAAAATCTCTCTCTAGCTTTAATTTGAACAAAATATCCATTTGAAAAATGGGTGTGATGTGATGTTTGGGTTTTTTTTAAGTTTTTATTTATTTATTTTGAAACAGAGAGACAGAGAGCAAGTGAGCTGGAGAGGGGCAGAGAGAGGGAGAGACAGAATCCCAAGCAGGCTCTGCACTATCAGTGCAGAGCCCGATGCAGGGCTCGATCTCACAAACTGACACAGGGCCTGATCTCACAAACTGTGACATTGTGACCAAAATCAAGAGTCAGATGCTTAATCCACTGAGCCACCCACGCACCACATGCCTGGGTTTTATAATACATATAAACAAGTGTATTAAAATGAAATGATGCTGTATGTGTCCCACCTAAAGTTCTCTCCCTGACCACTCTGAGAAATGTGCTGTACGGGATCTGAATCTAGACTAACCATGCTCCAGGGGCCCCTGCTGTGTCTATGATTCTGTTATCTGCGGTTACAACCCTGAGGGCAGGCAGCAAAGTCACAGATGGGGCCTGGGTCCTTGCAGCACAGGATGCTCTTAATCCTTATGGCCCTTTCTGGTCTCCCAAGCATGTTCTCATGCGTGTATTTCATCTAATCCCATGACAACCCTGAGGGCAGGCAGCAAAGTCACAGATGGGGCCTGGGTCCTTGCAGCATGAGATGTGCCCACAGCCCTCTAGACAGAGAGGACAAGAGCCGGGGCACAGAGTCCCCAACTCTCCATCCCCTCCTCATTCTACCAGCACATTAGGGCACAGCCAGATCCATCCCTGGTGCTCTCCCAAATCTCGCCCGTTAGCTTCACAACCCAGATGTCAATCATCTGTGATGTGTTTTATCCATCTAGGTGGCCAGATGCCAAGCTCTGGAGATGAAAATATGCCCCTCTGAGACAGAGAACGTCACTTCAGCAACCAGCAATGACCCACACTGTCATTTGGCCACGTGGCCCTCAGTAGTCCCCGCCTGATAAAGCTACCAAAAACACCTAAAGGTCAATGAGTGGGACATTAAAGAGTTAAACACACATTGCTACTTCATGAACCCTGCAAGAGGGATGGCTGCATGGAGCTGTCTTGGATCGTGCCAACCTGCTAAAAGGCCCTAGGGGCGCAGTGGTGGGGGCAGGGGGTGCAGTCTCTGGGAGCAGGCAAGACCAATCTCATCATACACAGCAGGAACACCACCTAAAAGACTGGAGATGAGCACCAAGGAATGCATGTCAGGCCCCAAGGGGTGCAACACACTGTCACCTCAACCTCAACATCAGCTCTGTTGTCTGAAGCATGCACTAAAAACTTGCCCGTTCATTTTCACTCTTGACCCCGGACTCTACTGTCACAGCCGGATAGCCTGGCTGGGAGGGCAGAGCCGCAGTGTAGATCCTCAGTAAACAATAGTGAGACAATGTGGCTTAGACCAGGGGATCTAACCTGGAATCCAGGGCTTGTTGGAGATCCATGAATCCCCTGAATTGTATGCCCAACTCTGTACACCCAAGCAACTTTTCTCTGGGTTTCTCACTGGCATATTAAAGAGGCTGTGACCCAAAAAGGCAAAAACCATTGCTCTGGACACCAGACCCTCAGCCTTCTTGGCTGCCTTTCCCAGTCAAAAGCTTGCTGAAAGTGGCACTAATAGTCCGTCTCTGTGTATAGTGACTTCACAAGAATCTGTGGAATATCTAAGCTCTGCCTATTACTTTCCTTGAGTTTTGTTATTTGCAGCCGAAAGCAGACCCACCGACCCCAGTACCATAAGGCCAGTGGCAACACCCAAGATTGGGAGAGTTGGCAAGGACAAAATTCCTCTCAGAACTTGAATTCTCTGCTCAGCCCCTAGACAATGGATACTTGCCAGACGCCCCAGGGCACAGGGAGCTCACCCAGCTCCTCCCTTTTTCCCCATCCCCAGACAAAGGTAGCTGTCCATCTTAGATGGCTGGATGCCTGCCCCAAGCCTGGCAGGGACAGAGCCTCTGGGACTCATTGCACACTCTTGATGCTTGAGAATATTCCAGCTTTGCACATGCACGTGTTCCCATTCAGCTCACATAAGTATGATTTGTACAAACTATACAACGCTCACGAACAGGTATATTTTCAATCACTTGCAGGAGGAACACTCCATCGGGGCACGCGTTTCACGGGCAGAACTGATTACAGGCAGCGTAAAATATAAAACGAAGGTCACACTTCCTGAGAACTCACTTGATCCAGCAGGCTGGTCAACATGCAAATCTGACTGACATGAGGACCAGTCACCCCAGGAGCTAGTGTGGTTCATCACAGCCCGGTAGTCCTCCCTGGTTCCAGGTGATCACTCAAACTCGGGCACCAGCCCCAGAGATTTGTCACTTTGCGAGCAGCTCAGATCAACTGAAAGTGTGAAATACCTATGGTTAGAGCTAATAATAGACTAAAAGTTATACCCGCCACAAAAATGTCTTCTGTAGGCGAAAGTATGAGTTGTGGAAAATGCAAAGTGCCTTTTTCCAGAGCAAAGCAGGCAAGCCTGGAAGCCTCACCAGGGTTCAGCAAGGAGCTCTGACCCTCCTCTCCAGAAAGAAATGTTGAGGCCAGGGGTGGGGGTGGGGGCAATTTCTGCTCCAGCACCCAGCATACTCGACACCACCGGCCTTCAAAGAGGCTGGCAGACCTGGCATCCTTGAAAACCCCAGAGCATCAAAGCCTAATACCTCCCGACCTGGCAGAGAAAGTACAGAACTACACCATAAACCGCAGACAGAGAAACTCACTGGCTGCTGGGAGCGAGAACAGATTCAAGGTTGAAAAACATGGCCCCAAACATTTTCAGCCCCAGTCAGCAGGGACACGCAATTTACAGGAAATTAGGAGATTTATAAAATGTTGGCCAGCTGGAGTTTCTTCCCTGGGAAGAGAAGCAGGAGAAACTCTTAAGAACTGTCTCGGTGAAGTACTGTGCTCACTGCAAAGCCCCTGACACGTGTCAGTTATTAATACCAACAACTCACCACCCCACACTTCAACCTGTACTTGGCAACAGGCTGTACCTGGAGCCCTAAAGCAGGGGACAGCCAGACCCTCAGAAGAGGGGCCTGAACAGCCACATGGTCTCTAGATAGGATCCTGGGCAAGTTACTGATAACTTTCTAGCCACAGCTCCTCATGAGCATATGGGGATTACAATAAAACCTCAGGCAGAGTCTTGTCAAACGATGAGAAAACACACCCTGGTCAAGTGCCTGGTCTGTGTGAGCCCTGCTGGCTGCTACTATTGCAATGGGGCTTCAGGGTTTTAAGTCAAATTTCCTTATTACTCTTTTGAGGCTAGAATCCTGAGCCTTGTCACTCATTCTCTCTGGTCAGGTCCAGGACAGAGTGTGCGTCTTGGAGAGGCAAGAACCATTTAACCCACGGAGGTTAGGTACCAGCAGGGGCCCATGGGGGGAGGAAGGGGAATCCCAGAGCTCTGCCAACCCAAGAGGCGGCCCTTGTCTCTCTCTCTCCAGACTCGGCTTTCTCCACGGTCAGCATAGACCTCAGTTCCAGCCACAGAGTTGAACTGGATGTCCAGTGCCCATGCTCCTACCAGGCATCACCTCTTCTAGGAGGCCCTCCCTGCCTTCCACACTGTCTGATCCCACAACCCCTGCGCCTCCCTAATCCCGTTATTGAGCACACTGCGCTGTCGCTCATGTTTTACCCTTACCTTCCCCGCAGAGCAGGAACAGGCACTATGCCCCACACAGTGGGCACCCCAGCCAGGTCCGGTCAATGAATGAGCCGGGCCTCAGTTGTGACCACAGTCCCAAGCCCCGCGGCGCAGGGAAGGGTTGTTTGTGCAGCAGGCTGCTTTTTATTATCGAGATAAATTTGACAACACCCCTGGCGGATCCCTGCTTAACGCCATTTTAAAGGGGGAGAAAGAGTACCCCCCCCCCCACCCCCGCCGCCCACCTCCCCGCGGGTCCTCACCCAGGCAGACCAGAAATCCTAGGGTGGTTCCGTGAAAGGGGCTCTCTGGGCGGCGGACAGGCCCTCCCCACTGGGGTCTCTATTGTGGCGGATTTCTCGCTCGCACAGCGTTATGCCGGAGCCTGCGGTGGGAGCAAAAGGCCACTCCCCGCCAGTCCCAGGGCTCACGCCGCGCGTGGGGAGCGCCGCAGGGCCCGGGGGGCGGCCACACCTCCCGCCCGGAACAAAGCGCCGGGCCCCCTCCCCGCCCCGGCGGCTGCGACCACTCACCGCGCGCTCCAGCCCCGGCTCGGCTCCGGCCCTCAGGCCGCCGCCTCCATGCTCGCGCGGCCGAGGAGGCAGCGCCGCGCCCGCCCGGCCCCACTGCAACCGGACTGGCGGCTCCCAGCCCGCCGGCCCTCCGGCCGCTCCGGCCCGTCCCCGCCCCGGCGCCTCCTTAAAGCAACCGCGCAGCCCGCGCGCGCCCCGAGCGCCTGGCGCGCCGCGCATTCCTTATATTGCAACAGCGCCTGCTAAAAATAGAGCGCCGCTGCGGGCGGGGCGGGGGGGCCGCGCCGCGACCCCGCCGCCCCCGCGCGCACCCGGGCCCCCGGGACGCGCGGCCAGCGCAGTCCCGGCCACTAGCGCCGACTCCCGCGGTAGGCTCGGCGGGGGGCAGGGGGGGGGCGCGCCGCCGCCTTCCCCGCGCCCCCGCGCCCTTACCCGGTCAGACCCGCGGCGCCGCGGGGCTGGCGTTAAGGTGGACGCGGAGTGGGAATTCGCCCGGGCCTCTTTAAGAGCCTCTGCGCCCCAACCTCTAAGTCTCCGCTCCGGCCGGGCCAACTTCTGAGCCTCCGGACGCCTCCCCAGTCCTTAGCGATCTCGGCCGCCACCTCCACAGCCTTCGCTTCGAATCCCCGGACGTGTCTCTTCCTAGATCCTCACCCGGCGCCTCTTCCCGCAGGCCCTCATGGTGCACCATTCCTGGGCCCAAAGTTCGTTGGGATGGATGCGACGGGCTCAGGACTCGCGCTCCATTTTATTGTTTCAGTTCGGCTAAGTCCTCGCCATCAACGACATTTTTTCCTTACTTTAAAAAATGGAAATATAATTTACATACCCTGAAACATCGCCTTTGAAAGTGTACAATGACGTGGTTTTTAGTAGATTCGCAAAGTTGTGAAACCGTCACCATTAATTCCAGAACATTTTCATCCTCCCCCCACCCCTCACCCATTGGCAGACATTCCCCATTCCCCATCCCCCCCAGTCTCTAGAAACCACTAATCTACTTTCTGTCCCTATGGATTTGCCTATTCAGGACATTTCATAGAAATGGAATCATACCACATGTGGTCTTTTGTGACGGCTGCTTTCACTCAGCACTATGTTGTCAAGGTTCATCCATGACGCGGCACGCAGCAGCTCATTCTTCTTCTGGACAGAAAATATTCCATTGTACGTAGACACCGCGTTTTGTTTATCCATTTCCGGTGACGGACAGTAAGGTTGGTTGTTCTTTTTGGCTATTGTGAATGAAGCTCCTGTGAGCGTTCGTGTACAAGTCTTTGTATGAACGTATGTTGTCCATTCTCTTGGGGGATAAACCTGGGGGTAGAACTGAGTAGAACTGAAGTAGGGGTAGAATTATGGGTCATATGCTTAGCTATGTCGAACTCTGTGAGGGCCCCCCAAACTGTTCTGCAGACCAGCTACACCACATTCCGAGCAAGGATGACGAGAGGACCGATGTCCCTACATCCTCACCAACACTTATTATTGTCTTTTTGATTATAGCCATCCTAGGGGGAGTGAGGTGGTACCTCAATGTCATTTTGATGATTGGTATAAATTTTGAAGACCTTTTTTTTTTTTTTTTTTTGTGGGTGGACCTTGATGATGACCTGGAACCACGTGACACAACCAGGGAACCCATCTGCTTGTCATTTTGAGAGCTTCACTGTCTACCCCAAGCCTAAGAGGAGCTTCCTGCAGAGTCCTTCATGCCATACTGGGGCTTCCAATCCGATGCGGGTTTTGACTGGCACCCCAGGTACCGTGCAGCCATTTGGTGAGAGCTGTTGTGTCCCCTGCTTCCACCTGTTGCTCTGAATGAAGTCCCTGTGGACCCCAGGAGTCCCCATGGGGGGCATGTGGATTATGAGCCGTCATGTATCTCACCTTGGTAGGGAGTAAAAGAACTGGCTGAGGAGGGGGTTGAGGGAGAGATGCTCATCTTGCCTGGCTGGGTTTTACCCTGAACCTGCTTCTTCCTCTCCCTTCCATTTACCACAGGCCTTAGGGGCGACTGGCCGAGACCTGCGTGTCCTGGTTGTCTGCCAGCCCCTCCTGGGCCCCCTCTGTCAAGAGACGTCCTCTCCCAGGCCCTGATTGGCACAGCACTCTGGCAGAAATGCCCTCAGCTTGAGCTGAGACAACACCTGCATACGACTGAAGATTTGTTTTTATACCACTTTCACATACAAATCTTTAAAAATCTGCCTTCTCAGAAATGGAACCTAAACAGCTAGCAATCACACACAGGTACCTGGAATTCCCTAATGCAGGTTGTGACTGGGGGCTCACAACAGGGCACTTGTCCCATTTGGGCCGTCTCCTCTGCTCTTTGAACCCTAAAATAAAGTATGGTTCAGTCAATGGGAAACAGGGGCTTTGGAGAACAGGGTCGCTGAGGCCCGAGTGTGATAGTCGATTCATTCAGTAAACGCCACCAGAGGACCTACTGTGCCAAGTGCTGTGGCAGAGACCCACCTCCGGGCAAACTCAGAGTGCCATCCAAGGGTAAGTGGTGTGGAAGAGAGAGGTACCAGTGCCTGTGGGAGCCCAGAGGAAGGACACCTAACCCGATGTGGGGAAAGCATGAGTGCCCAGAGAAGGCTTTCTGTGAGAGGTGATGACTGAGCCAGGGTTCAAGGGACAAATAACACTCAGCTAGGCTGAAAAGGGAGAGAGAAACCTTTATATGCCGAGATATCACTGAGATGAACTCTCCAAAACCTCCAGCAGATCCACGTGGCTGACCAGGTATGTTTGCAGCATGGTAGAAGGCCAGACTTCTGGCCAAAAACCCAGGCTGGACTCAGGCCCAAATTTCAGGCCCTGATGTCCAAGGCCAGCCACAGGGCCAGAAGCCAGCTCCTGCAATAGGGCGAAGACGAGAACCACCGGGCTGACCCAGAGCAGAACTTTCCTGCTCAGAGACACAAGCAAATGTACCACATCCTCTGCAGTGTCCTGTGCTATCCTCTCTGCCCCAAGGCTTGCTGCATGCCATGCCTCAGAGCAGACCCAGGCTGGTGCCTGGAGGTTCAGTGGGCAAACCTAGGAGGCCTGGGGACTTTGAGGGCCAGGAGCCAGCCACTTCATTGTGGTGCAACCTTCCTCCAGAACCGCCTGCCCCAGTGTGGCCCCTGGGGATAAAAGCAGCTCTGGGCCCCCAAGCACTTTGGGCCCCAGACATGGGCACAATGATGAGTCTGTACACCTCCCAACAACCTGTGCGGAAGGTCTTACCTGCCCTGTTTGGGACATAAGGAGGCACAAACCCAATCCCATCCAGCCAGTAGACTGAGAGTCAAGGTCTTCTGACCACAGAGCCTGTACTCTTTCCCTTATCTCTAGTGGTCTCAACGGGCAGTCCACTGTGTGTGTGTCTGGTGTTGGGAAAGCAGGGAAAAGGTGGAGAAGATACTAGTCTCCTCAGGCCTGTGGCTACAGTTAGATCTTTTGTTGACCCTGAAGCACCAACCATGGGTTAGCAGAAGAGCCTCACGCCACCCCCCCACCCCCACCCATTCATCCCCTCAGCTGACCTTTCCTCTGGGCCAAGTACAGGCTTGTATTCACTGGGCCACCCATGATATGGCACCAAGAACTACATGCTCCTCTCTCAGGGTTTTCATAGCTTGTACCAATCCAAATTCGGTTGTGTCTCATCTTCAGCTTTCCCTGCTGCCCCCTTGGTACACCCCCTCCTGCCCCAGTCCCACTAGAAGCTAGGCCTCAATCCTAGAAGGTAGGATTTTCTTCTCTGATGCTTATGGTTCCTGATGCTTGTGCTTTATCCCTCACATGGACTCCCGGCTCCCTGGGGCCAGAAGAGCAGCTTTCAGTCAATCCATGACCGAGTCATGGCCAAACTTCTCCAAAAACTTATCCATACTCAACTCATATGTTTGTTTCTCATCATTTGTTTTTCTCTCCATTGGCCCTTCCTCTATTTAAACTAACATCCAGTGGCTTTTAAATATTTTTGGCCACAACCCATAGAAACATATAGGTTTTACATGGAAAACCAAACATGTACACATACAAGTGAAACAAAAATGTAAGGAAACAATACTGATCTTTACTATATGCGACGCACTCCGATATATTCTATTCTATTCTATTCTATTCTATTCTATTCTATTCTATTCTGTTTCATTAAAAAATGCTATCAGGGCCTATTAAACTGATTTCATGCCCCATTAATGGGTTGTGGCCTACAGTTTGAGAAGCATTGAACCCAGATATATTGACACTCTAAGCCTCAAGTAGTGACATTACAGCAGATATTTGGCAAGAAAGAAAAGTCAACTCTAAGATTTTAAAACAGGTAAAAATTTGAAAATAAAAGAGTTTTGAGACTCAAAAGCCTAGGAGATTTCCTCTTCTGGGCAGGATGTAGTAGGTTGTGGGAGCCAGTGCTCCTACTGCAACAAGATGAGATGAGGCTCTCCAGCTGTCCCCTCACTCCTCTCCCTGGACATTTGCCAGTTTGGGGCACTGCCTAATGATCAAGATTTGCCTAAAAGAAAGACCTCTAATGGAGGAAAGAGAAACCTGTAAAGCTGTAGTGGCTACATGGGACTAGAATGAAAAAGGGACATGGAGGCCTTAGAAACACAACCAATTTTCTCCACAGAGCATTTGCCGAGTTCTGGGTCTGAATGTGCATCTAAAAAGCAGAGTGAAATCTTCCACAGTCTCACAGCACTTAGAAAACAAAGGCTTCCCAAGAAGAAAGGGCCTGCCTCAAACACAAGGCCAGCTCCTATCTCATGACGTTTGCCAGATTTTGAATCTGCAGGGGGATGGAGTCTGGATGGTCAGTTTGAGAACTTCTGAAGGGCAGAACTGAATCTCCACAGTCCTTCATGCCTGAGGGTACAGGGGACCTGCAAGGCTCTCAGTCAAAATCCACATGTGAGGAATGTGGGTAAACAGAGAGAGATTGTTTTGCAAAAGTTGAAATCCAGCCTCAATTTAGCTTAATCCTTCACTGGACTGAGACAATCATCCCTCATGGCCATCTGCTTAATGGAGGAAAGAAGGAACATTCTGTGGCAAGTTATGTCATCTGGAGTCTCTATGCCTCTTACACACAATGTCTGCATATAGTAAAAAATAACGAATCAAGTGAAGAGGCAGGAGACTAGAATCAATAAGCAACAGAAAAAACAGACGCTAGAAACAGACACATAGATGATTCAGATGGCAATTAGTAGATAGGACTTTAAAATAACTGTAGAAGCACTGGAACTCTCATACATTGGAGATGGAAGTGTCAAATGGTATATCCATGTATCAGCCAGAGTTCACTCAGAAACCACACAGTAATTTGGACAAGGAAATTTTAATGTAAAGAATTATTAAGTACAAAAATGGGCTACATACTAAGAGGAAAAGAGATTCTAAGGAATATAGTTACAGCAGGTATAGGGAATAGCCTCTAGTGCTGATGCAACACACCAAAGGAAAGACAAACCTGTATGAGGTCCCTCCTCACCTTCTACTGACAGGCTGAGGTCCACACCTTATTGGAGACAGTGTAGCCATGACTCACAGGATGACAAAGAAGTTTGCTGCAGTTCCGTGCAGATGGAATGCACTGGAAAGCATTACTCTTGGGTACTGAGGGAAGCCATCCATGGAAAGGTGCTGCACTGTGGAATCTGCTGGAAAATTTCCCACAGGAATGATGCATTCGAAAGCTAACCTCTGTGGTAGTGGGAGAAGCTGCCAGTGGAGATGTGCTGTGTGTTTCTGGCTGCCATGTGTGCAGGAACCATGTGCTTCAGGGACTTGCCAAGAGAACACATCGGAACCTGGAAGAAAAGCACTTTCTCCTGCAGTGGCCTCCAGTACCATCCCCTGACAAAGCTGAACATTGTGCCAGATGGCAGAAGAGAAAGATTTCAGGGTCCAGCTTCATTATCACAGAGCAGGTAATAAGGATGGAAATCAGCTTTGAAAAGATATTTAATAGACTCTACTAAAGCTAAACATACACCTACCTTCTTTTTTTCTTTTTCTTTTTTAGAAAGAGAGCGAGCATGCAAGCAGGAGAGAGGGGCAGAGGGAGAGAGAGAGAGAATCTCAAGCAGGCTCCATGCTCATTGTGGAGTCTGATGTCCTTCCACCCTTGGATCATGACCTGAGCCGAAATCAAGAGTTGGACCCTCAACTGAATGAGCCACCCAGGCGCCCCAAACATACATCCACCTTCTGATGCAACATTTCTACTTGTAAGAATAGACTTAAGAGAAATTAGCAAATATGTTCACCAAAGAACATATGTTAGAATATTTATAGCAGCTTTAGTCATAATAGCCTACAGCTGGAGACAACCCAAATGTTTACTAGCTGGAGAATGAATAAGTAAATAAATCACAGTCCATTCATACAATGGAATACTATACTGCAGTAAATAAGAACAAAGCACTGATATAGAAACAACACGAATGAATCTCACAGACATTATATCAAGTGAAAGGAGCCAGATGGAAAAGGCAACATACATGAAGTCCACTACTAGTAAAACTATGATGGTGATAGAAGTCAGAATAGTGGTTATCTCTTGGGGGAGGGGAGTAATACCTCAAAGACAAAGAAGTTCCAGAAATATTGTGTATCTTGATGTGGGTGATGGTCACATGGATATATACAAATGTGAAAGTTCATCAAATTATGCATTCATGATTAGAACACTTTATCCATTTCACTGCGTATGTGTTATACTTGGAAAATTCAAAATATCCTCACTTAGATTACTATGTTGAATAAAATAGAAGAAGAGGTATGTAAACTAGATAAAAGGAAAGAAAATGTCACCAGATGAGTGGACTCTACAAAAAATAAAAATGGAAATAAAATGCACACTCTAGAACTTATAAAGTATACTAACTGAAGTCAAGAACTCATTGGATCAGTTTAATAGCAGATTGAACACAGCTGAGCACAGGATTGCTGAACTTGAAGACAAATTTAAAACTACACTGAAACGGGCGCCTGGGTGGAGCAGTCGGTTAAGCGTCCGACTTCAGCCAGGTCACGATCTCGCGGTCCGTGAGTTCGAGCCCCGCGTCAGGCTCTGGGCTGATGGCTCAGAGCCTGGAGCCTGTTTCCGATTCTGTGTCTCCCTCTCTCTCTGCCCCTCCCCCGTTCATGCTCTGTCTCTCTCTGTCCCAAGAATAAATAAACGTTGAAAAAAAAATAAAATAAAACTACACTGAAACAAAAGTCGAGGAAAAAAGACCCAGAGAAAAAGAGATATTAGCATAAAAGATAAGCAGGACATAGTCAGATGTCTAACATTCATATCACTGGAGTCCCAGGAGGAGAGAATGAGACAGATGCCACAGTCAGAGAGATAATGGCAAAAAGTTTCCAGCCAGTGAAAGACATTAAATTCATAGATTCAGGGGGATTGGTGAATCCCAAGGGCAAGCACAAAGAAAAGTACATGTAGACACATCAGAGTTAAACTGCTGAAAACCAGGTAAAAAATAATTTTTTTAAGTATCAGATACCTTTCTTCAGTGAGCAAAATCCTTTATGAACATGTCCTGGAGCTGAGAAGAAGCTGAACTTGAGCTTGGGTGAGAGCCATGCCCCACTACACCAACGCTATGGCCTCGCCTCTCAACAGGAGACGACATTCTGCAGCTAGGAGCCTGAGACCAGCATCCTGAGCATCTTGCCTCATGAATCACTCAACCCCAGCTTGCCAAACAGTGGAAAAATTATCATCCTTTGTAGCCACATGTTTTCATGTGTCTTCGTGTTTGAAACATTGTGACACCAAGTCAGAGAAACACAAATTGCCTGGATTTGTGGCACCTGGAAGGCAGGATTTGCTCATTTCCATTTTCTGAAGTCCAATTACCATTACCCTTGCTGACAAACAAATTCAAAAACATTTGAATCCTTGATGGTTAGAACTTTATTTTACTTTATTTTTTTAATGTTTATTTATTTTTGAGAGAGTGATATACAGAGTGCAAGGGAGACCCAGAATCCGAAGCTGAGCTGTCAGCACAGAGCCCAACGTGGGGTTCGAACTCATGAACTGGGAGATCATGACCTGTGCCAAGGTTGGATGCTTAACTGACTGTACCACCCAGGGGCCCTGATGGTGAGAATTTTAAAACACTGTTTTTTTTAACATTTTATTTGTTTTTGAGAGAGAGGCAGAGAAAGAGAAAGAGAGAGAGAGAGAGAGAGAGAGAGAGAGAGAGAGAGAATGTAAGTGGGGGAGGGGCAGAGAGAGAGAGGGGACAGAGGAGCCAAAGCAGGCTCTGTGCTGATGGTAGACATTCCAGTGTGGGGCTCAAACTCAGGAACTGTGAGATCACAACCTTGAGCCAAAGTCAGATGCTTAACCAACTGAGCCACCCAGGAGCCCAAAAACATTATTTGCATATTAAAACAAATATGGATATTGTATGTAGTCTTTGAAAATATGCACACATCTTTAAAATAAATCTTAGCAAAGTTTAGAGAACCCAGAAGGGCATTGAGCAGTATGCCCTCACTGGGACAGTCATTCACGAAGCTTCAGGGGACACACTGAAGGAGCAGAGTCTTTAGTATTGAGATCTGTGTGGCTGACTGAGATCCAGATCTGCCTCACAAGCTTCTTTTGTCTGCCCAAAAATATGGGCAAGGAGTTCTGTTCTAATGACAAGTTAGACAGAAAATAGGTCCTGCTCTCTAGTCTCCCAGGACAGCCTAAACAATCAAGGGGCAAAACTCATTACCTCTTTGGAGGTGTCAGGAAGTATGAAGATCTGAGATTTTAACCTACTTGGAAGATAACAAGTTATCTTTCCATTGCCATATGGATATTGACAGAAAACATGAAACTCCTGGGTCAGAGGTAAAGGCTAGGTTACTCCTCACAGTTATAGTAGTCATCAGGATATTAGCATTTTTGCACACGATTCCGGAACCTCCATTCTCAGAGGACAATACAAAGAGGGCCAGGTACACCTGCATGTGAAGTGGGTTGTGTTATAGAAGAACCCTGAGCTTCAGGAAACAAGCTTTTAACTGGAGAGTAAATATGCTTGCTATAGATGGAGACGTGACCTCTACCTTCCAAGGCTATAAGCAAACCTGCCCTTTGTTTTAGAAGGAGATGCTCTGTCTATCTTTCAAGGCTGTTCACTGTGTAAATGTTCCTGAAAAGAAAGCTGAGAATAAGGGCAGTGAGTGCCTCTGCTTGCAAAGTGTACAGAAACATGAAAGACAGTTGGAGGAACGCCACTGACAGGAACCTGGGATCAGATGGCTGTTCGTGGTGCAGATGTCTCCTTGCTGTCTCCTCTAACCTCTGGATAAGCCTGAGTGGTAGGTAGCACAGGGCTCATTAGTCCTGCTCATGAGCAGAACCTGAGGGTCTATGGTAAGAGTCACTAGGAAGTAGCTGGGACAGCCTGCCCTACAGGGACTCACAATATAGACAGCAGTTAGATGGGACTCCCCAGTGACTGCTACAACATGAAAAATTGTAAGAGTCTGATGCAGGTTGGTGGCCTCAGAGACGGGTTGTTTCCATTTTGTGGCTCAAAGGCTTGTTTTCAAAGTCAGTCTCACAATCCACAAAAAATAATTGAACTAATAGGTGAGTTTATCAAGGTCTCAGAATACAAGGTCGACATACAAAACCCAGGGGCACCTGGGTGGCTTAGTTGGTTAAGCGTCCGACTTTTAGTTCAGGTCATGATCTCCTGGTTGGTGAATTCGAGCCCCACACTGGACTCCACACTGACAGGGTGGAAGCCTGCTTGGGATTCTGTCTCTTTCCCTCTCTCTCTGCCTTTCCCCCACTTGTGCCTTTTCTCTGTCAAAAATAAATAAGTAGGGGTGCCTGGGTGGCTCAGTTGGTTAAGCCTCCAACTTCGGCTCAGGTCATGATCTCACAACTTGTGAGTTCAAGCCCCACACCGGCTCCGTGCTGACAGTTGAGAGCCTGGAGTCTGCTTCAGATTCTGTGACTCCCTCTCTCTCTGCCCTTCTCCAGCTTGTGCTCTCTCTCTCTCTCTCTCTCTCTGTGTGTCTCTCTCTCAAAAATAAATAAAAACATTAAAATAAATAAATAAATTTTAAAGATATATAGATAGAAAACCCAGTGTATTTCTATGAACTGTCAGCACATAATTGGAAATGAAGTAAAAACATAAAAACAATTTTGCAATAATAGCATTTACAAACATGACATACAGGGGTACCTAGGTGTCTTAGTTGGTCAAGTGTCTGACTCTTGGTTTCAGCTCAGGTCATGATCATGAGGCAGGTGAGTTTGAGCCCCGTATCAGGCTCTGGGCTGGCAGTGCAGAACCTGGTTGGGATTCTGTCTCTCCCTCTCTCTCTGCTCCTCCCTCATTCGCTCTCTCTGTCTCTCTCTCAAAAATAAATAAATAAACTTTAAAAAACACATGAAATACAAATGACTTCCAACAACTATAAACATTGCTGAAATGAAAAAGTAAATAAATGGAAAGGTGCCATATTCACAATTGGAAGAGTCAATATTATTAAGATGTCTATTCTCCTCCAGTTAATCTTAAGATTTAATGCAATCCTAATCAAATTTCCAACAGGATTGTTTAAAAAATACTAAGTGACATTCTAAGATTTACATGAAAATAGCCAAAGCAATTTTCTTTAAAAAAATTTTTTTAAAAAACATTTATTTATTATTGAGAGACACAGAGAGAGCATGAGCAGGGGAGGGGCAGAGAGAGGAGGAGACACAGAATCCGAAGCAGGCTCCAGGGCTTTGAGCTGTCAGCACAGAGCCCAACGCGGGGCTCGAACTCACAAACCGTGAGATCATGACCTGAGCTGAAGTCGGACGCTTAACCGAATGAGCCACCCAGGAACCCCAAGCCAAAGCACGTTGCAAACAAAAAAAACAAAGTTAGAGGAAGACTCAGTCGACCTGATATTAAGACTTACTATGTAAGCAGCTCAGGATGCTACAGTAAAACACTATAAACTGGGAGGCTTATCAACAACAGAAATTTCTTTTCTCAGAGTTCTGGGAGCTGGAAGTCAGAGATCACGATGCCAGCATGGACAGGCTCAGGTGAAGGCGCTCTTCCTAGTTGTAGACTGCTGACTTTTCTTTGTGTCCTTGCATGGCTACCTCTCTGGCCTCTTTTTATTCTTTTTCTTTTTACCCTTTGACCCTCTTCAACTTTTTCTCCAATCCCTCATTCCTGCTCTCTGCAACCACCAGTCTGTTCTTTATATCTATGAGCTTGTTTTTTTGTTTGTTTGGTTGTTTTGTTTTGTTTTCAATTCCACATATAAGAGGGGTCACACAGTATTTGTCTTCGTCTGACTTGTTTCATTTAGCAAAATGCCCTTGAGGTCCATCAGTGTTGTCACAAATGGAAACACTTCATCCCATTCTTTTTTATAGTTGAATAATATCCCATTATATGTATACCACATCTTCTTTATCCATTCATCCATCAGTGGACACTTAGCTTGGTTTCCATATCTTGGCTACTGTAAATAATGCTGCAATGAACATGGGGGTGCAGATATTTTTTCCAAGGTAGTGGTTTTGTTTTCTTTAGATAAATACCCAGAAATGGAATTGCTGGTTCATATGGTAATTCTATTTTTAATTTTTTTAAGGAAAACTCCATAATATCTTCATGGTGGCTGTACCAATTTCATTCCCATCAACAATGCACAAGGGTCCCCTTTTGTCCACATCATCACCAGCACTTGTTATTTCTTGTCTTTTTCATAGTAGCCATTCTAACAGGTATGAGGTAATATCTCATTGTGATTTTATGTATGTATGTATGTACGTATGTATGTATGTATGTATGTATTTACTTATTGAGGAAGAAAGAGAAAGCATGAGCAAGGGAGGGGTAGAAGGAAAGGGAGAGAGAGAATCTTGAGCAGCCTTCATGCCCGATTCAGGGCTCGATCTCACAATCATGAGATCATTACCTGAACTAAAATCAAGAATTGGATGCTTAACTGACTGAGCCACCCAGGCACCCCTTCATTGTGATTTTGATTTGCATTTTCCTGATGATTAATGATGTTGAGCATCTTTTCATGTACATATTGGCTATCTGTATATCTTCTTCAGAAAATACCAATTAAACTTTTAAAATTAATATTTATTTATTTTTGAGATACAGACACAGAGACAAACAGGGGAAGGGCAGAGAGAGAGGGAGACACAAAATCTGAAGCACGCTCCAGGCGCTGAGCTGTCAGTGGAAAATATCAATTTAGATTCTCTGCCCATTTTTTAAAATCAGATTGTTTTTGCTGTTGAGTTGTATGAGTTCTTTATATATTTTGGGTTTTAGCCCCTTATCAGATCCATGATTTACAAATATTTTCTCCCATTCAGTAGGTTGCTTTTTCATTTCTCATCTTCAGATGGTTTCCTTTGCTGTACAGAACCATTTTATTATGTCATTCCACTTATTTATTTTTGCTTTTGTTGCTTTTGCTTTGGTGTCAAATTAAAAAAAAATAATTCCAAAACCTATGTCAAGTTGCTTACTGCCTATGTTTTTTCTTAAGTTTATTCATTTATTTTAGAGAGACAGAGAGCATGAGCAGGGGAGGGACAGAGTGAGAGGGAAAGAAGGAGAATACCAAGCAGGCTCCACACTGCCAGCATGCAGCCTGATGCAGGGCTTGAACTCACGAACCTTGAGATCATGACCTAAGCTGAAACCAAGAGTCAGATGCTCAACCGACTGAGCCACCCAGATGCCCTTATCTATGTGTTTTGTTTTGTTTTGTTTTCTAGGAGTTTTATGGTTTCGGGTCTTACATTCAAGTCTTTAATCCATTTTGAGCTAATTTTGTGTATGATGTAAGATAGTGGTCAAGTTTCATTCTTTCATGTGTGACTGTCCAGTTTTCCCAATACCATTTATTGAAGAGACTATCCTTTCCCCATTGTATATTCCTAGGTCTTTTGTCATGAATGATTTGACCATATATGCATGTGTTTATTTCTGGGCTTTCTATTTTGTTTGATCTGTGTCTGTGTTTATGCCAGGACCATACTGTTTTCATTACTATAGCTTTGTAATATAATATGAAATCAGGAAGCATGATACCTTCAGCTTTGTTCTTTTTCAAGATTATTTTGGCTATTCTGTTTTTTTGTGGTTCCAGACAATTTTAGGAAGACACATGGCAGAAAGAGAGGTAGCTAGCTCTCTGTCCTGTTTTTTTTTTTTAATTTTTTTTTTAACGTTTATTTATTTTTGAGACAGAGAGAGACAGAGCATGAACGGGGAAGGGGAAGGGGCAGAGAGAGAGGGAGACCCAGAATCTGAAACAGGCTCCAGGCTCTGAGCGATCAGCACAGAGCCCGACGCGGGGTTCGAACTCACAGACCGTGAGATCATGACCTGAGCTGAAGTCGGACGCTTAATCGACTGAGCCACCCAGGCGCCCCTCTCTGTCCTGTTCTTAGGAGAGCACTAATTCCATTCATGAGGGCTTTGCCCTCATGACCTAATTACCTCCCAAAGGTCTCACCTCCAGATACCATCCCATTAGGATTAGGGTTACAACATATGAATTTTGAGGGGACACAAACGTTCAGTCCATAACACTATACAACAGTAATCAAGACAGTGAAGTACCAGCATAAGGACAGATAAATAAATCAGTGGGATCAACTGGAGAGTCCAGAAGGAAACTGACACAACCAACTGATATTTGACAAACATGCAAAACAACCCAATGGGGTAAAGCAAAGCCTTTTCACTAAATGGTACTTGCATCCATATGGGAGGAAAGGAAACAAACTTGACCCTTATTTCACATCCCACCCAAACAGTAACTTGAAGCAAACCCATTCATGGGCACACCCATTCATGAGGCATGTAGCAACAACAAGAGAACAAAGTATTGATACATGCAATAGCTCAGAAGATTCTCCAGGGGATTATGCTGAGTGAAGAAAAGCCAATCCCAAAACGCTGCATGCTATGTGGTATGATCTATACATCATTTTCTAACACGTGGCAAAATTTTAGAAATGAAGGACAGAACAGCAGTTGCCAGAAGTTAGGGACTGAGGGGGAGAGAGATGGAGGAGGGAGATGGGTGTGGCTATAAAGGGCAACACAAAGCATCCTTGTGTTCAGGATCCTGACTGTGGTGGTGGATACATGAACCTACACAGATGATAAAATTTTATAGACACACACACACACAGAAGTGGAACCAAAACTAGGGAAATCTGACTAAGAGGGGTGGATTGTAACAATGTCGATATCCTGGTTGTGATATTATACTACAGGTTTGCAAAATGTTACCATTGGGGAAACTGGGCAAAATGTACAAAGGATTTCATACTATTTTTGCAAGTGCATGATTCTGCAGTTATCTCAATAAAAGCTTCAGTTAAAAATAAATTTGAGAGGGATCATAGGCCTACATGTAAAATTTTAATAATTCCTTTCATTAGAACTTTTTTATAATTCCCAGGAGAAAATAAGGGACTGTCTTCATGACCTGGGAGTGGGCAGATTCCTTAGGAAAAGATTTTTTAAACAAGGCAAAGAAAACAATAAATATAGAATTAAAACTGATAAGTCAAATTTCACCAAATTAAAAACATGTCTGGTCATTAAAGTCATCACGGTAACTTCAAGCTGGCAGATGGGGGACGGAGTCTGGGGGAGTCCACATCTGATACTTCACCATTTGGGCTCAGAAGCAGCGCTCATCACCTCCACCCTCCACCCTGGCTGAGAAAAACTAATGAAATGGCTCCATCTGGCTGCCAGGAATGGCGATGGCCACTGTGATCCTTGGCTGGGAAGCCACCTCCCAGCGATGGCCCCACACTGAGGAGAGAGGATGGCAGCTCAGGAACAGCAACAGTAATGGCTTTACACTATCAAGAAAACTTAGGAGGCATTGTCTCTCTCCACAACATCCCTGAAAGTTGAGTACTCTACTTCCCATCTTAAAGTCTAGGAAACTGAACCTGAGGAAGTTGAAATAACTTCCCCACACTCACACAGCTAGCAGCTGGTAGGTCCAAGGACCCAACCTAAGTCTGTTAGACTTTTTTTAAAGTAGGCTTCACTCCCAGCATGTAGCCCAACCCAGGGCTTGAACTCACAACCCTGAGATCTAGAGTCAGATGCTTAAGCAACTGAGCCACTTAGGCATCCCACAAGTCTATTAGATTTTAATGCTCCTAGCTGCTTTCCTCAGAGCCAGTCACACTAGAGACATGCTGTCATTTATGGCAAAAGAAACCATAATATCTGGAAGCAGAGAGGTGTGAATATGTCTATGCTTTTATCATCTAACGTGAAAAACTGGAAGCTACCTGGGGAGATACATGCATTGGTTTGTGATTTTCTCTTAAAGTAAGTTCATTCTTGTTTTACACAGTCACAACACAATCCTCAGTGTTTTAATAAAGAAAATGCTCCTGGTATCCAAATTGGATCACAGAAGGGTTTCCCTTGAGCAAACCATCATCTTGTGGCAATGAACATAACCGGTAGGAGTAAGAATAATTTTTGTTTGTTTTTTCTTTCTTTCAGATGCCAAAACACAGCAGTAACCTTTAAGGTTAGAAGCTTTTGCATTAAACAGAGCAACACAAACAAAGTGCCTTCCTTAGGGCAGGACTTTTGGGCAAAGCAATCAAACCTTTGATGGATATCATAAAATACGTAAAAGACGGAAATTTAATTAAATCAAGATGTAAAAAGCTGGGGTGATCCATTTGGGGAAAAACTGAGGTGGCCATATATTGTCCAAACTGTACACTTTATTTTGAAAGTGAAAAGGGTTGATATTAATAATTGCACAGGACAGCAGGCATAACGTCAGAGTATAAAGACATGTTGCCCTAAATTTGTCCTGCGGTTTAACTTGGCAAAGATGTGACTACATTTTATAATAGAGACCAACCAGTAGTGAGACATCTAACCCTTTCAAAAAGAACAAAAAGTATCTTTCAGTGTGCTGGCAGGAATTTGGCATCTGATTTGAATTTTATTTTGGAAATGAAGTTCTAAGGGAGATTTCAAACCATTCAAGAGCTTCAATAACCACCACTCTGTGGCAACACACATCACTTGCATTTAGTAGACCCAATTTGTAATGCTGTGTCTTACAGACACCCCTGTATGGATGTACCATAGTCTGTTTATCCATTCACCTATTGAAGGACATCTTGGTTGTTTCCAACTTGAGGTGGTTGTGAATAAAGCTGCTATGAACATTACATGCAGGCTTTTGTGCACACCTAAGTTTTCCAATCAATTGGATAAACATGTAGGAGCAGCATTGCTAGATGATATAGTAAGACTATATTTAGCTTTGTAAAAAAACCGCCAAACTGTCTTCCAAAGTGGCCGTATCCTATTTTGCATTCCCACCAGCCACAAATGAGAGTGTCTATTGCTCTGTTACTCTTCGCCAAATTTTGTGAACGATTATTGTTAGTTTTTTGGGTTTTAGCCATTCTAATACATGTGCAGAAATGTCTCATTATTGCTATAATTTGTAATTCCCTAGTGACAAATGTGGATGAGTATTTTGTTTTCATTTGTTTACTTTTCATCTGTATATCTTATTTGGTGAGGTATCTGTTTACATGTTTTGCCCATTTTTTAATTGGGTTGATCGTTTTCTTATTATTGAGCTTTGTGTGTTTTGGGTAACAGTCCTTTATCAGATATGTTTTGCAAATATTTTCTCCCAGTTTCTGGCATTTCTATTTAATTCTCTTAACAATTTTTTGCAGAGCACATGTTTAAATTTTTTTATTTAAAAAAAATTTAGGGGTGTCTGGGTGGCTCAGTCGGTTGAGCATCTGACTCTTGATTTTGGCTCAGGTCATGATCTCACGATTTTGTGGGTTTGAGCCCCACATTGGGCTCGGCGCTGACAACCCAGAACCTGCTTGGATTCTTTCTCTCTTTATCTCTCTCTCTCTTTCTCTCCCTTCCCCACTTGTGTGCTCTCTCTCTCTCTCCCTCAAAATAAATAAATACACATTAAAAGATTTTTTTTTAATTTGAGTATAGTTGATGAGAAGTCGCTAATTTTAATGAAGACTAACTTACAAATTTTTTCTTTCATGGATCATGCCTTTGGTGTCATGTCTAAAAATTCAAATCCAAGATCACCTAGATTTTTTCCTATGTTTTCTTCTAGAAGTTTTATAGTTTTGTATTTTACATTTGTCTATGATTCTTTTTGAGTTAATTTTGTGAAAAATGTAAGATCTGTGTCCAGATCCAATTATGCCAGCACCATTTTTTGAAAAGATTATCCTTTCTCCATTGACTTTCCTTTGCCCCTTTGTCAAAGATCAGTTGACCACATTTATATAGATCTGTTTCTGGACTCTATTGTGTTCCACTGATCTGTGTATCTATTCTCTCACTAATACCATGCTGTCTTGCTTCTTGCATCTTTACAGATCTGTTTCTGGACTCTATTGTGTTCCACTGATCTGTGTATCTATTCTCTCACTAATACCATGCTGTCTTGCTTCTTGCATCTTTACAGATCTGTTTCTGGACTCTATTGTGTTCCACTGATCTGTGTATCTATTCTCTCACTAATACCATGCTGTCTTGCTTCTTGCATCTTTACAGATCTGTTTCTGGACTCTATTGTGTTCCACTGATCTGTGTATCTATTCTCTCACTAATACCATGCTGTCTTGCTTCTTGCATCTTTACAGATCTGTTTCTGGACTCTATTGTGTTCCACTGATCTGTGTATCTATTCTCTCACTAATACCATGCTGTCTTGCTTCTTGCATCTTTACAGATCTGTTTCTGGACTCTATTGTGTTCCACTGATCTGTGTATCTATTCTCTCACTAATACCATGCTGTCTTGCTTCTTGCATCTTTACAGATCTGTTTCTGGACTCTATTGTGTTCCACTGATCTGTGTATCTATTCTCTCACTAATACCATGCTGTCTTGCTTCTTGCATCTTTACAGATCTGTTTCTGGACTCTATTGTGTTCCACTGATCTGTGTATCTATTCTCTCACTAATACCATGCTGTCTTGCTTCTTGCATCTTTACAGATCTGTTTCTGGACTCTATTGTGTTCCACTGATCTGTGTATCTATTCTCTCACTAATACCATGCTGTCTTGCTTCTTGCATCTTTACAGATCTGTTTCTGGACTCTATTGTGTTCCACTGATCTGTGTATCTATTCTCTCACTAATACCATGCTGTCTTGCTTCTTGCATCTTTACAGATCTGTTTCTGGACTCTATTGTGTTCCACTGATCTGTGTATCTATTCTCTCACTAATACCATGCTGTCTTGCTTCTTGCATCTTTACAGATCTGTTTCTGGACTCTATTGTGTTCCACTGATCTGTGTATCTATTCTCTCACTAATACCATGCTGTCTTGCTTCTTGCATCTTTATAGATCTGTTTCTGGACTCTATTGTGTTCCACTGATCTGTGTATCTATTCTCTCACTAATACCATGCTGTCTTGCTTATTGCATCTTTATAGATCTGTTTCTGGACTCTATTGTGTTCCACTGATCTGTGTATCTATTCTCTCACTAATACCATGCTGTCTTGCTTCTTGCATCTTTACAGATCTGTTTCTGGACTCTATTGTGTTCCACTGATCTGTGTATCTATTCTCTCACTAATACCATGCTGTCTTGCTTATTGCATCTTTATAGTAAGTCTTGAAGTTCAGTAGCATCAGTTCTCCAACTTTGTTACTCTTCAGTATTATGTGTCGGCTATTCTGTGTCTCTTTACCTTTTTTAATGTTTACTTATTTTTTGAGAGAGAGAGGGAGAGAGAGCACACATGTGAGTCTTTGGGGAGGGGCAGAGAGAGAGAGGGAGTTAGAGAATCCTAAGCAGGTTCTGTACTGTCAGTATGGAGCCCCATGTGAGGCTTGAAGCCACAAACTGAGATCATGACCTGAGCTGAAATCAAGAGTAGGACACTTAACCAGCTGAGCCACCCAGGTACCCCTCCTCACCTTTTTATGCAAACTCTAGAATAAACTGGCTGATGTCCACAAAATAGCTTGCTAGGATTTTCATTGGAATTGTGCTTAATCTACACATCACATTGGGAGTAATTGAGATCTTAAGAATAGTGATTTTTTTCTATCCACAGACATGGAGTAGCTCTCAATTTACTTAAATCCTTTTGATTTCTTTCATCAGCTGGTATTGATATCTAGTTTAATTCCACTGTGGTCTAAGAATAGACTCTGTATGAATTCTATTCTCTTAAATTTGTTAAGGTATGTTTTATGACCTGGAAAGGGGTCCATCTTGGTGAATATTCCATGTGAACTTGAGAAGAACCTGTATTCTGCTGGTGTTGGATGAAGTATTCTATAAATGTCAGATTAAGTTGATTGACATTGTTGTTCAGTTTAACTATATCCTTGCTGGATTTGCCTGCTGGAGTTAGTTATTACTAAAAAATGGTGTTGAAGTCATTGGTTATGATGGTAAGTTCGTCTATTTTTTTCTATACACTTGTATACATTTTTGTTTCATATACTTTGATGATCTACTGTTAGGTACATACACATTAAATATTATTATGCCTTCCTAGGGAAGTGACACCTTTAACATTATGTTTTGTCCTCTCTTTATTCCTGATAAACTTCCTTGTTCTGAAGCCTGCTTTGCTTGAAATTAAGATAGCTACTCCAGCTTTCTTTTGGTTAGTGTTAAGATGGCACAGCTTTCTCCACTTCTTTATTTTTGACTTATCTGTGTCTTTATATTTAAAGTGAATTTCTTATAGACAACACACACTTGGGTGTTGCTTTTTTCTTTTTTTTAAGTTTGTTTATTTTTGAGAGACAGAGAGAGAGAGAGAGAGAGAGAGAGAGAGAGAGAGAGGAGCAGGGGAGGGGAGGAGAGAGTCCCAAGCAGGCTCCCCACCCTCAGCACAGAGCCCCGCAAGGTGACGGACTCCCCAACTCACCAATCCTGAGACTGTGACCTGAGTGGAAGTCTGGAGTCAGAAGCTGAACTGACTGAGCCACCCAGGCGCCCCTGGGCCTTGCTGTTTTATCCATTGACAATTTCTGTCTTTTAATTGGTGTAGACGACTCACACCTTGTTTGTAACTGTTTTCCATTTGTTCCACTTGACTTTCATGCATGATTTTGCATTTGTAATTTTGTATTCTTTGTTAAAGGGAATCCCTTCAGATTCCTCAAAACCTGGAGCCACCGCTGCCTGGCATGCATTACGTACCAACAGAAAAGCTGCACACCAGCTCTGGTTGGGCAGGACGGATGCAGGGCTTGGCGACTCAACCGTAAAGTACAGGCGTGCCCAGGGTCTCTGCTGGGCGGATCCCAATCCCCAGACACTGACAAACGTTTCAGCCAATGGGAGTGCTCCTACAGAACAATTCTGACAGCAAGGGGGCGGGGCTGTCTCCCGCCTCTCAGAGGGGCCCACAGTGGGCGTGGCTTACGCATACGCCAGTTTACTACCTGGACGTTTACGCTTTGTTGCCCTGACTACTGTGGCTGGATCGCCGCAGACTAGATTGGAAACTCGCTTGCAGCACGTCGAGGACAGTGTACCTGTCGAGAGATCGTCGCGGTGTCTCAGTTTCCCGGGAATACACGGCAGCAGTAAGGATAACAGGGTTCCGTGGCCTTTTCCTGCCTGAATTCTTCGCCAGGACCTCTGATGCCTGAAGGGCTGCGTCGCAGGCTCCCCGAGTCCATGCGGGGAGGGGTCTTGGCAGAAAACCGTCCGGAGAGCCACGACCCTGCGGGCTGCGGGCTCCACTTTCCCCGTGGGGTGTTCATTTTGCATCAGGGCATTTCTTTGCTGCCACTTATAATTACCTCTGGGTTTGTGGGTCTTCACAGCGGTTTGTCTCCAGGCTGCTGTTGGAAACAGCTGGAGCCCTTAGTAACAGGGCTTCTGTCTTCCTTGCAGAGCCATGGGCAGCAAGAAGAAGGAAATTGCCCTGCAGGTAAGCCTCAAGGGGAGCTTGCTTCCAGCGTCTGGTGGGGGTTAGGGATCGAGGAGGATGGTGTGGAGTGAGAAGAAATGTATAAAAATGATGTTGTTTGCCAGCAGTGATAGACAGTGTTCTCAAACTTGAATATTGTACCCTTCCATCTTAAAGGAAAAAAAAAATCTCCACAAAAAAAAAGACAACTTTTTGTGCCCTTAAAATATAAGTAAACATAACTTTGGGTATAAGCTTTTTATGTTTATAGTGCCTATGCAGACCTAACCCAAACATGAATTAAAATAAAACTAAAAAGGCAAGAAAATGTGAACAAATGCAATTCGATGCTGACATATTTTTGTTGAAATATAAATGCAGCTTGCCGTGAGAATATGATGTAGAGTTCTTTTGAGTTTGGGCATGCTTCTGTAACTACATGCTCTCTGGAGACCCAGTTCTCACTACTGCTTTTTACTATCATTTGCTTATTCAAGAAATATGTTTTGATATTTTATGTGCTACACATTTGTTGTACAGAGCACTTTACTTCATTTGCACCTGGAATGAATGAATCTGTAAGCCAGCATCTGTTTTTTTTTTTTTTTTTTTCCTGGTCCTAAGCAAGAAGGAGTGTAGGATACCTGAGTAGCTCAGTATTTCAATCGTTCAACTCCTGAGTTTGGCCCAGGTCATGATCCCAGGGTCGTGGGATCCAGCCCCCACATCAGGCTCCGGACTGAGAGTGGAGCCTGCTTAAGATCCTCTCTCTCTCTCTCTCTCTCTCTCTCTCTCTCTCTCTCTGCCCTTGCCACACTTGCACTCTCTCGCTCTCTCTAATTAAAAAACAAAGTGCTTTGTCATAAGCAGATCATGTGGATGATCTGTAATATGTGCACATTTTAAAGCAAACTTACAGTGTCTCTTAGTTCAGCTCATCTGGATACATGCTCAGGCTACAGGCACTTCCTGCAAAGTAGCAGTGACCTTGAGACACCTGATTTCCCTTTCATTGTCCTTCGTGGCATGAGCATGTGTTTCAAAAGCCTAGTAATTTAAAAAGGGAGAAATCAATGTCAGTGTAAGGATAGCGTGTACGAGGAGAGGGTGGGAAGAGCTTTGGAATGAAAGTCTGAAGACCTGATAGTTCTTGACTCTTCTCATAGGCAACTGACACTGGAGATAGATCAAATAGGCTCTCTTGCTATAGTTTGCTCATCTGTAGAACAAGGCTGTCCAGTGCACTATCCCTAAGGGCCTTTCCAGCATTGATGCTGTAATACTCCAGAGTTATGAAACTTTTCACATGCGGACATTCTGTCTGTAAATAAATTCTAAGCACCTAGTCCTACCACTTCTTGCTTTGTGAACGATTTCCTCAGCCTCTCTGAGACTCCATATCCTTTCTGTAAACAGGAGAATAGATAGCCTGCAGAGTTGCTGTGACAACTGATTGGATTGATTGCTGCCTATGGTGGCTCTAAGATTTTTGCCCTATATGATTGTCTTTTCATCTGTTTATGCCCTATGTCCCCTTTGGGGCTAATACTATTTTTTGGTGACTTCAAAAAAAATGTTATTTCCCAGAGTTCTGAATTCAATGTGGTACTCCGAGTAAAGGCTCCCATTTGCTGAGGAGGAGGGTGATTGGGAGTACATGGGGATATCTGTATAAGCATTGCCTCCAGCAGGCAAGCTCCTTGAAAGCAGTGCCCTAGGGTTTGCCAACCCAGGAACCCTGTCCTCTCTCTGGTTAAGACTATGTAGGGCTCCTTCTGTCACTGAGACAGAAATCGCAGGACATCAAGAGACAGTTTGGCCAGAATGTGCCACACGTTCCCTATTCATCCCCTACCAAATATAGGGCTTAGTCAAGTCCAGACATTTCCCACACTGTTCTGCTCCTGCCCCATTCCTGGGAACAAGATTCTCTAACTGTTCAGGTCCTGGCTCCTGTGCTGGTGTGGCTCATTCCATGCCAGGGGCGCACCACAGAGAGTTGCTAGTGACTGGCAGTTGAGCCTCTGGAAGAGACTGTTATGAGAGAGGGTGGGGGTGGGGACTCTTCTGAACCCTCGGTCACCTTTTCAGGACTACATTTGGGAGCCCAGGATGAGTTAGTCCAGCTCTCTTAGGTCATTTAAGGCATCAAGAAACTCTTCTGTTGTTTTTTTTTTGTTTTGTTTTGTTTTTCATAGGAACAAAAAGCATGGAAATATGATTTCTTTAAAGATGGATCTTTAGGAGTGCCTGGGTGGCTCAGTCAGTGAAGTGTCCAACTCTTAATTTCAGCTCAGGTCATGATCCCAGGGTCGTGGAATCGAGCCCCTCATCGGGCTCTGTGCTGAGCATGGAGCCTGCTTAAGAGTCTGTCTCTCCCTCTGCCCCTCACCTGCTCTCTCTCCCTCTCTGAAGAAGAAGAAGAAGAAGAAGAAGAAGAAGAAGAAGAAGAAGAGGAGGAAGAGGAGGAGGAGGAGGAAGAGGAAAGGAAGGAAGGAAGGAAGGAACAAAGGAAGGAACGAAGGAAGGAAGGAAGGAAGGAAGGAAGGAAGAAGAAAGAAGAAAAGAAAGATGGATCTTTAGTAAAAGGTTTGCAGATATTACATGTTTCCAGCTCTTTTAACGGGACAAAGACCTGAGCATACCTATATTAAGAATGAGTGGTAATTGTCATGGTCTTTTAATTTTTATAGTTTTAAATTAGCCCTACCAAAACTTACTAATTACAATGGGAAAGAGAATAATTTCACAGTGCAGAAGACTCACAGACCACCTTAAGTGATTAAAGTGGATATCAACAAGAAGGGGGCAGATCGAAATTGTGTGTCACCTGATAGGATGCCATGAGAGAACACTCTTCTGCTTTTCTGATGCTCCAGCCCATCTAACCAATTCCAACCAAACCAGAGCTGCACAGCCTGGACCTAATCAGGGAACATCAAACATGCCCGAACCGAGGGACATTCTACAACATTATTCCCTCATAGTCATCACAAGTGTCAAGGTCATGAAAATCAAGGAAAGACTGAAGAACTCTTCCTGACTGAAAGAGACTAATCCAGCAGATGATTCCAATGAGATCCTTTGCCATTCAGGACATTATTGGGATGATTGGTAAAACCTGAATGGGATCTGAAGATTTTATATTAATAATCTATATCAGTGTTTATTTCCTGACTTTGATGGTTGTATTGTGGTTATGTAGGGTAATGTATTGAGGGATCTTGATATATCAGATTGGTAATTTAAATTCAAGTAATTTAAAAATAATTCAACTTATTTAATAATTTAAACAATTCAATAAGTTCCTTTGAAAAATTTTAATGTTTACTTATTTTTGAGAGAGAGAGAGAAAGAGCACGAAGAGGGGAAGGGCAGAGAGAGAGGGAGACACAGAACTCGAGGCAGGCTCCAGGCTCCGAGCTGTCAGCACAGAGTCTGACACAGGGCTCAAACTCATGAACCGTGTGATTGTGACCTGAGCCAAAGTTGGAGGCTTAACTGACTGAGCCACCAGACGCCCCTCAGGAAGTTCTTCATACTGCCCTTGCAAATCTTCTATAAGTTTGAAATTGTTTCCAAATAAAGACATTATATAAAAATGTACACTATTAATAGTGTACTATGTATAACATAATATGTATTTCTCCTTGAATTTCATTTGTGATGGAAACTAGAATACTTTATAGATAAGAGAAAAATGTGAAGAAATGGCAACAAATTCAAATGCTAATTATTTCTGATGTTGATGTTTGGATATATTTAGCAAAAGATGTGCAAAACACATACACCCAAATAGCACAAAACATTGCCTGAGAAATTAAGGAGGATTTAATAAGTGATGAGAAACATGATGTTAGTGGATTGGAAGACTCAATGTTGTTGCTAAGATCTAATTTTTTCCAAATTGATTCAGTGCAATCCCATATAAAGTATCTGCAGGAGTTTTTGTAGAAATGGACATTTCTAAAATATATACAGGAAAGTGAAGGATCAAGAATAACCAAACAATCTTGAGAAAGAAGAACAAATATGGAAGCCCCACACTGCCTGATTCCAAGACTTTTTACAAAGTTACGGTAATCAGAATAGGGTGGTGTTGGCAAAAGAATAGAAAAATAGTGTCCAATGATGAAACAGAATATAGTAAGTCCACAAAATAAAACCCACAAGCTTATATAAAGCTTCTGGAATGTAAGAGCATCTTTGTGATATAGATACACTCTACAATCAAATAATACAAAGGCCAACGGCCCAATAAAGAAAATGGACAGACCAGTGGGCATTTCTCAAGATACATAAATGATAAGCACACTAAATAATGCTTATTTTAATAAATGCTTATTTTTTAATAAGCATTATCTAATAATTTACAGTGCTTAACACCATCAGTCATCAGGGAAATGAAACTACAGCCACCATGAGATACTGCTACATTACCATTAGTGTGGCTAAAATTTAAAAGAATGACGTCCTACATTTTGGTGAGAATGTGGAGCAACCAGGACTCTTACACGTTGCTGATGAAAGTTTAAAATGGGTACAACCACTTTGGGAAAAGCGCAGGCAGTTTCTTACTAAACTGAACATACATTTGCCCTATGTCCCAGCCACGCCACTCCTTGAGCATCTACTTACTGAGGACAGAGGAGAACATGAGCCCAAAAAGATGTAACAAGTTGTAAGTCTTTGTTTATAATGGCCCCAAACTAGACGTAGCCCAAATGTCCTTCAAGCAAATTACAATACAGTCATACGATGGAATACGCTCAAGAATAAAAATGAACTACTGGCACGCAACTACACAGATGCACCCCAAATACACCAAGAGGAACCAGCACAAAACCATACATGCTGCATTATTCCATTTACAGGAGGCTTTAGAAGAGACAAATGTACTGTGACAGAAAGCAGATCAGGGTTCACCTGGGATGGGGAGCACGGGTGACTGGGAGGAGACAGAGGAACTTTTGGGGGTGATGGGAAAGTTCTGGATTGTGATAGGGGTGTGGTGACCTGGGTGAGTGCATTTGCCTGAACTCGGTGAACTGTAACTCTTTAGTTCTGCGCATTTCACTGTACATGAATTATAGCTCAAGAGCACATAAAAAGAAAAAGAAAAAAATGAATGAATCCCTCTCTGTGTATAAATTTACATAAATGTTAAAACTTGATTTGAGTGAGCACAAAAGTTGCAAAAAGATATCTACAGTATGGTACTATTTATGGACATTTTATGGACACAATACAATTCTATATGTTGTTTTTTGGACAAGCAACAAGAAAAAGTTATTTTTAAAAGTTGACTGAGGGGGAAGGGAAACAAAAATAATATAAAAACAGGGAGGGGGACAAAACAGAAGAGACTCATAAATATGGAGAACAAACAGAGGGTTACTGGAGGGGTTGTGGGAGGGGGGGTGGGCTAAATGGGTAAGGGGCACTAAGGAATCTACTCCTGAAATCATTGTTGCACTATATGCTAACTAATTTGGAAGTAAATTTCTAAAAAATAAAAAATAAAGTTAAAAAAATAGATGAAGATAAATAAATAAATAATAAACATTTAAACATTTATTTACCAAAAAAAAAAAAAAAAAATTGACTGAGGGGCACCTGGATGGCTCAGACCATTAAGTGCCTGACTCTTGGTGTTGGCTCAGGTCATGATCTCATGGTTCCTGGGATCAAGCCCTGAGCTGGGCTCCGTGCTGACAGCTCAGAGCCTTCGTGGGATTCTCTGTCTCCCCCTCTCTCTCTGCCCCTCTCCTGCTCATCGATGCACGTGCGTGTGTGCTTGTGTGTTCTCTCTCTGTCTCTCTCTGTCTCTCTCTCTCTCTCTCTCTATATATATATATAGAGAGAGAGAGAGAGAGATTTATATATATATAAATATATATATATATATATATATATATATATATATATATATATATATAAATTGAGATTTTCTTAGGTTAGTGGTGATTCCTAGAGATGGAGACAGGAAGAGAGAAAAGGAGAAAGGCAGCTTGGGGAAAGAAGACAGCTTGAGCTGTGTATTTGTACCTATTTTGGGGAGAAAGGGAGGGACAGAGGGAGAGAGAGAAGTAGGTTGGTATCTGGAGTAAATACATCAAATCATTTCCCCATCTATGCCCTCACTAATACAGCCTTTGTTCTCTTTGATGGTAGGTTAACATCAGCACCCAGGAGCTTTGGGAGGAAATGCTCAGTTCCAAAGGACTAACTGGTAATTTAAGATAATTTTTGAGATCCATCCTTTTCAAAATTGCTAAACAGCATATTGAACCATGAAGAGAAAGGCTGCAATGAATGCCATTTCCTATAATCTTGAGTTTCATAGATAAAGGACGAGGTAACTTCTTTGTGTGTATATATATCTGGCTTGATCATCTGTCAGTTCAGGAAAGCAGTCAGTACTGTCGGAAAACAGAGTTTCCTTGTTTTAAAGCTGACTGTCAGACCCAAATGCTGTTTAGTGTTAAAGAATGAAAACCTTTTTTTTAAAAAAATGTTTGTTTGTTTGTTTGTTTGTTTGTTTGTTTGTTTGGAGAGAGAGTTAGAGAGCAAGTGAAGGAGGGGCAGGGAGGGAGACAGAATCCCAAGCAGGCTCTGCATCAGTGCAGAGCCTGAAGCAGAGCTCACACTCACGAACCATGATCATAACCTGAGCCCAAATCAAGAGTTGGATGCTCTAACCAGCTGAGCCACCCAGGTGCCCCTGAAAACCTCTTCCAATTACATGAGGCACAAAGGGGAATGTATGGTTAGGAATGTGAGAATCTCTTGGAACTCAGGGTCTGTTAGGAGAGCTAGACCTCCCAAGGGATGGGAACCAGGGACTGCACAGTCATTAGGAAACAGCAGAGCCACCGTCCCTGGGCCTCCTCGTCCCTGTTGTCCTGTATGTTATCTATTGCTGTGCAACAATTTACCCCAAAGCCTAGTAGCTTAAAACAACGAACATTTATTATCCCACAGTTTCTGTGGATTTGGAATCCAGGTGTTGCTTAGCCTCTGGTTTGGGCTCTCCCACCAGGCTGCAGTGAAAAAGTGAGACAGAGAATGTCAAGCCCAACTAGAGTCTAGTTTGCTTCCAAGCTCCGTCATGTGGCTTTGGCAGATCTTTAAAAGTCATTTCCAACTTCATTCACGTGGCTATTGGCAGGACTCAAGACCCTGCTGGCTATTGGCCAGAGACATCAAGTTCTCGCTATCAGTTTATCCATCAGGCTACTTACAACACAGTAACTTTCTTCCCTAGGGGAAGAGGGAGAGAAGAGGAGGGAGAGACCTATGAAAGTCATAGCCTTTTTGTAACTGAGTCTCAGAAGTGACATCCCATCGCTTTGCCCTGCTCCGTTTGTTAGAAGCCAGTCACTAGGTCCAGCCTGCACTCAAGGGCAGGGGGTTACACAAAGGCATAGACCCTAGGAGGCAGGAATCCCTGGTGACATCTGAGAGGCTGCCTACCACAACTGCCCCTACTATTCCTTTCTCTTCCTCATTTACCATGCATACCTCTGGGCTCCCTTCTCTCTGTGTATCCACTCACTTCTCCCCATAAATAAACCACTCAGCTGGCTTGTCTCTGCTCTCATCTGTCCCCAGCACCACCTGCCCCAAGTGACTTCAGCATTCAAGGCCCCTCCCCCACCCCTCTCCCATGACTCAATTTTTCTTTCCAGTCCCTTCACCTACTGTTCCCTGAGATATGCCCTGAGCTCCCACCTGTTTCCTGAACATGCCACAAGTCTCCCCACTTCTTTACTTTAATCCATGTTGTTCCTACTCCCTGGAATGCCATGGCCCCTTCACAACCTGGAGACATCACCCTCATTCCCAGGCCCAGCTCCAAAGCAGCTGCCTTGCATGCAATTTTTCCAGAACCTCTGCATGGTCACTTCCCTCTGGGAGTCACCTGGGCTCCAGGGTGGGACTCTGTCTCAGTCTCTACCCTCCCGCACACATCCAGCTTGGTGTGGCCCCTGTCTGGAGGAGCACGCGTGGCTTTCCCCCTAATCTCTAAACACGAGGGCATCGTCTTTTTCATCTCGGTCCGTAGCCGACTTGCCCAGGCCTGGTGCAGAGTGGGTGCTAAATCTCGCTCATTGCATCGATCCAGCAGTGTATGTGTGAGTCTTGCCACACTCCACTACTTGAGGGATTACACAGCTTTTTCGATGGTGCCAGGTCTCAACTATTTTGTGTGCGTGTCTCGTCTGTACAACCAGAACATGGCTCTAGGGCAAAACAAGCATTACCTCTCATCATTCTTTAAGAAGTTGCCATGTTCCAGGCACCCTACGCGATCAGAGCTGACATCTTCTGGGTGTGGACTCTGTCAAGCCCTGCTCTGAGCGGTGCCAGGGAATTGTGCTGACTGGAGGCAGCAGGGGCTCATCCTTCCCTTATCAGGCTCTTCCTTCTTTCTAGAGCCATCAGAAATTTGCTTCCAAAATCAACCTGTCTTGGAAGTCCTGCCTTCTGCTGGATCATTTTCATCTGCCTTCAAACACGCAAGTCTATTCAGATTTACACACACACACCCCTTTGCATTTTCTCTGCCATTTCTTTCCTTCCAGATGTCTTCCCTGTTTTCCTTCCTGTCTCTCAAACTGTTGCCATACTTCCTCTCCAGTCCTGCTCTCCCTCATAACCTTGTGAAGCGTGCCTTTGTTGCCACCACTGCCCAGAGAGCCAGGGAGTGCCAGAGGAGCTGGGAAGCTGAACCATGGGTGCAAATCCTGTCTGCTGTTGTCCTCAGAGAAACCCAGAGCTTATCCTCCACCTGGATGCCCAGGAGGCCCAAATCTGTCTCCTGCCCCTGCTGGTGTCTGGTTGCCTTTGGGACCACTGGTCTTAGATTCTCTGGTTCACACTGGAAACCCAGCATGTCTAGAATCTAGTTCACTTTTCTCCCTCCCCCAAATGATCTCTCCCTGCCACCACCCAGTTCTTTTCCTCTGCCAGGCTCCAAGGTGGAGTCCTTTCCATGCCCAGGTGACTTTCACCATCCATCTTTCCTTTCCCTTTCCAAGTCTCATGGATTCCTCCCTTCCTTTCCTCCCACCCCCAGATCCCCCTCTGAGCCTGGCTTCTTCATCCCTCCCACACCCAACTTGGTTCTCGCTTTTCCCCTGCAAAACAATGCTGCTTGGCTGAAACTAACCGATGCTCCTGAATTCATGCATCTTGTTTATTTCCTGGAGTAGTTGAAAGAGCATGTACTATGGCATCAGACAAACCTGGGTTCAAAACTAGGTTCTACTCCTGCACTGGCAGCACAGAGCCTGTTTGGGATTCTCTGTCTCCCTCTCTCTCTGCCCCTTCCCTGCTTGTCCTCTGTCTCTCGCTCTCTCTCAAAATAAATAAATAAACATTTTGGAGGGAAGAAAAAACTAGGTTCTACTGCTTGAAGATTTAATTATTTTTTAAACTTGGGCTAGTTACTTCATCTCTTTGAACTTCACACAAGCTAGCACTTTTTGTGTCATGATCGGGCTGGGCATGTCTCGCATGTATCTGGTGCACATGTGTTGGCTTAGCTTGCTTAGCTTTCCTTACAGGCCCTGTGGCCCTAGTGCAGTCAGGCAAGACGGTTCCCTCACACCCAGTCCTGTCACACTCCAGAGACTGGGTGGGACAAACGACTGAAAAAGTATGCAAGTTTCCCTTAGGTATCTATCAGGTACACTTTCTAGGAGAACACTGTTGATTTTATAGAGTAAATAAAACTCTCCTTTACCCAAAACAAGTGGCTTTTAATCCATCAGGGGAAAATGTCTCAACTGTGTTTATTATCAAAGCAGCTAAGAGTAGTTTGTATGCTGACAGGCCACTTACAGTGACCTCTTTCTTTTAGAATAAGTAGTTTGGGGTGCCTGGGAGGCTCAGGCGGTTGAGGGGCCGACTCTTGATTTTGGCTCAGACCGTGATCTTGTGGTTCGTGGGTTCAAGCCCCACGCCAGGCTCCGTGCTGACAGTGCAGAGCCTGCTTGGGATTCTCTCTCTGTCCCTCCCCACTCTCTCTCGGTCTCTCCAAAGTGAATGAACTTTAAAAAAATACAGTGTTAGTACACTTCAAATATTTATGGAGGGCCTGATCGACCTTGAAAGAAGCCTGCAAATTACTTCAGGTAAAGGATCCACATTAAGAAAACTGTTTCTACCACACTTACTCCATCATGTTTAGAATTCAAAACACTGAGTTCGTAAGAATGAGAGGCAGTTTGTCCGTCCCCATGCTTGCTTCTACTCTAACAAGATAATGAATCCCTTGACCATTAAAGAACCCTGCAAACAGATGTCCACTGGAGAGGAGTTAGAATTTGCAGGTATAAATCTTGCCTGATGTGGTGAATGCTGGTGCCCACTGATTGTTCCTGCTTCTTGGTTCCATGTAGTTGTTGACGTCTATCAAGGGTGGTGTGGCCCCTGCAAACCCGTGGTGAGCCTCTTCCAGAAGATGAGGATCGAGGTTGGCCTGGACCTTCTGCATTTCGCCTTAGTAAGCTCCTCCCCCAGCAGAGCATCATACAACACTGTAAAATAATTAAACACTTAAAAGCAGGAACAGGAATCAGGAGCTGCTTTTTCCAGATCATTGAAAAGGCATCGGTTATGAATTTTTTGGTCATCGGTCATAGATGCTTACAGTTTCTCTAGAGATGAAGATTCCTACCCCCACCCCCGCCTTTCTGACAATCACTCTGGGCTTGGGCATCTCTTGACCCTGTGCACAGGGAAGGGGTCCGTGTCACTCAACACGTGTGTTCCTTCTGGCTCATCAACACTGTAGACTCTGAAGTCTTATTCCCAGAGCACGGCATTTGAAGATCTCTGTGCTCTGCTCCATCATGGGGAACTTCTAGCAAATATTCGCTTGGATGAACGTATGGAAATGGGAATAAGTTCCAGAAAAGTGTGCAAGAGACGATCGATATGCCGCATGGATTAGAGGTGCATAGGCAGACCGCAGGAGAAAATATACGTACACTGACCTTCTGACACTTCTGGAGAGAGTGTGGGAGGGAGATGGCTGCATGGGGAAGTGTTAGGCCCCTGCACAGGGTTTATCAGACACCGAAGGCAAAGTCTGGGGACTTTCATTGCTGGCAGTAGTAGGATGTCAGGCAGTGGAGCCCCCTGGTTTGGAGCAGCAGCTGGCTGGGGAGCAGGAGAAACCCTTGCTTCCTCCTTGTCTTATTCTTCAAAAAAGCACACCGTCAACAAGTTTTACCAATATGTTGACAGCAAAGTTATTCTGATGAAAAGACCTTAGAAGGAAAGGCATGAGAGCAAGCCAGGGCCTCACCTGGTAGGGGCAGTCATAGTGTGTATGTGAGTGCAGGGAAGGGTGTGTGTATATGAGTGTTTATGTGTGGGGTGGTGTGTGTGTGGGGGGGATATGTGTGTATATATACATGGCCTGTGTGTGTGTGTTTATGGGGATATATGGGGTGTGTGCCTGTGTGTCTCTTGTCCTGTGTGGTTCTCCCACCATCATGCCCCTGCATCCCTGGCACCCCAGAGCCCTCCTGACAGCTTGTTTTCTTTAGGCAGAAGCAGACTGTCTTGATGCCCTTGAAAAATACCGAGGGAGATGTGAGCCGACCTTTCTGTTTTATGCAGTAAGTATATTTTCAGAACCAGAACCAGAACTTGTGCAGATCATTAGGGTTCAGAGGGAGGCTTCTCACTGAAAGTCACCAAGTGGCTTCACTGATCCAGACAAGTGAGCATTTTCTCCTTGACTGCATTTGTTATTTGGGGTGAGAATAGATGTACTTAAGTCATGGTAATGCAGGTCCCTGCCTAGGATGGTGGCCTTGCTCGTTGGTGGAGGGGGCTGGGAAGACACAGCTCCTGATGGTCACTCCGGGCTCAGCAGCCTTCCTGACTGGCTGTACGTGGGAAAGAACGGGAGTCACTCAAATGCGTATGCTCCTGGCTCATGGACACTCTTGACTGATGCTTCACAATCAGAGCACGGGGTTTCAAGATTTCTATTCTCTGCTCTATAAGAGAAGAGCCTTCAGCAAACGTACTCCTTTAATGGGGTAGACAACCTCCGCATTCACTTTTATGTAACCATAAGATGTGAAGATATGTTTACAGAAATTCGGAAATGAAAGGGACTATTGTGGAAAGCCAAGTAGTTCAGTGTTTTCAAAAATAATTTGGATGTTTTTGGGTGTGACATCCGTGCCCTGGCCCCACGCCCCTCAGGGCCCACCACCTCACACCTGGCTTCCTAGCTGAGGCCCTGAAGGCAACTGACTGGTAGGCTACTCCTGACTCCTGCCCCTGCCCTGTACAGTTGGGGGAACTGAGGCTGACCCACTCCCATCTCCTGACAGCCAGGCCAGGGTTGTTTAGCTTGGAAACCTTTGGGCTCCTGTGCTCAGCGCTGTAAGCATTCCAAATTGGAAGCTTATGGTAAACATTATTTGAGCAGTGATTTTAAATTTATTTATTTTGAGAGACAGAGATAGTGCAAGCAGGGGAGGGGCAGAGAGAGAGGGAGAGGGAGAGAGAATCCCAAGCAAGCTCTGCACTGCCAGCACAGAGCTTGATGTGGTGCTCGAACTCATGCAACAGTGAGATCATGACCTGAGCTGAGACCAAGAGTCGGAGGCTTAACCGACTGAGCCACCCAGGTACCCCTGCTGAGCATTGATTTTTGATGGAAGACTACAGTTATGTGCTGAAACATGGGTGGGGATGGCGGGAGAAGTGGGAAGGAGCCAAAGGGACAGTGGAGCACAGGTGCAGAAATGGAATCTGTCACAGGGGTTTGCTTGAGCCTGTAGTGATTAAGGTGTAAATCATAAATCATATCGGACTGTGGGACAGGTGCCAAGGCAGCAGGCTCCAACCTCTCACCCTCTTGAGGGCCACTGAGGGGCAGGGTGGAAATGGGGGAGGCCCACTTTCTGCGAGCTTCTGTGAGTAATATGCAGAGACTGCCAAACAGGTCAAAACAGGGAACTTATGTCACCCCAAATGGCACTTCCACTGTGAAGTCTCCTCTGACCACCCCAGGTGGAGCTGGGAATCCCTTCTTGCCCTGAATGCCAAGCATCCTGTACATTTCCCTTTTTTTTTAATTTTTTTTTAACGTTTATTATTGAGAGACAGACACAGAGTGTGAGCAGGGGAGGGGCAGAGAGAGGGGGAGACACAGAATCTGAAGCAGGCTCCAGGCTCTGAGCTGTCAGCACACAGTACCCGCGGGGCTCGAACTCACAAACTGTGAGATCATGGCCTGAGCCGAAGTCGGTGGCTTAACCAACTGAGCCACCCAGGCGCCCCCTGTACATTTCCCTCTTAAAGCAATGATCGTATTCTATTGTAATTTTTTCTTTGATATCACCACCTCTCTACCCCTTGACTTCCCAGTCATTGAGGCAACTAAGCTTTTCAGGTTTAGTGTTCATATCTGTTGCCTCTATCTTGGTGCTTGGCATAGCAAGTGCTCAGTAGACATTTGTCCAGTGGACAAGCCATGTATAGGCCACATTTCATCACTCACGACCTAATGTGCCCTGCTCCTCCCTTAACTAACTCTCCCCCTCCCCTGGCATTTTCCTGAAGCTTTTTTTTTTTTTAATGTTTATTTATTTTTGAGATAGCGCGCAGGAGTCAACACGAGCTGGGGAGGGGCAGAGAGAGAGAGGGAGACAGAGAATCCCAAGCAGACTCCGTGCTGTCAGTGCAGAGCCCTATGCAGAGCCTGAGGTGGGGCTCGATCCCTCGAACAGAACTGTGAGATCATGATCTGAGCCGGATGCTTAGCCGCCCAGGTGTCCCTCCCTGAAGGAAGTTGAAAGGAGGCATGGGGTAGAGGGCAGAGAAGCAGATGGCGGCCTCAACCTTGGGCTTGCTCCTAAGCAAAACTCCTGGACACTCACAGTCTCTTGGAAGAGAGTGAGATCTGTGCAGACGAGGTCAAGTGGTCTGAGTAGCGTGTGTGTACCGCGTTCTAGGGCGGAGCACTGGTGGCGGTGGTTAGAGGAGCAAATGCCCCGCTACTGCAGAAAACCATCCTGGAGCAGCTGGAGGCTGAAAAGAAGGTGCTGGCTGAAGGCTGCGAACGGAAAGTGGTAAGGAGCACTCCCAGAGCGGCAAACTCCGTGTTTTTGTTCCCTCCCCCACTAATTCTCCTGGAGCTGTCAGTGGAAAGCTTCATTAAATGCCTCCCTCTGGGGGCCCTTGAGGGCTCAGGGGAAGCATTGGCATGGGTTTTAAAGGCTTCTTTAAAAAATTGTTTTAAATGTTTTACTTATTTTTGAGAGAGAGAAAGAGAGAGCACGAGTGGGGAAGGGGCAGAGAGAGAGGGAGACACAGAATCCGAAGCAGGCTCCAGGCTCCGAGCTGACAGCACAGCTGACACTTAACCCAATGAGCCACCCAGGTGCCCCTGAAAGATTTCTTTTAAAAAAGCTGCCCCCTTCTTCCAAAACACTTGATCTTCATTTATCTATGTCCCTCTCATCCCCCACTTCAATTCTTAACAGGGGTTTCTAGAACCCTCACAATGAGTTCAGAAATGAAAATAAAGTTATGGAGTCAAGTAGTGGATAGGAGAAGTCAGCCTCAGGGTGACTCACCCCTGGTGGCCTGCCTTCACCTCCCATTCCTGAAAGGTTTACTTGTGATCCCCCGAGGGTTTGTTTTAGTTTAGAAATTAAACTGTCATTCACATGAGAAATAGGATCAGCATAGCTTGTGATTTTGATAATTTCCACGATAACACAGACTACAAGTTTTTCACAAATAAATGGCTGCCTTTGAAAATCAACACCACCTTAGATAGAGGTATTTCCTGGTGCTTTGAGCTCTGTCCAACGAGCCTTAACGTAGCTTAGTGTTCGTTTTTCAAGTTTTCATATTCAATTCCAAGCAGCAAACCCCTATTTTTATAGAGTGGGTTAGAATCAATCATTTTTTCCCCAGAAAATCACGCATTTTCCCTGTGGAGGGAGAATGATCTCTGTCTTTACTACTTCCTTGCATGGTGCAGCCAATTGCTTAATATTTCCTTGCGTGTCGATTCTTCCTTCGTCTTCTTGCCAACTCTCGATTTCATCTTTTCTACTTGGTGCTTGTGGATATGGACAGAATCTAAACCTTAAGATCAGCATAGATTTCTTTGTCTTTGAACACCCTCACCCCCACCATCATCCGGCCACTAAAAAGGATCTCGTAAAGTTTCCAAGGCTGATGATCTTGACCTCCTTTTTTTTTGGCTCTGCATTTTGGGCCTTTGCTTTTTTGGCTTCTGTAGGTTTCTGAAGGTCTTTGTGGTAATTTTAATTAGCTAACTACTTTCTGTTTGTGACCAATTTGTCCTAGATTAGAGACGAGGCTCTGTCTGATGAAGATGGATGCTTCACCTGTGACAAGGACAGTGGTGACGATGAGGACATGGGTGAGTATAGAGCCAATAAGCAAGGTGAAAAGGCAAAGCAGACTCAGATTTTTAAATCTGAGTTTTTAAAAACCTTATGAGTAGGGGTGCCTGGGTGGCTCAGTCGGTTAAGTGTCCGACTCTTGATTTCAGCTCAGGTCATGATCCCACAGTTTGTGGGTTCGAGCCGTGCATCAGGCTCTGCGCTGACAACTCGGAGCCTGCTTGGGCTTCTCTCTCTCTCTGCCCCTTCCTTGTACTCTCTCTCTCTTTCAAAATTGATAAACTTAAAAAAAAAAACAAACCACCTTATCAGTCATCAGTGTTTTGGGCAATCTGAATTCTGGGAAGATTATGAAACGTTTTGTTTCCGATCACCTGACTTCAAACACACTGTGTCAGATCTCCCTTCTGCCCTTTCTTGGCATCTTCAGCACCACTCGGACTTCAGCTGATCATTCAAGTATAACCAGTATGACTTTCAAGGAAATTACCACGCATCAGGAAAAGTCCCACCTACTAAAATGGAGGGTAGAATTTCAAGCAGTGATGCTGGTGTTGCCTTGGTCTTCATTTGAGCTAAAGAGCTCACTTCGTATTTTCACCTTTTTTTCTAAAGTGTCCAAAAGTCAGCTGTACCGAACACCTTCTCACCCCACAACCTCGTACCAAGTATCAACTCATGGATTTCACACTCCTGGGCCTCACAGTTATTCCCGAACCTTTACTATGAGAGAACAGCTTGACCTGACAGAATGGAAAGCAGGAGTCAGAAGGGCTGTTGCTGGAAGGCAGCTCTTGACAGTACCGGGGCTCCGGGGGAAAGCAGCGCTGAGTTCAGGAACCGAGGTGGAAAGAGAAGGAAGATTTTTATCATCGCATGAAGTAGAAAGGCTGTTTATGCGTGTATGGAGAATGAGGACTGTTTCAGTTGGATGCTAACAAGGAAAGAGGCACAGTTCAGGAAAGCAAAAGAACTTCACGTGGGGAAAAAAATCAGTGTTTTGCAGGAAACATTTGTTGCCTTTTTTTTGGATGATCTCCTCTTCCCTCTCTCATTATATCCTCTCAAATCAAGTCTCTCCACCTAGAAAATACCAGAAAAGCCTGCCCTTGCCCTTAGCCTTCCTCTCCTCCATGCCTGAGTTTCCGGAGCCTCCCTACTCCCTGGGCCACCCGTCACCTCTGGCTCCTGCCTGACCCGCTTCACATGGCCCATGTTCCTGCTTCTCTCTGGTGCTCACAGGGCACCAGTGATGTTCCTAGTGCCAAATCCCAGGACCGGTGTCCAGTCATATCCTACAGCCTCTCTCTGAGGACTTGGATGATTTCACAGCGTCTTCTCTTTTGGTTTCTGAGATGTCATGACTTTTCTCGTTTTCCTTCTGCATCTCTGGCCTCTCCACAGCCTCCCCATTCATTGGCCTTTTCTCATGTGCTCCCCTTTCAAGCTGGACATCTCTGGGCCCTGATCTGACCTCTTCTGTTCTCACCCTGCACCCCTAGGGAATCTCACTAATGGGTCAATGTATAAAGGATTCATTGTAAGAATCCTTAGAGTACTAAGGGTACATGGGACATCAGAAACAATACAGAAAAATGGATAGATCTGTGGCTTAAAATGATTCACATCTTTGCAGTGTATATGTTCTTGTGATTTCCAGAGTAGGAAGCTCTCCTCAAATGCACATACTATCATGTTTCATTGCAATACAACAGATATAAAAGTTAATAACAGAAAATAGGTTCTGGGGGATACAGAGTCTGTGGAGAGTGTAGGTAGCTCACCAAGGCCAAGTTCATACAAACAGGAGTGCAGTAGGGATGAGCTTATGGACTGGACATGGGGGTTCCCCTACAGCTTTCTGCAGGCCTGAGTAGGGGCTACAATCACATGCCACCTCTCTTGTTGTCACAGCTGACTGGACCTGTGGACATTGACCAAAAGACAGCCATTAGGACACTGGTCATGGAACTATGGCTGCTACCCTGGCTCCAAACAACGAGCTGGCCAATCTGGTCTTCTCTCAAGAGAATCTGTAGAGATAGAGGAGATGGTAGTTGCAGTTTGGTAGAATTTGCTAGTGCTGAAAAGTCATGGACTCAGGGCCTGGGGAAGTGATTGCTGCCCACATGCCAGCAAAGGTAAAGGAAGCATTGGTGAAGGGGCCAGTGGAGGGAGAGGAGAAGACAACAGACAGCACTTAGAGGCTAAGAATCAGGACAGGGTGACAGGAAGGCACAACGGAGGCCAGGCTTGTGTGACCTCGACTCCAGGTGTCTCGGACTCCAAGCCATCTCTTTAAGTTGTTTCTGGGGTTCTGCTCCTCAGTGGTCTCTGATCTCTTCCCCACTTTCTTCCTCTCCTCCCTCCCCACCCCCTCCCAGCCCCCCTTCTCCCACGTTCCTGTCCCTTGTAGCTAGGTTGAGGTCTGCAGCCAGACCTGTGCCTCTACTAGAGTCCAAGTGTGCAGAGGCACAGTCAAGAGGCCGGGAGGGTGGGGGTACCCGGGAGCTTAGTGCAGAGGCAGCATGGTCCCTGCGGATGGCCCCGTGAGAGCCTCAGAGATGGCTGGTGTGAACCCAGCACCTGAGAGCACCATCCTCGGCTTTTTGCAGTGCCATGGGGGAAGACCTGCACCTTGGCCATCATTAAGCCAGACGCAGTGGTCCACGGAAAGACTGATGAGATTATTATGAAGGTAAGAGAGACAAAGCTTCCCGACAGACACCCTCATGTCTCTCTTCCGGTGGAAAAGCAGGGGCGGACTTAATACAGCCGTGTGCTGGTGGGAAAAGAAGGCTTCTGAGAAGCTTTAACTACAATTCCACTTAAGTAAGTTAAACATTTTAAATCCATTTAGAACAGATACGAAGAGGCAGAGGGTCTCCGCTTTTAATGTTACCTTTCCCATTATCTTTTGCTTCTCAGCACATTTAGATATGAATTTGGGCTTGATTTACCCTTTCATCATATATGTGTCTTTTTACAGATCCTGGAAGCCGGTTTTGACATTCTAACAAATGAAGAGAGAACCATGACAGAGGCAGAAATGCGACTTTTCTATCAACACAAAGCTGGGGAGGTCAGCTCATCTGCTTTCATACATCCGACATAATCTCATTTCTTTCTTTCTCCAACATTATGTTTATAGGTTGATATTAGTTTGGGAGAAAGCAGAGTATTACGAAGAACAAGAATATGAATTTGCTCTCAGAATAATGATTATAGCCTGTATCAGGTTAAAGTTCTTTGGTTGCAAGGAAGAGATTTTGATTCTAACTTAAGTAATAAAATAAAGAATTTACTGGAAGGCTACTCCATAACTCCCAGAACTGAAGAAGACAGTTGAAGGACTTGAATAAGAAGGTGTTGGGGAGAAGGACCAAGACCTTAGGAGTGGAGTTCCATGGACAGTCACTTTTACGTGCTGCTGTTGGACAACGCAGATTCAAACACTTTCTTCTGCTTATGACTCCCCTGCTTGAGAGGGAGGCCTGGCCAACCTAGCTCGGCCATAGCCCCCCTCTCAGGCGAGATGTGTGTGTCTGGTGGGGGTGGGGGAAGAGGCATCATGGTTGTCAGCCGGGGTTGTCCTGCCTTTGCCTTCATCTGGGTTCTCTGGGTGTGGTTGGTCATCACCACCACCCCTCCCTGGGCCTTCCGTGCGCATGCTGGCTGGTGGCAAGGCTGCTCACTGAACCCCTCCTGTCCTGTGGAGGGATGGGCCCACTGACCCACTGTTGGCCCCAGGGCCCCGGACCCAGGTCACTGTTTCCTCTCCTTGTGCTAGGAGGCATTTGAGAAGCTGGTGCATCACATGTGCAGTGGACCGAGCCACCTCCTGATACTCACCAGGACTGAGGGCACTGAGGATGTGATCACTGCCTGGCGAACGCTCATGGGGCCCTGTGACCCTGATGTGGCAAGGAGGGAGCAGCCTGACAGGTGACATCACCAGCTGTGGTCTTTTCGTTCATCTTAAAACCTGAACCCAAGGAAGCCAAGAGCCCTGCCCTTTATTCAGCCCTGAATTCCCCCTTTATATATATTTGGAGAGACCCTGAGAGTTACACATTTGAGGCAGCCCGAGGAGGCCTCTCCCTCTGATCCAGTCTTCACTGTTCTCTCTGCAGCCAGAGGTTTCCACAGTGTGATCCCAGAACCACACGCACAACTTATCCAGGAAATACAGATTGCAGGGCCCCACCAAAGCCTGCCAAGTCAGAGACTCTGGGCAGGACCTAGGGGTCGGCATTGCAGACTCAACCCCCTCTACCCTCCTCCCCTCCCAGGGTGTCCTAAGGCTCCCTGGAGTCTGAGCACCCTGTTCTGCACACTGCACTAGGCTGCCTTGGCCCTGTATTTAGCCTGGCATTGCCAATGCCAAATCCATCGTCTTGTCTTTGAAGCTAAGAGAAGCCCAGCCAACAAGAAAGAAATGAGCAAGAGACTAAGTAGCTGCAGTTGTACCTTGTAGTTGTCAGGGCCAGAACATTCATATATGAACATTCATATGTGGGATGAGTAAGACAGCCCAGGGTTCAGATCCTAGGTTGCTGCATATTCAGTCAAGTCCTTTCTCTGAGCCTCAGTTGTCTCCTCTGTAAAATGGGATCACGATGCCTATCACGGGAGGCCACAGTGTTGTAGTTAAGAGCACGTCCTTGGGCCATGCATTAATCCCTCTGTGCCTCAATTTCTTCATCTCAATCATGGGTGCTACAATGCCTCAGACACTGATGTGAGGATTGAATGTGTATGTGTGTGTGTGAGAGTATATGTATGTGTATATATGTGTGTATATACATGTATATCAAGTACTCAAAACAGTGCTTGACACAAAGGAAGCCCTAGCAATGTTAGTATTATCTTTCGGGGTTACTGACAGGTTAACTATGAACACCTACATTAAGCTCTTGGCAGGGTGCTAGTCCCTGGTGGCGCTATCAACAAAATGGCAGCTCCTGAGCTTACACCATGACTCACGCATACTTAAACTGAGAATCACGACAGAGTGTCCCTCATAGAACTGTGGCACAAATGAAATGGGATCATGTATGGGAAGCACCTGGCAACGTGCAGAGAAATCACAATGGAATACATGTCAGCTACTATCCTTGCTGCTGTTCTTGGCATTTCCAAAAGAGAGAAAGCCATTCCACAGAAATGCAGCGTGCTAACTGGTAGCTGGTGACCATGTTGCCAGAGAGCAAAACATTTCTCCTCAAATGAAACAAATATTTCTTGTGCATTTTGCCAATGTTCCCAGTCTCCGCGCTCAGTACGGCACAGAAATGCCCTTTAACGCAGTCCATGGAAGCCAGGACAGAGACGACGCCAACAGAGAACTGGCATTGCTCTTCCCCACTTTTAAGTTTTCAGATGAAGTTCTAGAAGCCTCTCTGGGTAAGTCATCAAGGCAGTTTGGTCTTTATTACATCTGCAGCAAGTAAGCTGGGGGTGCTGATGATTATGTGGCAATCAGGTCTTCAATCTAATAAGGTCCTGTCTGGTGAAGGGCCCATTATATAACCTCAGTAGCAGTCCTGATCTGTTTTGTAATGATGTCGCTTTTTAATACCGCATTACTTTTTTTTTTTTTGCTCCATTCTTACTTTGGAGTCATATTTTCATTGCAAAGTTACTTTTGCAGTTTCTTGTGGAAACTGCTGAGAAAATTTAACTAGCTTTCTAGAATCGTGCTCCAAAGCCAGAGGCCAGGTATCACTTCCTCACTTCCTGTGTGTTTCACACACCCCACGCCGGACCCTTGGTAGGGTTGCTGAGTGGTAGATCGTTATACAGAAGGGCCCTGAGCCTGCTGTGACTCTTGCATCCCTCAGCCCCCACTTTTTGGGAAAAGTGTGCGGGGTCATCTCCACCTCCAAATCTGGGTGAGAAACCCAAGGGGTCCAGAGTGCATGTGACTTACCTCACTCCACAACTAGAAGTAGGCCTCACTCGGGATGCCCCTGCCGCCGAGTTGGGTATCTGTGGTTTGAGCCTGAGGTGAAGGGGCCAGTGGCTAAGAATCCTGGGAAAAGCAAAGGACGTGAGGGTGGGATTCCTGGGAGAAGACTGCGTGCAGATCTGAAATGGTAACAACATACTTGTACACAAACGTTTGACTTTTAACCAATATATTTACCTAAGTGTTTGATATCTTCGCGGTCTCCTCAAGATCTGAATCGGGCTGAGTAAGAACATAGGTGGTCTGGGATGGGAGCTGGCCAGCACCAGCCCTCATTTAATCCCTGCAGCTGCCAGCAGAGGGACAGGCTGGGTGTGGAGGGCGTAGAGAGATCATGGCCAAGTGCAGCTTTAGGCGGATCAGACAGACCCAGGTTGACACACGCAAAGCCATTCCCCTCCTAGGAGGACTGGGGTGACAGTGGCACTGCTAGGGCCAGCTTTCCTCCAGGGACCCACCCTCAGAGACAGCCCATGGTACATTCCTTTAGGTGTCCAGGGCCAGGCACATCTCCGTCCTTTTGGGGGGTAATTGGAAACAAGTAGTTTAACTCAGGGCCAAGTCTGGGGGAGGAGGAGAGCAGCCTGGCTGGGGAATAGTCATCGGAGCGATTGCGGACAGTGTTGGGAGATCATGAGCCTGACTTCTGGGCCAGGTGATGATGAGCAAAGGGGACAATTACCCAGGGGTCTGAGCCAGACCACATCGTGGGAATAAGTGCACAGCCTCCTGGGAGCAGGACTCTGAAGCAGCCTTGTTGGGCTGCTGATGTTCTGCTCATTTGTTTAATGGGCCAGGCTTCCTCAGTCGTCAGGAGCACCGTGTGCTTTCCAACTTACCCGGCACTTTTTCTGCTAAGGGTCAGGGGTCAAGGGCCCTGGAGACAAGACAGTCCTGGGTTTGGATCCTGGCTCCACTATTTACCAGATGAATAGCCTCGGGAAAGTTACTTACCTTTTTTGGACCTCAGTTTCCTCATCTGTGAAATGGAGATAATGACAGACTCATTATTAGCCCCGTAATATTATCTCCACAATAGCAATCTTCCTCACAGGGCTGTCGTGAAGATGAAAGGAGACAAAGGATATTAAAGTTCTTAGCCTGGGGCCTGACCCATATTAAATGCTCAACAAATAACTCATTTTCCTATTTTCAAGATTTTTAAGCAACGTCCATACCCAACATGGGGCCTGAACTCACACCCCCAAGATCAAGAGTCACATGCTCCACCGACGGAGTCAGCCAGGCGCCCTTCATTCTAATTTTTAATTCCTGGTCCCTAACATACTTACTAGGGCCTCTCTCTGCTGTTTCCTCCACCCTGACCCCTCACTTCATCCTCTGTGATGTAGTTAGACCCCCTTTTCCTGCTTCTTCTGGTGAGTGGGAGAGAGGGCTGGGACAGGGCTAGGTTTCAGAAGTCCTGCAGAACATCTGTCGTCCCACAGGCCACGAGGCCGAAGGAGCGGTGGGCCCCACTGAGGTGCTTCGTTTCCCTGAGGACACGGACTGAGACGGCTGTGCAGCTTTTCCGGAGCATGTGACCAGGGCGAGGCCACGAGGCCACAAGATGGAATGTCTGTGCACTCCCATCAGCTGCACAGAAGGAAACCTCCAGAATTGGAACCTCTTTTCTGCACCAATACTTATTTGGTTTAGCCATCTCATGAATAAACAGAATATATATACTTTCCTGTCTTATTAAATAGTATATAGAACATATACTTTTTTTTTTTTTTTTTTTTTTGCTACTTCTGGGATTTTATAAAATAAATGGACATCAGTTATTGTATCCTGGTGTGACAGGGTGTCATCTCGGGGGATGAGTTACACAGGACAGTGTTTCCCCAATAATAAATCTATTTATAGATCAAATAACTTTAGAGTTCAAGCTGATAACTACCAACTTGAAAACAATACAAAAAGATTGGTTAGAACATTTCCAGGCATAGCGACATGGAGGCAGACAGGTACCAGCTTTAGTCTTCACGCTGCCTGCCCAAGCCACAGAGGCTGTCCCGCAAAGCCGCCTGACCTCCCATCTGAGGTTCTCCATGAATCAGGCCATGTTCATAAAACAATGCTTGGGAGTTACATTTGGAACCAGTGTTCATCTCATTTTCTTGACGCTCCCTTCCCCCATTTCTTTGGTTTCTGACTCTGGCTACAGCCTAATTTTTAAAGTCTGAGAGCTCCCAGTGGAGCCAAGTTGCCTCCAGCTTTCGCTAAATCACCTGGTTTAGCCATCCTTCCATGGGTGTGCCCTTGAAAGTCAATGGAGGTTTTCAGGAGAATGTTAACTATTATTACCCCCCGTGAATATTAACACGGATAGCCACTCCCTCCTGCTAGCTTGCTCTGTGATCTAATTGTAAATTCACTATGCCCAGGCATCTGCTTTGCTGAGGAAAAGGCTGTGTTTGTCTACTCCCCAAGACAAATGTTAGCGATCTCCTTCTCATTTGCTGGTTTTCTCCAGAAGACTTAGCTTATGACTTGAAGTTCTTTAAATGCACAGTTAGCTCCCAGAAGACTACTCTTGTTAGGTGCATTGCTCTTTTTGCCAATATTATGTTGGCACTGGGGACAGAAGGATGAGTCAGGCTGCAGGAAATGAGTAGCAAGTCTCCCCGGAAGCTAGGAAGCCAAGGATCTTCCATCACTGGAGAGATGAGAAATGGTGTGACCAAAGCCTCTAAAAGCAGGTGGGGGAGATGAGTAGGTGGGGGAACCGAGGCTGTGGGGGTGATGTGTGTTGTTGTCTGAGATGACCTTTAAGCCTTCCCAGGAAATAGCTGGGGGCAGTGGGGCTGGGAAGGGAAGGCAGGAAGGGACACTAGAGTGGTACAGCCGGTGATGTGCTCTTTCCATCTAGAACTTGGTAGAGTATTTCTTTTCTCAGAGTCTGGAAGGCTCAAGGCAGAAGGAATGGGGGCAGGGGGTGGGGTTGGAGGAGAGAAGCCTCCTGAGACTGGCTAAAACATCAGGCCACACTGAGGATGGAACTCCTTGGCAGAGACCTGGGCCTGGCTTCCTACAATGGAAGCAAACCAGTGGATGCAGGATGAGCGCTAGGGCAGGCTCTGCCCCGTGAAATAAAGACAGAGCTTCCTTCCTACCTAAGGACTGGCTCTGGCCCTCCACTCAGTGAGAGGGCTGACTGCTCAGCAGAGCCAAGGCCAGGAGCCAAGGGCTGCAGAGACAGCAGGAAAGGTGGCTAGGTAGGCCAAGACATGGCCCTTGAGGCAGGGGTTCCCTCAGTTTTTCTCCAGAAGCCAGGTCATAGGCCACAACTAGCCTCGTGCTAGAAACCCCCACACACCTCTCTGCCCAGGAAGCAGGAGAAATCTGCAAAGGAGCAGGACTGGGGCAGCACCAGCCCCTATCCCAGGTGGCAAGGTGTCGGGACCTCTCCCCATCGGCTCTCCATCAGAATCTGGGGTCAGACCCCCATTTCCCAGGTCTCACTTCCATGCTTGCCCTGTGGCAAGGGAATTCCTTCCCCTGCCAACCACCTCACCACCCTCCCTCCACCAAGCTCTAGGGTAGATGTCCTTGGCTTTCTGTTTCTAGGGAGCCCAAGAGATAGGAGATGCTTCTCTATGTTTTAGAGATGGGGAAAAGAAGTAGTGTGCAGTAAGTAAAGAGCACCTGGGCATCCCTGCAGAGAGAGCACAGCTGGTCATCCGCCAAGCTCGGGACCTGAGTCCAGTGGGTGGTGGCAGTAGAAATGTGGCTGAGGAGAGGATGGAAGGAGTAGACACAGCACTGGGGAGGTCCCGGTGGCTGGGAGCGGCCACCTGTAGAGGGTCTGCTTGCTTTCAGGAGGCAAGAAGAGGGGTTCCCAGCTTGCTGCAGATGCCCCTGTAGGGTAGCTGTAACTCCCACAGGGCACCGGCCCCTGCTCTGAAATACAGTCACTTCCCGGCCTCTTACTCACCAAGAATCATAGGTTCCAAAAGCCAGTACACAGTATCTTCTAATGTTTCCTAATGTTCTAGACATTTGGAAAACAGACTCCTTTTTAGAAGTTGCCATGATTTTTTTCTTGGCTTTTATTAGCATGTGTTAAAATCATATTATCCAAACACTACCAGAAGAACATGTATTGTTCTGCATAAAGTGCTTAAGGAAAAAAAAATGCAACTTATTAAACTGGACATTCTTTTCTAGTTCATAAATTTTGGGTTACAATCAGGGCACAAAAGGAGAAACAGAGTGCAGTATTAGAGAGAGCGAGAAGCTTAGTGAAGGACTCGGGTGGAGACACAGACCACGCCCCATTCCTCCCACTTTCTTGCCGACTGAACACTGCACCTGCATAAAGCAGCAAACAGCTTTAATAAATACATTTTTCCTTCATTTAAATCAGAAAAGTTAATTATAGTAAAGCACTTTTTCTCTGACCATCTGTTTATAGCCACAGGCAAGATTTATCCACAGAGTTTAAGTGTGAAAGTGTTAGTTCATTGGGCTTTCAGCTTTCTAATGCTATCTGGGTTCAAGATTGTCTCAGCAATTCGTTATTGGTTTCTTTATATTTACCAACTCTATAGTGTTTCGTGTTACAAATGCCAACCAAGGACATTTTCTCAGTACTAGAAATGTCAACGAGTGGACCTATATAAGGCTTTATTCCCAATAAACTCGATTTTCTTTAAACTGGCGTTCTCACATTAACACTCTGTTGGCCGCACAAAACCCAAGTCCCTGCTGTGACAGATTTTTAAATCGGTGGTGTTCTGAAAAAAATAACAACTTGGCAATCTCTGTGTTTGAATCTTGGGTGGTCATGTTGAGAACAGGAAAAATTGCATTAAATACACTTAAAAACATTCATTTGCAATCAAACATATTTAAATCCTCCAAGGAAGGTGCAGGTTGGTGATGGGGTAGCTGCGGTGTGAGCAGCCCCATCAGGAGTGGCTGGGAGGCTTGGGGTTCTGTCAGTGGCACACACTCATGACAAGCGGCTGGGTCACAGACCTCGCTTCCGGGCCGCAATGCCTCTGAACTTCTTTTAGCAAAGGGAAAAGGAAGGCTGGTTGTTCCTCCAAACAGTCAAGAGCAACCTCTGTTGAGTTCACCTTGAAGCTGACCCAGAAGCTGGAGCCAGGTGCCAAACTAAAGGCTGCAGCAGGGCGAAGTAGCACTCGCTGTCAGAGAATCCATCTTCCACCCGCTGGGGAGAGCGCCTTTCCCTCGCTCAAACTTCAGTGCTTTGGGCTTCACGCAGGACAAAATCTCAGCCACATCTCTTACTCAAATTTTGATCTCATTTTACAAAAGCACACTGAATAGCAGTCCTGAGTGACTAGTAGAATTAGCTGAGTATAGCTAAGAGAAAAACAGCTTTCTAAGCTATCCTGTTCTTTGCTTCTTTCTACAGGTGAGTCTGTAGAGCATTCTTTAGTTTCACAGTGATATATGCTGTTTCAGGAAGCACAAGGTGATCAGACTTTGTTTCCAGGAAGTGATGACCTACTTTAGTTTGAGCATAAGGTTCCACGACTGGCTCTATATCCTGCCAGATACCGCTACACCGATGACAGGATTTAGGGCAGTCGGGAGGCTCTTGGTGCCCAGTTCCTGCCAAGTGTAGCATGCCAGAGTCAGGGCTGGGCTTTCACTATCAGTAGCTTATTTCCCCCTGATGGTTCAAAAATCCTATTGTGAATTTGTTGCCTCACTCCACTCCACCCTGTCCATCTGACTTGGAAGCCTGAGAGCTTATTGAATTAGGCTGAAAAGAGGCTCTGTACCTGCTGATATTGACGGCAGTAAGATGCTAGCTTACTATTTTGCACAGCACCATATATCATGCCTGTTATTCAGGCCAACTACAGCCAACCTTTTTTCTTTTTTTGTTTTCTGTTTTTGTTTTTGTTTTTGTTTTTTTTTTTGTTTTTTATAAAGAAAATCTATGTAAGTTGAGGTTCAGAAATGCATATATTTTTTACTTACAAATATTCATCTGACCAAAATTCAACATAACCTTTATGGAACACTTAACAATTGTTTTGTTTTTAAAATAACATTTCATTCAAACTGTATATAATTCAGTAAAGTTTTTTATACAGCAAGCAATGCTTAAACCCTGGAAAATCTGTAGAAAAGAGATTTTCACACAAAATAAGAAAAGAAAAATTTGAGGTATCCCTCACACACACACATCCATTCATTCTGACCCACGTGCACACACACGCACACACACCTATGTGTGCAGAGACACATTCATCCTCACTCACAAAGTGGCTGCAGCATAGGCAAAAAATTGTAGGTCCAAAGGAAAATGATTGATTGTTCTAACAAAGAGTCCAGGTAGCTCAGAAAACAAAACAAAACAAAACACAATAGTCTTCTGAGGAAATTACTACCTCGAAAAAATGTTCTCAAGATGAATTTGAGATCTAAGCCTACCAAATTGCTTTTGCAAAACAGCTCCCTGCAGTCCAAGGTGACTTGTGCAAATAGAAGGAATCAAATGAGGCTAGTTCCTGTACTTCCTTGAACAAGGATGTGGGATGCTCGCAGGTGCCCAGGGTGCTCCGGTCACGCCAGGTACTGCTGCAGTGCCGTCTTTGCCCTGAAATCACAAAGTTCCTGTTAGCCATCATCTGAGAAGTGGAATGAAGGCAAAAGCCCTGTGGCTCAAAGATGGTAACGTGGAGTCTAAAAAGGTAGATCCCCAAAGGGAAGCAGGGTGAGCCCAGCTGGGCGACTACCACACGGGGCAGAGATGTGCGGTCAGTGGGTAACTTCAATCCCAGGCTGGCTGCATTCCTCTTCGTGAGGTTCTCTTAGAAAGGGCTGCTCTTGTCATTACACCTGTTGCTGCTCAGGGGCATTTTATACTTTTCCTTGGTCACTGGCATTTAGGTGGGACGTATCTGGAATTCTTTACTTTCTCCTATTGCCATGCAGGTTTTATCTAGTGCTCCAGGACACTGTGGGGGTACACTTAGGGTTCTGGGAAGCTAGGAGGAAAACTGACCCAGGGAAAGATATTCAGGGGCTGATTAGAAGGTGCCTGGGGGGCCTGGAGCTCATGACCCAATGCTGACTCATGGTTTCAAATGCCTTCAAATTGAGGAAGGAGGTTACAGTTTCATCTCATTCTTTTTTTCATGCCTGCTGGTATAGACCGGTGTGGGATGGCTGGAAAGAAGGCAGCGAGTTGGAGAGGAAGAGACACGATGTGGGCGGTGGCCTCACCCATCCTGATCCTTGTTAAAGTGTCTTCCTTTGAGCTAGGACTGAGGTAGGCCTCCTTTACTACTGCAATCATGAACTTGGTAAAGTTTCTCAAGAGGCTACAATTGTGGGAATTACAAAGTCAGGTTTTAGCAATGGTCTCCCCCTTCTAAGTTATGGAAAGAAATGGCTAAAATGTTTAGTTACAATTAGCTGATGAAATTAAGCCAAGGTAGACTGGGCATGCAGTAAGCTCGACACAAATGGAGTGTCTGGTTAAGTAATGGGACCTGTAGTTTTTAAAGTGGAAACTAAGGGGTGTTCTTACAATTATCTAAGACTCTATAAATATAGTAACTGCAAATAGTCCAGTCCATCAAAATGGGAAGCCCTGTATACATGGTCTCCAAGTTATGAAATAGTTGGGTTCTACAAAGTCATTTTCCTACAGAAACAAGTTGATGAATGATGCCACAAGCCGCCCTTTAATGACCATCCACCTCACCTCACAATCCCAAGGCCCTTTGAACCTGAGGTGGAAAGGGCTGGCCGACAATAGCTCCTCATCTCTAAGTGTTTGAAAGTCAAAGGATCACAAAGCCTTAAAGATAGAAGGACACTGAGAGATGTCTGTGCCATGGTGGGAATGTTCACATGAGGGTTTATGACTAAAATTAGAACTGCCAATTCAGACTCCTTCTGAATCTTTCTCGGGGGCTGTCTATGTTTGTTATATTAGACCTTAGTGCGTACCTTATCATCTTTCTGCTATCTCTTAATATCTAAGAAGTCTTTCACAGATGTTTTAGCGGCAAGATCATGGTTCCTTAGATGGACTAGGTAAGGTAGCCCAGACCTTGATTTTTTTTTTCTTAGACCTTGATTCTTTCAATGGGGTTTAAAAACTGCTGAAAACTTACGTGCCATACATATATGGGAAATAGCATCAGACTGGTCTAAGCAATGTAGGCCAGGGGCGAAAACCTATTGTACATCCTGCTGGTGAGGCCTCTTTTAGTGTTTCAGGTCATCCCAGAAACGATTTTAAGCAGAATTATTTTTGTTTCTAAACAAACCTGAGAAAAGAAAGCCAGGGAACGATCTGGCCCTCAGCCAGGACAGACAGGCTGATAGCCTATCATCTGAGTCAGCAGCCATACTACTGCTGTGGAGGTGGGGGCAAGGGTGCTGGTCCTTAAAGTACCGCTCAAATCAAGGCTTCAACGGGTGCCTAACTTTGACTCGCCTTTGATGTGATACTCACCGAGCAGCAGCCTTGAGCTACAGTTATTTGGGGATTTGTCTACTTTGACTCACAGGATGGCAAACTTCAGGGAGGCAGAAGCCCCATCTGCTCTGTGTGCTCTAGAGTCTGGCACAGCCATTCACTTGAGGAGCAATTAGCAAGTGCCTTTTCCCTCGAGTGGAACAGACGAGCAAGCTGACAGCCACGACAGTGTGGTATATCCTATGGGTGTTATGGGAGGTCCTGGCAGATGGGGTCCCCTGACAAAGCATAGGGTGCAGAATGGATCAGGCAAGACCTTTTGGAGGAGGGGACAACCTGCTATGAGTTTTCAAGGATAAATGGCCACTGTTGGGGCATTCTCTTCCCTTGCTTTCAGGATACCTTCTGTGCCTGGGTCTCTGTCTGCCTCACTGGTTGTTCCTTCATTTCCTTTGCTGGATCTTTTTCTTTTCCCCTAACTGTTCGAGGGCCCCACAGCATGGTTCTTACAGCCCTCCTACTGTCTTCCTCTCTCTTAGTCTCCTTAGGTGACTTCATTCAGCTTCAGTGCTTTATATACCATCCTAGTTTTTATCCTCAGCCCCATTACCTACCTATGTATTATTAGATAATCCACCACTATCTAATTGCATCCAAAGTCTGGCATGTCCAAACAAGAATCCTCAATTCTCCCTACCCCAACCCAATTTCTCTTGTATTCCTCATTATCTTGGTAAATGGCAACACCCTATTCTGTTGTTCAGGCTAAAACTCTAGGCATTTTCCTTTCCTCTCTTTAACATCTTACATTAAATCCATGAGCAAATCCTGTTGTCTCTATCTTTAGATTAAATCCTGAATCTGACCACTTCTCAATACCTCTACCACTGCCACCCTCATCTCATCTCTTACCTACATGACAATAGCCTTGAACTGTTCTCCCTTCCCTGCTTGCCCAGGTGATTCTCTACGCAGCCACCAGAGTGATCTTGCACAAATTCAAGTCAGGTAAGGTCTCTTCTGCTCAAAACTCTCCAATGACTTTCTATCAAACTCTGAATAAATCCGAAGTCCCTACTATGGCCTATAAGGCTTTTTGCTTGCTCCCTGCTGCCTCCCAGAGTCCACTTATTACCAGTCCAGCCCTCATTTATTTATCTGCAGTCCCACTGGTCTCCCTGTTGTTTCTTGAACATGTCAACCTCATTCCTGCCTCACAGCCTTGCACTCACTGTCCCCTCCGTTAGAATACTATGCTTCTGAACATCTGCCTGGCAGACTATTTCATCCAGATCTTTGATCAAATGTCACATCCTTAGAGAGGACTTTACTGGCCCATCTATAGGAAAAGAAACTTTTTTATACTTCATTCCTTCACCTTGCTGTTTTTCTCATAGTACCTCTCACTACCTGCTATCATATTACATATTCATTTGTTTGTGGTGTCTTCTGTACTAGAAATTTAAGTTCCACAAAGGCAAGGACTTCATCGATTTTATTCACCATTATTATCTCCAAGGCCTAAAACAGTACCCAGTAGAGGTTACTATTGAAAAAAATTCTCTGCCAAAGGAATGGGGAATTAGGCGGAGAGTGGACTGGATAGCAAATCGGATGGAACAGAATGTGTAAATGCATGAAGATGTGATACTGTGACAGGGAAGGTGTGGCTGGAGTACAGGGCAGGGGGAGCACAGAGAATGAGAAAGGCAGAGTTAGGCCATGGAGCACTTGTAAGCCACGTCCAAGAGTGTGGAGAATGAACATGAGCGGCAGAGTGTATACAGCTAGGGAGAACATTTGCGGCTATTTTGACGTTACACAGATCTCTGATTATGATTCTTGCTTCTCTGAGTATATTGCGAGGACAGCAAACCCTCAGTGGACACTGCTGTATTCCCAGCAGCCAGGCCAGGCTGACACAAGGCAGGTGCTCAATGAGGTTTTGAGGTAATGGATGTTTTTATTATTGGCCTTCCTTTCTATTTTAATGTCAAGAGAATGATTTCTGGATCCTCTCCAGATATCCTCTAAGATGGCCCAGGCTCATGTTAACTCCCAATAAGATGAGAATCTTTAAAAAATTTGCTGATTATTAGTTTATCTTACTAAAATTCCTACAGTGGCTCACAGTTAATGAAGGGAATTCAAGAATCTAAAAGATTTTAAGTTTGGCCATGTGAATTATTAAGCAAGCCAGACCCTTTCATAAAAGAATCCAACATACCCCAAAGCAAGGCCCTTTTATTTTGATACTCACTTGTCACAAAGGTTTGAATCTGGTGACTGACTCAGTTTGTGTAGAATATCTACGATGCCCATGTCTCGTAATTTATCCTGGCGTTCTTGTGAACCTAAGAGATTAAAGCTAACAGGTTACTGGGAACACGACCCAGGCATCTGCTTTCCTTGATGTACAATCAACAATCTAGAGCCTTACCAGGGTCCTTTACTCCCCATCCTTCCATACCCCTGGTCCCCAGTGAAGTTGGATCCCCTCATGCTTGGATGCTCAAAAACTGGTCTCCCTGCTCCTTGACCCTCCTTCCTGTGTCCATCCTGGATTCTGCTGATCGAGTAATGTCTCCAAGGACTATAGCATCAAGGTCAGATTCTTCAGCCTGGCACAAGGCCCTCTGCCATCGGGCCCCATCTTCGTCTCTTTCTGGACATGTAAAGCCAGGCTCTTCCTAGTTCAAACAGGTCTTGTTTTCCCCCTTCTTTTTTTTTTTTTTAATTTTTTTTTTCAACGTTTATTTATTTTTGGGACAGAGAGAGACAGAGCATGAACGGGCGAGGGGCAGAGAGAGAGGGAGACACAGAATCGGAAACAGGCTCCAGGCTCTGAGCCATCAGCCCAGAGCCCAACGCGGGGCTCGAACTCATGGACCGCGAGATCGTGACCTGGCTGAAGTCGGACGCTTAACCGACTACGCCACCCAGGCGCCCCTTGTTTTCCCCCTTCTAATCTCTTTCACCCTGCTCTGACCTCCCAACACTTCCTGCAGTCTCCTGGTTAGCATGTGGTAGTTCCAACTTCGTACTGCACTGTCCTCCCTTTCAACTAGACTAGGACCTCCTTGAGGGCAGTTTTGTTTCCCTGGTGCTTGGTGTCTAGGCCTTCATGTTGAATTCAATTTCTCTTCCTTCCACTTTGTTCTAGACCCGGCTGCTGAGTAGAGTACTCCTCCTGGAGTCTTTCCTCCCCATCAAGAGCCTGCAGTGACTCACTCATTCACTGACCTCCTCTATACCCAGTGAAGCAGAATCTCTTGGTGTATAGCCCAGAAATCTGCGTTTTAAAAAAGTTCTCCAGGTGATTCTTATGCAGCCAACAGCATTGAGACTCACTGTTCTTCCACATCTGTCTGCCACCTTGGCTGGACACTGGAATCACCTGGAGAATTAAAATACTTATGCCTATCATCTGCCCACCCCCCCCACAATTAAATTGGTCTGGTGCAAAAATCCTCAGGTGACTCTAATATGCACTCAAGGTGGAGAACCTCCAATCCACAGAGGCCACTTTCCAGACTGGCTGCTTCAGCACTCGTGTATTTCTCCTTTCTCACCAATGCACCCACTTCTCCATTAAGCTTATCTGCCTGGGGTCCTTACATGTGCCTCCTCTGCACACAATCAAAGACCCATCTGCCCACCTCTCATCTTCTTCAAGTACCTCCCACCAACCTCCTCCTCAGCCTTCTCAAGGGCATGGACCCCACTCATTTCTCTAGGGCTCCTCCACCCCCATCCTCTGTAATCCACTACAGCGTTGACTCCAAGGTAGGGGCTCAGTGTTAGCTGTCCAGCTGACTCAGGCTAGTCCCATCGATTCTCATGCCAAGGTGACTCCGCTGGGTACTTGGAACCCACTGAATGAGGCCTGCACCTAGGATCTCAGGGGCACCTGCTGCTTTCCCTCCCGTAATTTTCTTCAGAACAAATCTCACCAATCTCTTACCTTCCTCTTCATTCCATATGAGGTTTGATATACAAAACATAGCGGCAAGCTGCAGTTTGACATGTGAATGACCCTATTTGATGCAGAAAAAAAAAAAACAATATGGAGGTAATCTTACTCGATGTACTTTTTTGTAACATACCACAGGCAATTCCAATAGGCTAAAAGTGTGAATTTGGGCTCTCAAACTCCAGTGGGTGAATGGGTTGGGCTTAAGACAACAGAGAATGGTAGGAAATCTGGTAAACTGGGGAGTGAAGAAGACTTGCCAAGAGATATTCACATTCAGATTTTAGAAACCCTCTGGTAAGCCAAACAAAACACCTCCAGGGCTCTATGGGTAGTTTACAATTTATCACTCTCTGTTTTTATCTACACTAGGAAACTTCCAGGTCTCCAGTGGTCAATAAATTGGATGAATGTGCCTTTTGTATTTGGCTACTGATGATCTAATTCAAATTACTTTTTTTTGTTTTAAAGTTTGTTTTTGAGAGAGAAAGAGAGCATGAGCAGGGGAGGAACAGAGAGAGAGGGAGGGAGAGAGAATCCCAAGTAGGCTCCACACTATCAGTGTGGAGCCGGATGTGGGGCATGAACTCACCAACTGTGAGATCATGGCCTGAGCCAAAATAAAGAGTTGGACACTCAACCCCCTAAGCCACCCAGGTGCCCCAAATACTCTTATTCCTAAGAGTACTACTCTTACTCTTAAAAGTAAATTACTCTTATTTGTGGGGTGATGTCCCACAATACTTGATTGAGTCTTTACTTGCTTCATCTAATGTTTCTACTATTAAGGAGCTTCCTCATCTTCTGAAACACAATTCTTATTTTTCTTTATGTACTCAAAGTATAACCACTTTTGTTAAAGTTCGATCATTTACCCATATAGACTGCTTTCTCCTACATGACAGAGGACCCAATAGTAAAACAATCATTATAGATGATTTTCCTATTGATCAATTAAGAAAAAAGTCCCCAGTACATTTAAATAAAATGCATATCTGGAAAATACCAGTGGCATAATATACTCAACAGTTTTTGAAGGCAGAGAGATTTATCTCATCATGTAGGACTGTATCTCAACAACGCAGAGACAGGAAGTGGACGTGGCTTTCTTCACTACAATTCTATGGCTGGTGATTCTTTTCCCTTTTTACCTGTCCAGACTTTTAAATTGTACTCTCTCTCTCTCTTTTTTTTAATGTTTGTTTTTGAGAAAGAGAGACAGATAATGAATGGGGGAGAGGCAGAGAGAGAGAGGAAGACACAGAACCTGAAGCAGGCTCCAGTCTCTGAGCTGTCAGAACATGGCCCAGCACAGAGCTCGAACTCACAAATTGTAAGATCATGATTTGAACTGAAGTCTGACACTTAACTGACTAAGCCACCCAGGCACCCCATACCTGCCTGCCAAGACTTTTAAAGAGATATCCAGTTCAGGTTCCACAAAGACAAAACATAATAAAACTTATCATCTGCTCCCACCTGAATGGGTATTTGTTGAATAAATGAAATGATATACTGTACAAAAATACATGTTTACGATGTATAAGTTCATTCATTCATTACATATTTCTTGAGGAAACAAATTGTGATGGAGGAAACTACAGAGTGAAGGGGTGGGAATCTAATTTAGGTGGAGAGCACAGAAGAGATCTCTTTGAAGGAGGCAAGATTTTTGTTTTAAATGTTTATTTTGAGAGGAGAAAGCACAGGTGCGTGTTGAGTGGAGGAGGGGCAGAGAAAGGGGGAGAGAGAATCCCAAGTAGGCTCTGAGCTGGGCTCAGTCCCATGAATTGTGAGATCATGACCCGAGCAGAAATCAAGAGTCCAATGCTCAGCTGACTGAGCCACCCAGGCACCCTACAGGAGGCAACGTTTAAGCAGAGACTTAAGGGATAGAAAGGTACAAGTTGTGCCAAGAGCAAGGCCCTAGGGGCACCAAGAGGAAGGAAAAGTTCCTGAAAAGGTCTGAGGTAAGAAGGAGCTACCGAGCTTGTGCATACTGAGAAGGCAAAGTGGGGCAACTTTCAGAGAAGTGGGCGTGGCTAAATTGTGGGCCCTTGTAGGCCAGAGAAAGGACTTCAGATTTCACTCTGAGTTGGGAGGAAGCTCCAGAAGGATTTAAGCAGTGGATGGTGAAGATCTGACCTGGGCTGAAGGGACTGGAGTGACTGGGCAGAGGTGTCCAGGAGGCTATTATAGTCAATCAGGCGTGAGATGCTATGGCTTGGTCCAGAGTGAGGGCAGTGGTGATAGAAAGAAGCAAAAAGAATCCAATTCTGCTTTGGGGGAACGACTGACAGGACCTGCTGAAAAACTGGATTAATGAGGTGAAAGAGCTGGAGAAATCAAGACTGGCTCCCAGGTTTGAGCAGGGCAGAGCTACTATACTGAGATGGGAAAGACCAGGAGAGAAGAAACTTCGGTTTAGGGGAGATATTTAAGAATTCATTTCTAGGGCATCTGGGTGGCTCAGTTGGTTGGGCATCAGACTTCAGCTCAGGTCACGATCTCATGGTTTGTGGGTTCGAGCCCCATGTCGGGCTCTGTGCTGACAGCTCAGAGCGTGGAGCCTGCTTCAGATTCTGTGTCTCCCTCTCTCTGCCCCTCCCTCACTCACACTCTCTCTCTAAAATAAGAGTATTAAAAAAAACCCCAATTTTTATTTTTTTAATGTTTATTTATTTTTTGAGAGAGAGAGAGAGAGAGAGAGAGAGAGGGAGAGAGAGAGAGAGAGGGAGAGAGAGAGAGACCGTGTGAATGGGGGAGGGGCAGAGAGAGAAGGACACAGAATCCAAAGCAGGCTCCAGGCTCTGAGCTGTCAGTACAGAGCCAGACACAGGGCTCGAACCCACAAACTGTGAGATGATGACCCGAGTCAATGTTGAATGCTTAACCGACCAAGTCACCCAGGTGCCCCAAGAATTCATCTTTAAACATCACCTTCAGGAAGCATCAGACAGGCACATGGAGATGTAGAGTAGGCAGGATATATGAGTCCTCCATGTGACCCTCCTCTACGCCCTGCCCACATTAAGAACAAGCGTTTGCAGAGCTGCAGGCACCATCAGGAAAGCTTGTTGTCATAGCTTTTGAAGGCCAGTAACCATTACTTTGTTTGTATTTTATATTGTTGGATACTATGGAAAATGTAAATGCTATAAATGCCTATTCCATTTATCAAGACTACTAGACCAGAGCCCAGAAACCAAAAAAAGCATAGAGAGGATGGTAAAAGCCATGGGAGTGGATGAGATCCCCCTAAACCAGGGGTTTTCAACCACAGCTATACATAAGAACCACCTGGAGAACTTTCAAAAACCCTGATGCCCAAGCCACAACCCAGACCTATTAAATCAGAAGCTTGAAAGGAAAGGGACAAGGCTACAATCTTTGAAAGCTCCCTAGGAAATGCCACTGTGTAATAGTGTAATAAAGACCACAGGTCTCAGGAGATCATGTAGGAGAGAAAAGAAGAGTCCAGGGCTAAGCAAGGAGGGATGCTGTCATGGAAAACATAAGAAAAGAATGTTTCCAAGAGGAAATGGTCAGCTGTGTTGAAGGCTGCTGTACGTGAGGTGAGATTAGGAGAGAAAACTTTGGATTTGGCATCATGGAGGTCATTGAATTTTAGAGGTGAAGAAGGAGTTAGCGTGTATAGAAGATACTTTTACAAAGATGGCTATGAACAGGTATACCTCAGTGGATATGGAAAATCAAGAAAAACTTTGAAAAGATTGGAGATACTATGTGGATCTGGTATTGGCAAGATAAGGGAAATCCTGGTTGAAGCATTACTGCTTCATTCAACAAATATTTACTGAGCACATACTAAAGGCCAGGCATCGTCCAAGGTGATAGATACGAAAATGTACACAAAACTGACCTAGTTCTTGCCTTCATGGAGCTTACGTGAGGGACACAAACACTTTTATGTATCACTGTAATTCAGCTAAGTGCTCTGAAGGTAACAAAGTATAACCCACATGGATAAGAGCCCACAAGATGTGTCAGTTGAACTCAGATCTGAGAGGTTAGAAGGCACACCAAAGAGTGCGAAGAAAAGTGTTCCAGGCAGAGCAGAGCCAGCATGTACAAACGTCCCAAGGTAGGAAGGAACATGCATGGCCTTTTTAAGGAACAGAAGGAGGTCAGTGTAATGAACAAAGCAAAGAGGGAAATGAGAGGAGTTGGGGATACGGATGAGTCGGATCATGCAGGACTTCACAGGCCATCACAAGGTGGGTACGGATGTTATGCAAGGTGTTAACAGGGAGCCACTAAGGGATTCTGGCCTCTATTCTCATAATAGAACAGAAGGTGAAGTCATCACTATGAGTGATGAGGGAGAGAAAAGGTGAGGTTTAAAGAACAAGAAGGTAAGAACCCATTTTGCATGAGAGGTGTCAGCTTGCTGGAGAATCACAGAGGGGTAGTAGACACTGCTCAGTACCCATGGTGGGGGTGGGGGTGGGGGTGGGTTGGTTGTAAACTGTGAAATTAACATGAAACCAATCAGCCTGGTTCTATGCCTTTCTCTGCAGCTGTGGACTCTGACAGGCAGGCAAAGAGAAGACAGGTTCACCCACAGTTAGGGTTTTGTTAGGAGACACTGACAGAATGAAAAGACTGTCAGATTTTGGCAATGGGCAGTTTCTGCTGATGACAAGATCCACGGGATGGCTGTGGCAATAGGTGACCGACGTGTTTGGAAGTAGGTAGCAGATTGTGTTTGCAAGCAAACAGGTCAAAGAACAAGTGCCACGGGTGCTGGAGGCTTAAGAGCTCACACACATCAGACAGAAGCCTTGAGAGATAAGACAGGGGTTTCGGGGCACTGAAGGAAATCCAAGAGCCCAAGTCTTCACTGAGTAAGGAGGCAATCAGGAGACAACGAGGGTGGGGAGTGGGGTGATGGATGGGTTGTAATACTGCCAAAGAGCACAAGCTTCAAGGCCTTCCAGTCTCTTTTTCTTCAGGATGAAAGAGAGCTCCTTAAATCTGTTACAGAGTAGTCTCTTCTTTTTTTTAATCTCTGCACCATTTGTTTTGCACTAACAATGCTATAGTCCCTGTCTTCTGATGAAGCTACCGTGGAGCAGTGAAAGGGACAAAGGCCTACCATGTAATACTTGATTTTCTGCAGGATGTCATCATTGGTCATAATGAGTTCTTTTGCTGTTGTCCCATCTGCTATGTTGGCTAGGATGCACAGTGTCTGGAAAAGAACAAAGGGCTGGTGATCAGGAAAGCTCTGTAGTCCCAGAGGCAAGCTCTCAAGAGCCCAGGCAATTTCCCACCTGAAGTACACAGACGCTCACAGGTCCCACTCTGATCTCTTCTCTCCTGACACCATCGCCAATGAAGTAACCACACCTAAGGAAAGTCTACCTTAGGCAAAAGAGAACCCAAATATCTCATTAGTTTCTTTTGGGGCATAAGCCATCACTGGGCAAAGGCAGCCATGTCTTATAGTTCATGCTCTCATATAAAACTGTTATCATTTTCTTGAAAATTTCATTCCTAAAACAAACTCTTATTGCTAACCCAATGAGGTTTCTTCAAAAAAGTGGTCTCTTTGGTGGGAGCGTCACAGGTGTTGCAACCTCCCTCCTGCCCACCCGCTCCAAGTGCTACCTGCTCCCAAGCTCCAAGCTACCTCACCTTCTGGGTGAGGGCCTGGATCCTGTCCACTAGACATGCATTTAGGATCTCTTGACTTTTAAAAACCTGGCTAGAGGAACAAAAAGGTAAGGAAAATGTGTGAAGGAGCTTAGTCCAGGTTGGCCTAACGAGACTGGAGGGAGCCTGTGCCAGCTGGCAGGTCAGGGTAACCTGAGGATAATCACCACAATGGCAGTGGAGGAAGGGACTTTCTGTCAGCTGCTGGGAGTCTCACAGCCAGACCAGCAGAAGGCAAGGGTTAGGCAAAGGTGAGAGAACTGTGGAAAGGATACTGAGCCAGTCAGTGTCAGTATCTGCAATTCAACAAACACTTACTGAGCACCTACAATATGCGTGCACTCTGCAGGGCATCAGGTAAGACAGGAGTAACACACACTACCTGACTTTGAAGCCATCACACAATTACATCTCACTGTGATGTGACAGAGGAAAAATGGAACCGAGAAAGCATGACATGCGCTTGCTTGATACTTCAATGGTCAGGGAAGGCTTCTTGGAGGAAGTGACAGTGAGTCCTGGAGCACAGCGAAGAACCACTCAAACAAAGTGATGAGAAGTGCGAATAGGGTCTAAATTCAAATACTTTTCTCCAACTCTAACCTTTCTTCTGGCAGACTTAAGCTAATTAAGCTTGAAGATTACAGCTAATTGAGGAGACTGTTTTCTTACTATGGCCTAAAGACTCAGCTATAAAGAGTGTGTGATCTTATTCTTCTTAGGTTAGGGAGTGAGTCCTGAGGTTTGAAAAAAAAAAAAAAGGAAAAAAAAGTTTGCCTGTGGGATACAAGACACATAGAAAATGCAATTTATAATTCAAGGCTTGAGCAGGCACCGAGGTCTATTCCAGGGCACGAAAGCCATGATTGAGAGTATGCTGATATGCTCCAGAAGTATGTGAGATGCTCTGAGGAGGATGTCAGATTTCAAAGTGAGCTGGAACATGTGAGCCTGTCAACAATCTTGGCAGGCACAATACCCTTGAATTTCTTAGGACTGAGGGGACAGGAAGGGGATAAATAGGTTTGGACTCTTAACCATGGTTCACAACTTAAAAGGCTTCATGACCTAGGTATTCCCAGGAAGAGGAGGGAACGACAAACACCTTTAGCCTTATCTAGGCAACAACTACCTACCCCTCTCTTACCCACTAAGACAAATGTAAGGGGGATTTCACGAATTATTTCTCAGAATAGACTAGTTCAGCAAGATAGGCAAGTGATTCCCCTTCTTGGAGTGCACGAATACACCCATGCATGCTCAGGCTTGGACAGCATGGCACAGTGAGCTACAGGTCTGTTTTGAAGCCCACACAACCCCCACTGTAACAGTCTTAAAAGGATCAATTAGTTCTTGGGCCCAACAATTTAACCTGGAAGCTAGGGAGCAGAGAGGAAAGCTACACAGATGTCCATGTGCACACGGCACACACACATACTCGTGTGAACAACGGGAGATTAATGATATGGAGCAGGGACTGGCAAATTATAGCTTGCCGGCCAAATCCAACCCACTCCCTGTTTGGCCAATAGAATGTTCTTGGAAAATAACCATGTCTACTTGCTTACATATTGTCTATAGCTGCTTTCAGGCTAGAACAGCACAGCTGACTGGATGACCTGCAAAACTTAAGATATCTACCCTGACCTTTGTAGAAAAAGTTTGCCAAAAAAAAAAAAAAAAGTTTGCCAACCCCTGAAATAGAGAAAATAGAGGGGGAAAAAAATCAATGAAATCAAAAGCTTCTTCTCTGAAAAGATCAATTAAGTTGATAAACCTCTAGCCAGACTGAACAGGAACAAAGGAATCACCAACTAAAAGAACAAAAGGGGAGACAAAATGCAAAGAATACTACAGACTTTAAAAAGATAAGAGAATATTATGAAATACTTTATGTTAATAAATTTGAAAAAGATGAAACGGACAAATTCTTGAAGGATGCAAAATACCAAAGCTCACTCAAGAAGAAATAGGTAACATGAATATTCCTCCTTCTGTAAAAGAAATAGAATTTAGCTAAACACGTTTCCACAAAAGAAATACAATGTTCCAGATGGCTTCACTGGTATATTCCACCAAAATTTAAGAAAGAAAGAATACCAATTCGTCACAAATTCCTTACAAAAACTGAGGAGGGAATGCCTTCACCTCATTCCCTGAGGCAAGCATTCCCCAATAATCAAATATCAATATTAACATCAGATAAAGACATCACAAGCTACACAGCATTATCTCTCATGAATATAGATGTGAAGCATTTCTTACCAAATTTCAGTAAATTGAATCCAACAAAATATGTCAAGAATAAGACATAATGACATTAATATGGTGTACCTCTCCATTTATTTAGGTATTTAATTTTTTTCATTATCAGCGTTTTGAAGTTTTCAGCATAGAGATCCTGCACATATTTGGTGAGATTTATACATAAGTATATCATGGTTTCTGAGCTACTATAAATGGTACTGTTTTTAGAATTTCAAATTCTACTTGTTCACACCACTATATTAAAAATACAATAGCTTTTTGTAATCATCAGGGCAGTATGGTACTGGTACAAGAACAGACACTCAGATCAATGTAATAGAATAGAGAACCCAGAAATGGACCCACAAACGTATGGGCAACTAATCTTTGACAAAGCAGGAAAGACTATCGAATGGAATAAAGACAGTCTCTTCAGCAAGTGGTGCTGGAAAACTGGACAGCGACATGCAGGAGAATGAACCGGGACCACTTCCTTACACCATACACAAAAATAAACTCAAAGTGGATGAAAGACCTCAATGTAAGAAAGGAAGCCATCAAAATCCTCCAGGAGAAAGCAGGCAAAAACCTCTTTCATCTTGCCCGCAGCAATTTCTTACTCAACCCGTCTCCAGAGGCAAGGGAAACAAAAGCAAAAATGAACTACTGGGACCTCATCAAAATAAAAAGCTTCTGCACAGCGAAGCAAACAATCAGCAAAACTAAAAGGCAACCAACAGAATGGGAGAAGATATTCGCAAATGACATCTCAGATAAAGGGTTAGTATCCAAAATCTACAAAGAACTTACCAAACTCAACACCCAAAAAACAAATAATCCAGTGAAGATATGGGCAAAAGACATGAATAGACACTTCTCCAAAGAAGACATCTAGATGGCCAACAGACACATGAAAAAATGCTCCACATCACTCATCATCAGGGAAATACAAATCAAAACCACAATGAGATACCACCTCACACCTGTCAGAATGGCTAACATTAACAACTCAGGCAACAAAAGATGTTGGCGAGGATGCAGAGAAAGAGGATCTCTTTTGCACTGTTGGTGGGAATGCAAGCTGGTGCAGCCACTCTGGAAAACAGTATGGAGGTTCCTCAAAAAACTAAAAATAGAACTACACATGCACCCCCATGCTTATAGCAGCACTATCAACAATAGTCAAATTATGGAAAGAGCCCAAATGTCCATCGATGGATGAATGGATAAAGAAGATGTGGTATGTGTACACACACACACACACACACACACACACACACACACACTGGAGTATTACTCGGCAATCAAAAAGAATGAAATTTTGCCATTTGCAACTACGTGGATAGAACTGGAGGGTATTATGCTAAGCAAAATTAGTCAGAGAAAGACAAATATCATATGACTTTACTCATATGAGGACTTTAAGAGACAAAACAGATGAATATAAGGGAAGGTAAACAAAAATAATATAAAAACAGGGAGGCGGACAAAACAAAAGAGACTCATAAATATGGAGAACTGAGGGTTGTTGGAGGGGTTGTGGGAGGGGGGATGGGCTAAATGGGTAAGGGGCATTAAGGAATCTACTCCCGAAATCACTGTTTCACTATATGCTAACTAATTTGGATGTAAATTTTAAAAAGTAAAAAAATAAAATTAAAAAAAATACAATAGCTTTCTCTATCTCGTAGCCTTGGCTAATTCATTGATTAGTTCTAACTTTTTTTGATGAGTCCATGGCATTTTCTATCAAGGCATTCATGTTGTCTGGGAATAGTTTTATTTCTTCCTTTCCAATCTACATGCCTTTTATTTCTTTTTCTTGCTTTATTGCACTTGGTAGCAACTCCAGAGGCTGCTGAATAAGACTGGAAAGAATGGACATACTTGTCTTGCTCCCAATAGAAGGACAGTGATAGATATGTTCACTATCTTGATTGTGGTGACCACTTCATGGTATATACCTATGTCAACATATCACAGTATACACTTCAAATATATGTAGCTTATTGGATGTCAATATACCTCAAGAAAGAAAAAGACATTATCAGATAATGTCGGAGAAGAATTAAACTTCCAGCTAACAACCAGACAGTTTAAGCCTCCCATCATCACCTACCCACTCCCAGACCATCACCAAGATCTATATGAAGAGTATAATTTGAGTCCTGACAGAACACATTACTGTTATTGGTCTTTTTTTTTTTTTTTTTTTTTTTGGCCCTCATCCAAATCTTGCCTCAACTTTTTGTCTTGCTACACTTTTCAAGTTAAAGGAATTCTATCTAGGTGAGGCGTTTTTATAGACAAAATGGACACCTATGCTCTTCAGGTAGAATATTTTGAACAATGCATCTTCTTCATTGTTGTGTTCAATAGATCACATTCAACCTAATTTCAGTGATGCCTATGAGATTAGTTTTTCTGTGTTAAATTTTTATCAATAAACAAAGTTGTTTATTATTGAATTTTAAGAGAAATCAGCTACCATGTCCATCTTAAATCACTTTGTCAAATATTTTTGCCTTTTTTGCTCACAAATTCAATCACAGCCCCCACATTCTACCACTCTTACTTCCTGGACTGTTCTGAAGCCTGAGGAATTACTCTCACTCAGGAACAAAGAGAATGCGGAGCATGGGCCCTGCACTTAGACTCTAGGTTCAACTCTCCACTGATGACCTTGGGCAGGTTTCCTCCACGCATGAAAGTGTGCAGCTCAATGAATTTTGAAAGTGAACACACCATGTAGCCAACATCTATGTCAGAGAGTTGAACATTACCATTGCCTCAGATCTTGTATTAGAAATTTAAGTTTGTAGGTGACCTTTCTTTTTATGACAAAACATACACTATGTTAAAGATCCTATAATAAATCCCAGGAAATACAGAAAAGTAATTCCCAAACTGTCCCCTGATGAATGCAGGGTCTCTGTATTTTTATGCCTACCCTAAACCTGCCGTACTGAAACAAAACAGAAAGTAGAAGTATGGGATAGGAATAAAGAGCAGGGATGTATTAGAGTTAAAAAAATGAAAAACAACTCCACCATAAGGGATTATTTTATCAGGGTGTCACAGGAGTTTCAGTTCAGTGCATGGTGGATATAGAAAGCTGGAAATGATGAGTCCTGGAGAGTGGATTCACTCTGGGATGATCAAAGGTGATATCCCTATATATACAGGGACAGTGTGCACAGTGCATGACACAGAGGGTAAAACTACAGACTCTGGTAATGCTTTCTTCTATTCTGGGAGGAAGAATTCTTGAAGACAGTTTCAGGGGTGATGGAGGATCTTTCTTCTCAAATCTTTCTGGTCTCTACAGCACCTCTGATCTCAGCAATGTATCTTTCGCAGATCTGAATATTCAGGAGACTCCTAATGAGGATCCTTCTTGATATTCACACGTGGAAGATTTTCCTCAGGGGAAAATAAAAGGGGGTGGGGGGACACATACCTGCTCTTTGACCTCAATGTTATGCTCTCCTTCCAGAATAAGGGTGACGGCTTGCATAATTTGCTTCCCATGTGTACTCATTATTTTATCTATATGCTGCAAAATAATGGAAAACCCATAATTATTATCTGGGGAACAGAGAAAAACACCATAGAAAAGAACAGAAAGCTTCTCAAAGTTAAACAATATAATACATAACTGCTTGAAAGAGAACTGCATATAGAACTAGATACCAACGGATAGTGTTTATCCTTTAGTGCATTTGGCCTTCTCTCTCCCTCTCTCTCTATATATGTGTACACATATACATATAGAGATATACATTATGTACACACACGTACATGTATATTTTACATTTTTCTGGATGACTTGAAGATAAAGAGAACACAGACTTGGCCTGATAGAATACAGGACTGCAATCACTGGGGATCCTCAAGCCCAAAGATATTAAAGAAAAAGGAATTTTAAAAATGTATGGGGAAGGGAGAGAAGCCAGAGACATGGAAAATATGGCACAGATTTACTAACACCCTGGCGCACAAATGTACGAGTAAGGCTCAGAAAACAAGTGAGGCACAAAGGAACCACCATGGTTCATCTACCTGAATGTCACTGACACTGTTGTTCATGGAACATTAGAGAACAAGGAGAGGGACCCCACAAGGCTCAGCCTCTCCTGCTTTGACATATACCCACTGTTCCCCATGCTGACATCTTCAGAGGTCAATCCAGTAAATGTTGGCAGGGTGAGGAGCTATCTGTGGAATAGCACTGAGAAGGATTCTTTAAAGGGAAAGAAACAGAGGCCCCAGAGGTAAGTGATTTAGGCAGATGAGAAAACCCACTCTGGCCAGCAAACCAAGTAAGAATAAAGTGACATATCAAGGCCGGCTCACATCTAGCATGGAGTAAGGAGAGGGAGACAGGACAGGCAGCGGAGGAGTGGAGGGTCAGGTGGCTTTATGGTAAAGCAGCTCCCAGAACACCTAGGCAAGTGATATTGATACTAACTTCAAACTTCTTTGGAAAGGGGCAGCATTTGAATCACTTCTGGGCAGATATCGATGGGAACAGTGAGGGTGGGCAACGTTTCGCACTGCATATGCAGGGGTAGTTCATCTGGAAACCTGGATGATTTTACTTACAGGCCGAGTAGAGAGGAGATTTCTAAGAAGTCCCAATGTCTTCATCAGCACATTCAAATCTGAATCTGATAATAACCGGAAGAGCTGTTCAGTACTCAAGCTTCGTAAAATATCTGCTTTTATTTTTTGTTCAGCCTGAAATGCCATATTCTGAAAGGATTAAAGAAGTTTCAAGAAACATACATAATTTGCTTTATTAAATTATATTTTAATAGTAACTCTGATAATTTTCAAAGTAAAATTAAAAGCTGCAGAAATCCTTAAATTTAAGTCACATTATGTTTCTGAATCCTGTTAATCACCTATTAATTATATCAAGAGAAAAATAACTATAACTCCTATATACCCTCCTGTATAAGGAATATGACCACTTCCTGATATGGGCATTTGAGTGTCTTAAGATTTGTCAAATAAATACAAAATCTACTGTTAGTTTTAAAAAATTATTCAATTTACTTAGACTAAAAAAGGAAAAAAACCCAAACAAAAAACCAGTTCACCCATTTCTCCCACCACTGCCTCTGGCAACCACCAATCTATTATCTGTATCTATGAGCTTGATTACTTTTGTTTTTTTAATTTTTATTTTTTAAATTTATTTTTGAGAGAGAGAGTGCAAGTAGGGAAGGGGCAGAGAGAGGGGGACAGAGGATCTGAAGTGGGCTCTGCACTAACAGCAGAGAGAGCTTGATGTGAGGCTTAAACTCACGAACTGTGAGATCATGACCTGAGCCCAAGTCAGATTCTCAACTGACTGAGCCACCCAGGCACCCCTGAGCTTGGTTACTTTCGAGAAATCTTTCTGGTTATCAAATTGCCTTCTGCGCACTTCAGTAACAAAATTACTGCTAATGACTATACTGTGCCACCCATTTTGAGAATAACTAAAAAGGACTTCCATATTATGGGTTCAAGTTAGTAGTGGATTTTGTTAACTTTACCAGTCCTGAAACACCTAGTATATTCACAGTACTATGCTAGGGTTGATATGGCTGGGCTATATTATATAGGAACCTCTTCAAGGGGTAGGAGGTGAATCCAAATTACTAGCAACTCCAGATGGCTGGTGTCTATTTTGCTCCTTTTTCTCCTTCCTGCACAAATTATGGCTTACCCCAGCTTAACCTGAAGCTATAAAAACATCTGAAGAAAATAAAAACACAGCAAATTCCAAATAACTCGTAAATCAACTTCTGGTACAAAAATCTCTTGTAAACTACAGACTTATTATAATACGTGGTTATTGCCCTACAGGAACTTATTTTTAATTAAGGAGCTAAGACATGCGAAAGATGAAGTTACCTAATGACACAAGGTGGCATGGCAGAGTAAAAAGAGTACTGGGCTGTGTCACAAAGACCCAAGCCAGGGGCGCCTAGGTGGCTCAATCAGTTAAGCAACAGACTTCAGCTCAGGTCATGATTTCACGGTTCGTGAGTTGAGCCTTGCATCAGACTCTGTGCCAACAGCTCAGAGCCTGGAGCCTGCCTTGGAATCTGTGTCTCACTCTGTCTCTGACCCTCCCCTGCTCACACTCTGTTTCTCAAAAAAAAAAAAAAAAAAAAAAAGGAAAGACTCAAGCCAAAGATGATTCCAGGATTTGATATTTGGTGGGCAGAGAAGAAAGCAGCAGCTGGTTATACGGTGACTAAGGAGAATAAGATAGTTAATATGGATGAGGAGTGGGATAAGTTCAATTTTCAACAGTAAATTGTACCTGTCAGGGAGGCCACAAATGAAGTCTCACAGGCCATTTAAGTGATAGACCTGGGAAACAAGGGACAATTTTGTTTGGGTATATATATTTCAAAGTAACTTCTATTAGGGGGCGGTGAAACCATGAGAGTAGGTGAAGTCCCTGAAACTCAAGTGTAAAGGGAATTGGAACCTGGGTACTGAAACTGGGGAAACATTCCCTGAGAAAGAGGTTAAAAAGGTGGCTGGGAAGAAAGTGAGGTTTAAAAAAAAAAAAAAAAAAAAAACAAAGCTAACTCCTGGGAAAGAGTCTCAAGACAGAGAAGTGCTAACAGCTGATGCAAAGTTTAAGAGAAAAATACCCGAAACTACTGGATTCGGTGTTTGCTTAGAAGATGATTATTTCTATCACAAAGTTTGTCTGAAAAAACAGCAGATATACATGGAACAGGAAGAAGAATATGAGTCTGAAACAGGTTCAGAACCTTTTGTCATCACTTATTACTTGTGACAACCCGGATGATTCATTTACCCTCCAAGTCCCAGTTTCCCAATTATAAAGCGGATATAAACCAATATAACTCAAAACCAGAATTAGAGATAAAACACAGTGCTTAGTGTCTGATGCGTAGTAACTAAATTGTAACTACTATAATTATATTTGAAGAAATCCGTGTAGGATTTTCATTTTCAATTTCAACAAATTTTATTTTAGTAAATCTTAAGGAAAAATGGTTATTGACTTCATAGTTACAAAGTTTTATAATTTAGATTATCACAAATTATTTACTAGAAGTTGTTAAGAAATTATTAAGCACTTATGCATTGTTCTGTTACACTGGGCAAGTTACTTAATCACTCTGTGCTTGAGTTTACTTGTCTGTGAAATATGAATACTCCTGGCTTATCTTATTTCAGAGTTGTTATAAAGAGCAAAGGAGACATGAAAGGGCTTTGTAAAGCAGGTAGCTTAAGGCAGGTATCAATATATTCATGATAAGGAAAATTGGCTTTCTCCATGTTTGATGTCCAGTTTCAACATGTATCCACTTTCCTTAATAATAAAATGGGAGAATTGTGGCACCCAGTGGACGTGCAACTTGTTTATATTCAAATCTGAAAGTTGACTACTCAGTCTTCCAGGTCCTCGGTCATTAGGAAACTGGGCCAAAATAACATTTTTTAAAAAGCAGATTGCAGACATTTCAAAGTACACATTCGTTAGTTTTTACTTTGATAACAGCTCCATTCTCTTTGTAAATGATGACATATATAAAAGAACGAAACATACCATTAAAGCCCAAATTCCATTCACTCGCAAAGCGGGATTTTCACTTTGGGTTAATCCACAAAGTAGTTCCACAGCTCCGGATTCTAAAATTGGCTATGATTGGAAAGGAAAAATGCAGTTTTAAAGTCAGGTTTGCGACTGAATGTATATATACCCTGGCACTCTGTCTATGGTTTCTTTCCTACTCTCACCCAACTCCAAGCGACTTTCACAAGGATACAAAAATTACCTTGAGAAGGGCAAGAACAGTTCTTCTCTTAATAATTCCAACACTAAAAATAGTCCCAGTCATTTCTCTTTTCTATGTAGTTCTGAAAGACTCCGGAGTTGTCTTAATTTCTGTACATTCCACACATGACCTTATGATTCCACTATCTAATTCCACATTCTCATGCTCACCGTCATTTGAGATGCTCACTCCCTGCCTGCTGCACACGTGTATCCCACGTGTTCTTAACCTGCTGGGACTATGACAACATGGTGGCTTAGACGGAACTTACATAACCAAACTCTTCTTTCCAGATTGTCAGTGTTATTCCAAACATGCCGCAGAACCCATCTTTTAGAACTACTGTCAGGACTACCTATGAATGGTACGAACAAAACTGCCACATACTTTTAGAATCATGCCACGTTTTACATCTAACATAGCATACTTTATTACTTAGGATCCTTGGCTGAAAACAGGTTTAATAATTTCTAAAAAAAAAAAAAAAATTCACACCTTAGAGGAAAGATCTACTGTCACCGAAGAATGCTTAAAAGGCTACCTTTCAAGTGGGTTCCAGAACTGTCTTAAGCAATTCAGACTTACACAGGGGAAAAAAAGGGCAGTGCTTTTCAAAAACTTTTGGAAAAGGGTACACATTCCTCCACTTGTACAAATTGGTTTTGTTCTTTTTGAAACCTTTTTTGAGTATGGTGGACACAAAATATTACATTGTTTCAGTTGTACAACAGTGATTTAACAAGTTTATATATACATCATGCTATGTGTACAGCCCATCACCATATGATGCTATTACAATACCTGTCACTCCTGAGACTTACTCGTTCCACAACTAGAAGACTGTGTCTCCCAATTCCCTTTCATCCATTTTGCCCATCTCCTCACCTCCTGTTTTGTTTATTTTTTATTTGGAAGTAACTTCAAACTCATAAAGCGGCAAGAATAGTATAAGGTACTTCCACTTATTCTTTTCCCAGATTCAACAATTTTTAACATTTTGCTGTGTTTGCTGTATCATTATCTCTCTCCTTCTGTATGCCCATATCCACATTTACCTTTTTCCGAACAATTTGAAAGTAGAGCATATACCCCTCATACTTCAATATGTATTTCCTAAGTACGAAGATGTTCTCTTAGATAACTACAGAGCAGTTACCAAATTCAGAGAAATTAACGTTAAAACAATACTTTTATCAAATCTATAGTCTGTGTGTCAATTTTGTCAACTAGCCTAATAAATGCTTTTATAGCATTTCCTTCCCTTGCAGTTCAGGGTCCAGTTTATTTTTAATATTAAAAAAATGGGGGCACCTGAGAGGCTCAGTCGTTAAGCATCTACTCTTGATTTTGGCTCAGGTCATGACCTCACGGTTCCTAAGTTCGTGCCCTGTTCCACAGTGATAGGGCGGAGCCTGAATGGGATTCCCTCGCTCCATCTTTCTCTGCCCCTCCCCCGCTTGTGCACATGTGCATGCACACTCCTTTTCTCAAAATAAATAAACTTAAAAATTTTCTTTAATTAAAAAAAAAATCAATCACATTAATGATCCTATGCCTGAGCTCATGTACCTCACTTCTAACCAGACCCTGACTATATATTTGGAAGGTAGATCTGAGGCAACAGAAGAGCTGTTTGGGATGATAAATGGTATTGTACTGACTGCAATCAGATCATCATCATGCCAAGAACCCCAGGACCAGGGCAGAGAAAAACAGATGGAAACTATGGCATCCTGTCTAGACTTTCTCTTCCTTCAGAATAACTCCCAGTCTCTCCCCGTTTGTTCCAAGATTTCTGCTGGCTGAATAACTGTCTCTGAACCTCCACCTTGTTACTAAATGCCTTCCTAATTATAGTCAAAAGCCTACAGGTATTGCAATGCCAAAAAGAAACTCAACAAAAATGGAACTACTAAATAAAGGGTAGTGGCTAACCCTTGGCTCGCAACTGGGCAGACCAGAGATATTTTCACATAATAAAACTAACTTTATAAGGCTCCTTCCCTCCTTTATTAAAGCTTATTTTAGTTTTCCCTAGTCTAAAAACAATACATACACATGTAATTTGTAAAATGTATAAAAGGGAAAAAATATTCCCACTTGCAATCTCTCCCCAAACAACTACCATTAACATTAAACATTAAAAAGATGATTTTCCAATGGCAGCAGTTATTTCCTTGAAACGATTTCCAATCCTGGTTTATAAAATTGAGTCTTCATTTATTCTTTAGTATATACAGTTTGAAAATAGTCTATTACTTTTGTAATTATTCCTTACATTTGCAGTTGTGGGCAGTTTAGGTTAACTGTAAGCTACAATATCTTTTAAATGAGCTTCATATGCCAGACAGAAAAGGGAGAATAGGAAATTAAAACCGTATTTTGAAAAATGATTTAATTTGCATGCACACCCCTCATCAAACAATTCAGAAGTAGTTTTTAAACCCCAATCCTGCAATTTCAGTTAACTGCTGTGAAAATTATTTGACTAAGCTCTAGACTGGGCAAAGCCTAGGAAGAGAAATTGATACTAACCTCTTTGCTTGGAGAAAATTCAAGAAGAAGATTACATAGCATGGAAGATGCTACTACTAGGATTTCATCTGGTGCATTTTGTAAAACCTATGGAATTTAAAAAAGGGATGCTATTAATGGTTTGGAACAATGAAGGTGAGATCATAAGAACAAATGAGAACCAAACACAATTTATCTTGTAACGTGACTTTTCGTATCGGAGAAAGAGTTAGGAAAGATCCACTTGATACCGTGTCAAACCTTACCCGGTGCTCTAATTATGACTAAGACCCTTGCACCTATCTTGCAGGAGAAGCTACAGCCCCACTGCCAGGATGGCAGGTGCTGCACAGAAAGAGACAAACACAAGTCAGGGAGGGGGTGCTCTATACGACAAGTGTGAACACCACAGGATGGCTTTGGGACAAGTTAGCTCCATTCACTCCATCACATCAGACCACTTATGAAACCACAAAGTTGCCCTAGGGCCTGAAACGTTCTGATGTATGTTGTCTCTAGAAGGACCTGTTTGACCAAGAGGATGGATGAGTCAAGCTACTACACAGCTAGGGCAATGTGGGGACTGGTTTTCAGCACTGGAATCACAGCCCTGGTCCCAACCCTAATCCACTTACTAGATGTGCTCAAGTTTACTTAAATATGCTCAAGTTTACTTAACCTCTCTGAGTCTCTGAATTGAGGAAAACTGCACTTCCTTCGCAGGACTTTTGAAGATTAAATGTGATACGGTGAATGTTAAGGGAAGCAACAGGAGAATAAAGAACACAGACTTCCTGAATGCAAACTTCAGTTCCAACACTAAATAAGTATGCTAATTCCTTGGCTGTAAAGTGGGGATAATGGTATTGTTGTGAGAATTAACATGTGAAAAAATTTTAGAACAGTAACTGGCACACAGAAATGCAAGTTTTTAAAGTTAATTTATTGTCATAACTGTTATCGTCCACCTATAACAGGTATGAAGTAAACAAACTGCCATGGACTCCCACTCAACTCGGAAGACAGCAAAGCACAATGACAAGTGTTAGTCACCATTAGCTGTTATCAGAACCTGTGGTTTCTAGATTCTAAGAGAGAAGGCTTCAGAAACACCACCACTTATATAGAATATCCACTTCAACTAAATCCTCTGCATCAGCGATCAGATCAGGATTGGACTCATGATCCCAAAAGGAATCTTAGAAGATCTAGTTATACAAACTGGAAATGGATCATCGCAAAAAAAAAATTCAGAGTTAAACATGTTATCTGCTTTCTTCAGCTAAATCAAGGCTGAAGTTCCCAAGAATAAGCAAGAATTACAAAATAGAAATAGTTCTTTTAAGATACCGCATTTTAACTCTCCTGTGCACTGTTACCTAGTTGATGAAGATCAAATCTCATATACTATGCATCCTGATCTCTGTGTTTGCCACAACCCCCTCTGAGATTATGTATCTTCCCTTGCCATATCCTTCCCTTCCTATATCCCTCAGGTACACGCCCTACCCGTTCTTTAAGCTCATCCCCATTCCACAAGCTCCCTTGAAGCCCTTCCAGTCAGAAGCTGTTCCATCTTCCTCTGAACACCTCCTGCCTTAGTTTCTGACCTTTCCTAGGACCCTTGTTACGGCCCACTATTCAAATTCTTTGTGCAGCCATGCCAATCTCCTTTGCTATTAACAAGTTTAAGCTTCTTAAAGGACTAATCTATCTATGGTCTAATTTATCCTCGCCCCTATCAACTGAATGGCAGTGCACAAAAGGGGTGCTCAAAGAATGTGAATTAATAAAAACAGGGGTGCCTGGGTGGCTCAGTTGGTTGAGTGTCCGACTTTGGCTCAGGTCATGATCTCAAGGCTTGTGAGTTTGAGCCCCGCGTCGGGCTCTGTGCTGACAGCTCAGAGCCTGGAGTCTGCTTCGGATTCTGTGTCTCCCTCCCTCTCTGGCCCTCCCTCGCTCATGCTCTGTTTCTCTTTCTCTCTCTCTCTCTCTCTCTCTCAAGAATAAATAAAACATTTTAAAAAATTTTAAAAAAAGGAAAGCAATCATTTTGCAAAAATTATACTACTTAGAATCATTGGTAGAAATAAGTGAGTGCCTACCAAGGCTTTAAAAAGTTGCTTTAATAATTGACTTTACAAATACTATTCGTTGTTATATAGAGATTAATGCACTTTTATCGAGTTTTATTTTCAAATGAGGTAACAATGATAGAAACAGGATAGATTCTATGAAAATTTTAAAAGCATTACTCAATGTAGTGTAAGATAGAACACTGAAATTCAGAAGCAGACATCTAACACTGACCAAACAGAATTTCACCAAAATAAGGACAAAAAATGACAACAAATAAAATTTTTAATTAAAATCAAATGCCTATTCTTCTATAGTTTGCTAACCAATAGTTGAAAACATAGCAAAGCAAAAGGGGAAAAAAATCAATAGCCATGCAAATAGCCTTTGAACAGAAACCTAAAAGTATCTGAAATAAATCAATGATTTACTTCCAAGCTTTTAGTATTACATTTTGTGCAACAAAGTAGTAGTTTGATACACTCACATGTACCCAAGTGAACGAAATCCTTCTACATGGCTCACCAAACCTTTGCCCAGGTAGAACTAGCTAGAAACAGCATGTTGTTCCACTTCTGATTCATATGAGCTGAGCAATTAGAGAAAATGGCTCCAGAGGAAATATTTGGGAATTATTTTGGGAAACAGGAGAGCATTAAAAAAAAAAAAAAAAAAAAAAAATCCTGAATGGACAGAATCAATGAATCCAGATTATGCTACTATGAAAAAGGTGCCATCTAAAAACAAGAGTGCCGATCTCACAACAGCCTTCCTGAAGAGAGCACTGGTCCAACTCTTTCACCTGGTGCTAATACCCCACCCCTCTACCACAGTATGAAGACATCCTTATGCTTCCTACCTACATGGACCATACATAGTGTTTCTGCTCATGCTGTTCCTCCCTCTGGAAAATCCTCCCGCCTTCCTTTTTTCCCTCAAAGCCCCACTTCGTATGTTTCCTGCCTGAAGCCTCCCCTATTTCTACCACAATGATGTCTCTACTGTAACCTGAAGCTTTAAGATGAGAGCAAGTGGTCTGTAGTGTGCCCAGAGATTTTCATAGTAGGTACTGAAAAACAAAAACCAAAAACTTAAATAAAAAAAATTCTGTCAATTAAATGCAAGGTGTATGATGACTTAAAAAAAAAAAAAAAAAAAAAAAAAAATGGTGGACCAGAGACCAAGTTGACCTACGGTTCTGTAATATATCGGCGGGGGGGGGGGGGGGGGGACGGCGGACATCAGCAGCCACCTGATGCCTAGTTGAAGTCTTGATTCAGACTTATTTGGCCTGAACGACTTTTTCGTTTTTGGCCCTCAAGGAAAGCTATAAGACCAAAGAAGTGATATTGGTGTAGAGAAGCAGAAGATAACACTGTGGTAAAAAAAAATATCCAGGGATTCCCAAAAGACTAGGAACAAGTTATATCTCTAAATAGCTGATTTCTTTCCTTCTTATAATTAAAAATTACAAAGACTTTGGATCAAGTCTAAAGTGTAATAATACCAAACATACAAGGAGATAAGATGAAAAACTAAACTTTCATTTAAGAAAAGATAACTAGGCACCTGTTTCCCTGTCACACTTGAGATGCTGACCCTGGAAACAGGTTCAGCAGACCTTGAGATGCTTACAACATCAGATTTGAGAAGATAAATATTCAAAATGTTTTAAACAAACACCAGCCATGCTCCTAGACCGGGAGGGCGGTCAGCTACCTCAACTCACGAAAGACTCTGTGGGAATGGATGCTGCTTGCTGCTTGCTTCTTACCTTCATTAAAGGTTTCCACACAGCATGATCCTGGAAACTGGTTCGAAGCTGCTGCACAGATCTAGATAAACTGTGCAAACATCTACAAAGAACAATCAAAATTAGCTTCAAAAGAAGCTCAAACTTTTACTTTTCAAACACACTGCTTGGCATTTCACTAATTACTGATATGCACTTCAAGTATATCTATAGACATTGTTAATTCAACTACTTCAGGGCTTCACGGGCTTTTCAAGCTAGCTTCTCTGTTAAACGATGCTACACACTGTATGAGTTCACCTGAGAATACTTTTGAGTAACATTTGGATTCTGCGCTTACTCAGTGAAGGTCCGGAAAGGAAACAGGTTAAACACACGGCAAAGGGTTTTTATTCAGACCATTTAAAGCTCATACCTGACGGCAGCTAACCGCACCTTGACACTAGACTCAGACAAGCCAGTCACAATTCGGTCCATCATATTTTCAGTCTCAATGATCTGGAGAAAAAGGTTAATGCTGCATAAATAACAACATGAAGACGACAAATTTCACTGCTTGTAAATGCAAGTATGTTAATATCCATCAGACGTTTAATGTTGTTTTTAGCAAGAGTTTTGACCCCTGGAATGATCATTTTGTGGTGGGGGCAGGCAGCTAGCTCATCAGAAATATCTGATGAAATACCTTTCATCAGAAAGGTAGTACTACCCACTAAGGACCTGCCAGAATGATAGGCATTAAGGGGGCAGGTTTTTTGTTTATTTTTTACAAACACTGAAAACAGTAGCTACATGGCATAAATATTGCAGAGGTGTTGCGTAAATAGTATTGAGAAAAAGTAAAAGATATAACTGAATTATCATTGGGCAGGTTCCTGCCAGAGTTGAGATTCTAGAAAAATCGTAGTCCACACTCAGCCCTTTATGAAATCTACAAGTTTCTGACAGAGCCAACCTGTGACTACTTTCTTACCAAGCAAATGGAAACTAAACTAAATATTTAGAAAAGTAACCCCTGCCATCTTTTTACTGTAACTCTATGGCCTGTTACTGCAGTCAGAAAGCTTTTTTTTTGCTTTTTAATTTAAAAACAAGATAGCTTACAATCTTCCTTCATTTAAGCAATGTATACATACAAAATAAATACTGTGTGGAAGAAATTAAACTTAACTTGTGTGGTCCTATGGACAAACCATATATTAGAAACAATACTAACACAATCCCAACAAAAATGTTAACAAAAAAACCTAATATTCGTTAAGTACGTCTATGTGCTAGGCATTGTGCTAATAAGCTTATTACATTATCTGATTTAACCCTTTTTCAGGCATTATTATGATTATTCTCATCAGCATATTGGGAAACTGAGGATTCTAGATGATATAGAGTTTGCCTGGGATTACAAAACTGAGAGGAACCCAGGCATCTGACTCCAGAGTCCTGATGCTTAGCCATGCTTGTGATATGGCTGTGGCTACAGAAGTGTGCCTGTGTTCACAAGGTTGTCCCCAACATGAGTGACACATTAATGGGAGTCCTCACTCCCACCTAGGAGAACACCTGGCTGGGAGAACACTTGGAAAGATCAACCTGGGGAGCTTAAAAAACAAAAACAAAAAACCTCAGACCAATTAAATCAGATTCTGTGGAGTAGGGCTCAGGCACCTGTTGGCAGAGTCCAGTGCGTAGCCAAGGCTAAGGATCACTGAGCTAGACCAAAATGAGAGGAGTTAGAAGGCTGACCTCAGAACAGGAGCGGGTGGGAAATCTCCAGATGTTCAAGCCAAATGGGAAGAGAAAACAGTGTTGAAGTTAACAGTAGTGGGGAGAAAAATACCAACTACTAAGAACACGGAACCATACTTTAGCTATGGAAGAGGAATAATTTTTTATGTATCAATTTGCAGGTTTCAAAGTGACAGAAGAAAACGTACATATTGATCTACTCCTCTCCCCAGACCAAATATAATCTCACCCTTACTTGTATGCACATCACCCTGTCCTGTTCCTTCTAGGCCCTCAGCTTCTATCTACTTTTGACCCTCACAGACCTGTATGCCCTGCTCAGATACACCACTTAGTAGGCAGATTCCCTGTTTCACTGTCCTTCCACCACTCATTCCTGCTTCATATCCCAGACCACTGATACTACAATGGAAGTCACCAAACCTGGCAGCCTGGTCTCAGTACATGCTATCCCACCTCAGCAGGACCTTCATTCCTGGGTCCATCAGTGCTGCACTGACCGGCAAGAGATTCCAATATCCCCTAGGATGGTTGCTTCCTATTTCAAATTCTTCCCACCTCCTCATGCCCTAACTCCCTCTGTGCCCACCTCATTTTTGCAGGGACCTTGCTTTCTTCCTGGGACACAACTTCCTACTTCTCACTAATATGTCTCCAATATTTCTCTTCACTCTTTGTTGAAGTGGGGTACTTCAAGCTCAAAGCCCTTCCACCCTGATCCAGCAACTACTTTCCACACCTCTTTCTTGCATCTTTATTCTGCCCCACCCCACTGGATCCTTCTCTGGCTACCCTACTGCCCATTTCCACCTTGACTTAAAAAAGACCCAAGTGCCCAAACTTTAACCTCTTTAAGCTACAGTCCTCTCACCCCTTCCCTCCCTGAAATGGTCGCATGCCCCAAGGCTCTGCCCATCTCTCATCCTACGTATATGACAAGGCTGTGACTTCAAAATCAGCTTGATATTACCTCATCTAACATTCTTTATTCCAAGAATAAAGTGGTGGTGCCAAGGGGTGGGAGCATATGATTACTCTCCAAGAGCTGATTATTTTGAAGATGGTACTTTGGAGATGGAGAACAGTTATTAGACTGGCTGCAGGTGCTTAGGAAACCTGATTGGGGGCAAGACTTGAAAGAAGCTTCTAGAGGCACCGGGGTGGCTCAGTCAGCTGGGCATCCGACTTCGGCTCAGGTCATGATCTCATGGTTCATGAGTTCGAGCCTCGTGTCAGGCTCTCTGCTGACAGCTCAGAGCCTCAAGCCTGCTTCAGACTCTGTCTCCTTCTCTCCGCCCCTTCCCCACTCACACTCTCTCTCAAAAATAAACATGAAAAAAATAAAAAAAAATTAAAAAAAAAAAAAAGAGGCTCTAGATAATGTTTACTGGACACATCCAGCCAAAGATGTAAATCTGCCAAGGGACAAGTGTAGCAATCATTAGGCATATAGATTTGCTCTATAATCTTGATCAACTCACTTGACCTCCCTGGGCCTTCAGTAAAATCAGGGAAGAGAGCAATGATTATTTGACTTCCCCCCACAAAATCACGTTAGATGGGGCAAAATTATCACATTGTTCAGAAGTGACATGGGAAACAAGGTACGGTAGAAAAGACAAGATAGTACAGGTCTAGTTAGACAGGAGGTCAAAATCAGGGAGCGGGCAATTAAGAGCAAACAGGGCACAGCTCCTATTTACATGCCCACATTTACTTATTTATTCAGTAAATACCTGAATGCTAGACATGGTTTTAAAACTTGAAGACAAAATGGTGAGGGAGAGAAAGCCCTTGTTCCCACCAAACTTACAATGTAGGATAAGCAAGTGCAATGAACTATTTAATGAGTGCTATGACACTCTATGGAATCTATGGAAACTATGTTAGCAAAAAGCACTTTAGGGATGACAGGGGCCATACGGTTTAAGGCAGACAGAGTGAATTAAGCATCTACAAATGGTGAGAGGAAAAACATCCATTCTCAGACTAGGATGTTTTACTACTGGCTGGGAAATGGCCATCAGTGACCTTACCCGAGAATATTGAGGCTTAGGCCAGCAGACAGTGGAGAACTATGTTAGCAAGGCAGTCATTATAACCATCAGAGCAGAGCCTCATGCTTTAAGTTTCCTGGGGGTGTGGTGAACGGTATTTTGGAGATGGAGAAGAGCTATATTCTGGCTGCTAAACCTTTCCCCTGTGTTAGGATATAAAATAGTAGGACTATTTGGAGGTATCTTCTACGTACAAGGTGACCCTTCTTAGGTTACAGTCTATCCAAATGTCTACAGTAGGAGGCCTGGATTTGTAACCAAACTTGTTGTGGAGAGACTTTAGTGACCCTGCTAAAGTTCTTGAAAGCCTACTACTTGAATGCCTGGTCTACTTTCTCCATCAAGGTATCAGTCTAGGAGCAAAATAATGCAAACTCAGAATGTGAACCTAGGATTCTGATCCACAAAGGTATTCTAAGAGCCCATGTGAATGAGCAACATGATCTAACTATGGTTTTGTATTCTTGAGGGTACTGAGGTCATCTGTGCAGGGATAAAAGGAGCATGATAGTGAATATACTGACCAAAATAAAGATAAAAATGTGATTATAAGGCAGAGAAAGGTTTCGAATCAAATTCAGAGACAAAATTTTCAGGTCACCTGGGAAGGAGTTGGCATTGGCTGTTGCCATAGCACTCTGACCCCCATGAAGGTCTAATAGAGTATAACTTTTCAGACCTGGGGTTAGAAAGCCAAGCACAATAAAACATGTTCTCCATGGTGCCTTTCAACAACTTCGGTACTGTGCTACAAAGCCTTGATAATGATGGAGAGCCAAGTCCCAGCCCCTGCAAAGGACTGGAGGTCTTTCCAGCCTATAAGAGCAATGCCAAGTAAAGCTTGAAATTGTTCTGCCTCATGATTCTTGCTGGAGATTCCCCAGCCACAGTTCAGCAAATAAGCCCTATGGCACAGCTTGTGAATTTGCTTAAAAAAAAAAGGGGGGGGGGAGGAAAGGAGGGAGAAGTGCCTCTGTTACACAGACACTGTGCCTGACCAGGAATATAGGTAGTGGATGAACCTTCAGAGTGGAAGTGCCATTTTTCTTTCTTTGCTCTTCTCAGGGGCCTGGGTTATAAATTTAACTACAGAATTAACTCATAAAAGAATGCTGCATTCTAAATTGATCAAGTTTTAGGTCAATGGACCAGGTGCTATGCATTTCTCTGCTGGTGTCTTTAGTCTTCATGACTACATGCTTTTGCTAAGCTTTTTTTCTCTGTCATTGTGGCTCTTGCAGGGGTAGATGAGGATCTGACACTTCTGTTATTGGGACAGGAGAACCCTATGGCCTGTGGGAGTAAAGGGCAGTCAGCCTAGAAGGTGCATGGGGGAAATGCAGAACCCAGATAATCCTAAGGTTCCTGGAACACATGGGAATGTTAATAAGATGAAAATGGCCTTGGCTTATAAGGAAATTCCCTAGTCTTCAATGAGCTCTAGTGAACTCACATTTTAGTTGTGGCCAAGTCATATACCATCTTTTCCTCAGAGCATATGAAGGACTGGAAGAGTCAGAATTAAAAACAAGACCCAACAATTCTTCCAGCATGACCCTGGATGAAGCATTTTCCAGTACTAGCAACTTCAGATTGGACTCTGAACTGTGATCGAAACAGGTCAAGCAGAGGATGCGAAAACCAGGCAGATTCTTAGTGGTGTCAAGAAACTTCTTAGACAGCTCAAAGTGGGTGGGTATGGAGTTAAGGGAGTTGGATGGTGAAGTGGGCATTTTCTTAACATCAATTATTTATGCTAATGTGCACAATGGCCAGGGAAATACAATTCAATTACAGGTAGGCTAAATCCCAGAAAGTTTTAACAGAGGATGACAAGAGACAACTGGTCAGAAAGAGTGAAGACTTGGAATCAAACTCTGTAAGTCAGAAGAGGCAGTTCTAAGATCTAAGCAGTATGTTATTAAATCCAGAAAGTCTAGTTAAAGCAGCAGGCACTAGCAGCCAAGCAGGATGCAGCACATGGAGGTCAGGAAGAGTAGGTCTGACAAGGAAAAAGGATCTACAACAGACACTGAACCTATTAGGTGTGGATGGCGACTCTTTCGTCTAGTAAGCGTTGATGTAGAGGAGTCCCAGGGGCCACCATTTATGGTCTAGCCCCTCCTAAAACTTATTTTTCTAACGTCAGTGAAATCAAGAGACTCGTTTTACAAACAGGGTATAGGCTGGAAGGATGGAGAGGGGCCATGAGATGACAAGATAGACCCTAAAGTGAGAGAAGCATGTACAACCAGCTCATTTGGTGGACTGAGTGGAATCAACAGGGGTCTGGAGAGGGATCCATTCCTAAAAATGGAAAACCAAACTTTCCCTAGGTTTTAGGAAGTGACCATACTGATTTTGCCACAGAACACTTAACCAAAAGACATGATGCCATGCATATCATGGAAATGCACTTAATATTTCTAATTCTTGAGTACATCCTTCACCAATTCCTTTATTAAAACAAAAGAGCAAAACACACACATACCCCAACAGCACATGGCCTCCCATGAAACAAACAAGGGGCAGCTGCAACTCGTGCTCCTGAACAGGTTCAGCTGGGAAACCAATTCTCTGACTACACTCTTCTCAATGCCATTGAAAGTAGCAGACTTAACTATCTGAAAGAATTAAACACAGGTATGGTAATTTTTTGGTTGAAAAATGTTAAAATCTGAAGAGGATTTAGAAATAAATTCGTCCAACTTCTTTAGTTCATCAAAGAGGTCTCTGCAATTCAGGAAGATTAAGTCACTGGTCAAGGTTCTCTAGGCAAATGGGGACAGGGCTAAGGCTCCACTAGGTTTTCTTACTTCTAGTGTAAGGTCCATTCCACTTGTGCTTAAGGATGAGATTTTTGCTTAACCTTAGTAACTAAATTGAGATCTGACTTGGTAAACCGGGGAAAAAAGAGAAGTTAAAAAGTTATCAGTGCTAAAATAAATAAATACATACGTAAAGTTATCAGTGATATGGAAACTACAGTCTATATACTGACATCCAAGGCCAATAAAAATTAGTACACTATACAAAAGAGGTCATAGTTAATAAACTGAAGAGCCAAGGTGGGGGGGGGGGGGGCGGAACAGGTACAATTCACAGGGCCTCCAAGAAAGAAAATGACAAATCAATGATTTAGCTTGCCTGGGGGTAAAAATGCCAAAGGTTGAGAGAATGGAAGCCAATGGGGAAAAGATAAGCCAAAAAAACACTGTGAAGAAACCACAAGGGTTGAGTTCCACTGACTTTTCCATTCAATTCCCTGATGATCTGATCTCCATTCTAGAATCAGGATCTAGCTTCCACAGATACTACCTAAATAGAACTAATACTATACTGTTCTCAGGCCAAAAGCTCCATTTGTTCTAGATGAGAACAGTAGACTTCCCACCCACAGCCTATTCTCTGTGATATCTTTGCCACTGCTCCAATGTACAATTTTCTGACATTTTCCTCAAGCAAATATTTTTAAAATAAAGGGTAGTTTCTACCAAAGGCTCTTTTTTTCTACAAGAGCTTCTCTTGGGACAAATCACTGATCAACACATATTCTGGAGTCTCACTAAACATTTTACAAGGTATTTCTTCCATTCACTCAGTCTTCCATTTTCTCTCCTCCCACATTTATACCAAATTTCTCTAACTTAATGATCTTAGGAGGTAGGGAGTGGCAGGAGATAGTTATCTTCTCTGAGGCAGAGAAGCGAAAGAAAGCATTCTAAGAGTTGATCCTCAGGGCCTCATTTTCTTCCTTTCTCTGGAAGGCAGTGAACTAAATTAACACCTAACCCCTCCTATAGGCCTAATGGGAACAATAGCACTTCACTTTAAGAGTGAGGTCAAGGTGGAAGGGGTTCTTAGGGTGGGCCCATTCTAAAGCTTCTATATTTCATTCTTGCCTTTAGGTAGTATTTTGTATTTTGTAATTTCTACCTCAGGACCTTTTTCTCTTAATAGCTGAGCAACTTTCACTTATGTTAAATGTTTAGAAGAAATACTCAAAATTCTTAACTTTTCTGTGCTTTGGAAAGAAGTGGGAGCTCTCTCTTGGCCCAACTTCTTTTTCCCCTAAAACCAAACACAGTGTGTCAGAAATACTTATGATGTCTAAAAATAGATCAACACTATGGAAAAATATTTCTCTATATAGAACAGTTTGATTTTTAAAGCTCAATCATCAACTTAATGGAAGGACATAAATAGCTGCTGACTTATATTAGTACATAAATAAAACCATTAAAAATTACTTCTCAAATAACAGAACTAGAAACTTCCTTTCCATCTTTTACTGTTTTCCATGGATCTGAATAATGGATTGCCAAGAACTGTGCAAACGATGGCTCTGCTCAGCCCCTATTCCTCTATATACACAGCCATGCATGCAACAGTGTTGATTATCCCATAGGTTGGCTGGCTGAATTTTAATGTCCAGACATACACAATTTATTCAATAAACACAAGCATAGCATCTACTATTTGCCAGGTAATGCTTCTATGGAGTTTATATTTTAGTTACGAACATTATAGCTTAACAACGGATAACTATTAAAAGAAGATACAAGTTGCCTTAAGTTTAAATCTGTTCTATAAGAAAGCTATCTTGGGGCGCCTGAGTGGCTCAGACGGTTAAGCGTCCCGACTTTGGTTCAGCTCATGATCTCACGGTTAGTGAGTTCAAGCCCTGTGTCGGACTCTGGGCTGACAGCTCAGAGCCTGGAGCCTGCTTCAGATTGTGTCTCCCTCTGTCTGCCCCTCTGCTGCTTGCACTCTCTCACATTGTCTCCAAAATAAATAAACATTAAAAAAAAGTTTTTATAAGAAAGCTATCTACAAAATAAAAGCTGAAACAGTACCTGTCTGACATTAATTCTGGATGCTTCCTTTCTAGAACGCTAGTTTACAATGTGATCACATCTAGACAGTGCCCTTAGAAAAACATTTCCAAATGATGTAGAACAGAGATAGGAAGATCCTTCATTCTGTGGGTCACAACTTCTGAAAATGATTTTAATATTTTACAAGGGGAAGGTGAAGCTGCTTTCAAATAAACTTTTTTCCCCACAAATAAACCCTTATTTGAGATGGACTATTATATAAGAGATGGACTCTTCCAGATTCATTCATAATAGCTATTTTAATTACAGCTGTATTTTAATCATATCTGGCTGTACTGATCATGATAAAATTGGCTTTCAATGTAGACAATGCTTTTTATTGCACACATAAGGTACTGGAATTACAACATAGCAATTAGTGTCTCATCTTCTTAACTACTTTAGAGTGTAAGCTCCTAGGGGCACCTGGGTGGCTCAGTCACTTAAGTGTCTGACTGTGGTTCAGGTCATGAGCTCACGGTTCATGGGTCCAAGCCCTGCACTGGGCTCTGCACTGATAACTCAGAGCCTGGAGCCTACTAGAGATTCTGTCTCCCCCTCTCTCTGCCCCTCCCCTGCTTCTACTATCTCTCTTTCAAAAAAAACAAACAAACAAAGCCAGATGAATAAATGGAAATAAAGCCTCTCACTACACAGTTTGTACCAAAAACTATGTGATAGAAAAGACACATTTTTTGAATCTGATGTTTTTAACCAGCTAATACCAGCTATTAAGTTCCCTCAACTGAAAGCATTTTCAACTATTTTAGACTATCACACATTCTCCTGTAAATTTTCTTGCCATTGTATACCATAATTTGGCTCTAGTAATGGTATTTAACTGTACATGAATAAAGTTATCGTTAACAGCATGGGCTTTGGAGTCAGAGACTGGGATATGATATAGGTGCTATCACTTACAATCCGGGTGGCCTTGGTCACATTGCTGATTTCCTAATCTGCAACAGCTATCTCACAGGGTTGTAGGAGGTTTAAGGGTGATAACATGCCAATGCTTAGCACAGTGTCTAACACACAGTAAATGCTCAATAAATGGTAGCAGTTATGTTAAATTAGGTTTCCTAAATAGGTTATCACTTGATATAAGTATCTGAGTTATATAAGTTTTGTATGCCCCCATACCATGTAACATAATGCTTCATATGTTGTAAAGGCTGAATAGATGTTTGTTTAATACATATACTGGATCTTTATTTTTCTCTTTGGGATGGTGAAAAATCTTATTCAGGCAACTTTGCTAACCAATATACAGAATCTAATAACATTTCCTACATAACTATTATCCAATTTGTCTGGGGTCCATTATATGCCAAAATCATTCAAACAAGGGAATCAACATGTAGAAAAGTATCCAGTAACAATATCCTATCATCAACACTTGATAATGCCTCTTTTGCAGGAAGTTAGACAACTGACCTCTCCCCCCTCCTGTGGCTTTGGTATGGTCCCATCTTTCTATATAGTCCATTACAAAGAGGCAAATGGGAATCAGAGTTTTTCACCACACCGGTTTATGGTCATTTATATTTAGCTATGCATTACCAGCATAAGGTGAGCCAATTTTTTCTGCAAAGGGCCAGATAGCAGATATTTCAGGCTTTGTGGCCTTAATGATTGTGTCACTAAGTACTCAATCTGCCACTGTAGTGGAAAACAGCCATAGGCAACACAAACAAAGCAACATGGTTTTATTCCAATAATACTTTATGAATATTTTGTCAATTATATTTCGATAAAACTGAAAAAAAGAAAAAAAACCTTTATGGACACAAATTTGCATTTGACTTTTCAAATGTCAGGAAATATTCTTCTTTTGATTTTTTTTCCCCCACCAACCATATAAAAATGCAAAAACCATTCTGAACTGGCAGGTTACAGAATTATTACATAAGTAATAAGTACCTATAGGCTATTGTTTGCCAAGCCCTATACTAGCATTTATAATTCTGGGGAAAAGTGTAGCAGCAATGGTCCTGGTTCCTTACCACAAACTTGACTTTCTTAAGGTCTACTACTCCACAAATATTGTATCATCCCATACATTTCATTCATTTCCAGGAAGAATGTTCTGAAAACCCAACTAAGTTACTAATTTTAGAGCTCTACAGATCTAATAAAGATATTTTAACGCATTTCTTGGTTTATAAGATATGCCTTAATTGTTAGACTGTAAACAAAATAACCAACTTGTAGTTCATACTTTAAGAATAAGAACTGTAATTCATTGGTTAACACAACTACAGTACCACAACTAAGAACACTCAATTTTATGTCTCCATTTAATGAAACTCTGAAATAAAAATTCATTACTTCATTTTATAAATACCTCTATTATGTATATAGCATTATCACTCCCAGGTTTGCTTCTTTCAGTATGCTGAAGGCCAACGGTCTCAATTATGTGGGCAAGTGGCAAAACCTGGTGTACTGTCCCAGTTAACTCTTTAAAAATACTTACCATCATGAAAGAATGTTGTAGAGTTCGTTTAAAATTCTTTGGTAGATTAGCCTTAAGAAGATAACTAACAATTTAACCACAGATTAAGTCAAGGAATTCTGAATTCTGCATGAATTTTATTATTTAATAGCAGAGCCAAGTCCTGAAGAGTGCTACTTCTGTGGTACCGTCGAAAACCTTCAAAATGTTCAAGGCGTTTGCTTCAACACGCAGGCTAAGGCTCAGAAATAATTCCTTGCATCTGCCCAATTTCATGGCAGAGGCAAATACAGAAATTTGACACTGTGCCTTTTAAATGACCATTGAAAATTACTCAACTTTGCAAAAAATATTTAAAAATATAAATTCATGGTATAATCATACTGTTACCCAGAAGACAAACTAGCAATAAAATCAAGCTACAATGGATGATAAAAATATTCAAAAGTGAAATGCTCAGGCAACTTTTTCACAGCAGAAAGATACTAAGAAAAACTGACCTATATTTATAAATATGCTTTAAAATCTTGTAACTTTAAAATTACAGAAGAATTTACATTTGTTCAAAATTTGAACATTTGTATTTGGGTTAGGATTTTATACAAATGATGACCCTTTGGTGAAATGACATCTAAGGCAACCATGAACAGTAATACTTAGATAACCAAAGTCAGGTAGAATTTGGCCTCTTTACTCAAGACATCTATTACCTATGATTTTGACCCATTATTGATTTATATTGTAACATACTATTTAACTCCAAGAAACAAATTATATTTGGTGCTTTGGAGAACATGCTACAGCTATACCAAGAAAAAGTTTTAAAAACCAGTATTTTAAAATCTAAGAGTAAAAAGACATCATTACAACTAAAGAAAAGGCTTATGCTTCTGAAATATATTCTTTTTACTAGAATGAGTAAGTTTTGGAAATTTATAGCATAAAATCACTACCTTCATTGTAAACTCTTAAAAATTTATGCCCCAATGCTGTTCAGCTTTTCTAATACACTTGGGAATGTTTAGTTTTAATCTTCCAAAGAAATCATTTAAGATATTCTAACAAACGCTTCCATTTATTGAGCACCTACAGGCACCATGCTAAATATTTTAAATACATTAGATATCATCCCCACAATGACCCTGCAGATACAACTTCCTTTGCTAGGAAAAAGTGGGTAGAGAGAAATTTTTTGTTTTCCTTTTCTTATTTTTCTCTGCCTTTTCAAAAAAACAAAAAAACTCCACTGTTCAGTTTAAAAAGAAAAAACATCTCACCCTTGGCTACGTTCTTCACATGTAACATACAAACATCTGTGACTAGAGGATTTTTTTTCCCCCCACAAGGAACAAAAACTTAAGATTTCATGTTTTCAATTCTTGAGAATATAAAAGGCATGTAGAAGAAATTAAAAATAATAAAAATATTAATTGCCAAATCGATTCCAAGAGAGTTATATTGATATCACCATGTGCATTTTAATTGGTTCCCAATAATTCTTTCATCCCCTAGAAAATTCTTACTAGCCATTTCTTACTTTTCTCTGACGTACTGAGGTTTTATTATAAATGCTGAGCTTTAAGGCTATGTCTTACTGCTGTTTACCTCACCTCTGCTTTCCCCTTCCCTCCACCCATTGGGTAATGTTTATACAATGTAGGCAGCTCAATCAATCCAGAAAGAATTAAAACTCTGACATTCATTAATAGGGGAGATATTTTACACGGATGTATAACACTGGTCCAGATTCATACTTGTGAATGCTATACATTTTTTAAACTCATACATGTAGACACAAAAAAAAACCCCTAAGAAATAATGGTGAAAATTATTTCAAAATTAAACAACTACTACACCATAAACATGTTCTCTTTGATCTATGTCAAAATGAGAAGATACACCCTTGGGATTGTCTGCCTATTAAAAAATGGGAATTTCTTGCATTTTCTCTGTGCTAAGTATAGTGAAACTCCTTGCCTATATGATCAGGTATAGATTTCCTGTATTTTTAAAGCTCGTCTGTTCATATACCTGTGTAACTGCTAATATAGTTATGAAAATTCTTAATGCAGAGAGGCCATATATAATTGGATTAAGGGTGCTTAATGATGCAATTTTGCAATATGGTTTACTCATCCATCTGTCCATTTTTTTTGTCATCCATTCCTTCTTCAAGTATTTATTAAGTACAAACTACGCACCTGACAGTGTTGTTGATGCTGAGAATATGGTGATGAGCAAAACATAAAAAAATCCCTGCCCTCATGGAGCTTACATTCTAGTTCCTCAAAAGGGATCTGCAACTAAGATAGAAGTACTCAAAATCCAAGAGGAAAACTTTCTGAAAAGCTCCCTTAGTCAGATACCTTATAGGAGCAAAGGCTACAATAAGTACTGCATTTAACATTTGTAATGTGTCTTATTTTTATCAAAAATAAAAATCATATCTATTAAGTTTATTAATCTCCTTGAATTTATATTTACTACTTATTTTCCTCAATTTACACCTTGTTTATGATAAATTCCTCTAGTTCCTTGAAGAGAGTCAAAGTGAGACAATCCTTTTAAATTTCAAACCTAACTGATGATCAGTAGGTATGAATCAAGTGAGTGTCTTCATAAGAGCAATTTTTTATTATAAAGGATTTGGCTTCATAATTACAGGACTGTCTGCCAGCACTGCCTCCGCATGATTTAACTGCTGACTGGAGTTTTGACTGGGGATGCCAATACCTAAAATCATGTTAGGTATCATCTTCCCTTTTTACTGTCCCATTAAATGAACATATGCTTCTTAGCATTAATATGCAGTAAAGGCTGTCATTAGAGACTAGATTTTGTCTGTCCATGGCAGAGATTACAGCTAATCTTTACCTGGCCCTGCTGTCAGTACACTTCCTGCTAATGTGCTCTGGACTCTTCTTCCACTGAGCTCTCAATTGCTGCCTCTGCCCTTGCTTTCTCTGACCAAAATCCTTGAATTACAATTCTAAGTTCATTATGGCCAGGCCTCATCTGTTGTCATGCTCAGTGGTCCTTCCTCTTTTCTTGGGGCTTCTCCCTCTTCATATTACAGCCAACAGTAAGTAATGTTTTCCACTCTCACCAGCAGAACTTTTCCACCCTCCTTAACTTTCTAACAGGACACTGGGAAAACAGTAAACTTCAGTATGCCACAGAGTGATAATGTACGCAGAGCCAGGAATCAGAATACCAACTTTGCTCTGAACAGAAGGATACAGAAAGATCCAAGCATATTAAAGGAAATGCCACTCTGTCTATGGTTTCTGTATTTTCATTTCTATATTTATTCAGCAAATACTTATTGAGTGCTTATTAGGTTCCAAAGACTATTATACAGTTGATTTCTTTTAATGGAAATCCACCAATATTGCTCCAAAGCTGAAGTGGTAAATTTCTAACCTGTAGGTCATATTCAGTCTTTAGCCTAATTTGGTCTGCCTCGGAGAGAAGGATCGAGAAACAGAAAAGCAGGCCTTTAGAAGTCTTTAGAAGCAATAAGATAGACTAACTCTACAAAGCGAGAAGGCCTGTATCTTTCTCCTTTATTGCTATGTATACCTCTCACTGTCTCTACCTCTTTGCTCTAGTTTTTTCTCTTCTTCATTCCACCTCATTTCTTTAACTGGCCGTTATATGGCAATGGGATATAGGTTATTTTCTGTATTTATTGAATTACATTCCTATTTTTAATTTAAAAGGCAGACCAAATTAACACTTCATATTTTTATCCTAAAACAGTCTTTTTGTTGCTTTTGTTTGGAGGAGTGGGGAGAATAGGGCTACAGTCCTCGAAATTTCTTTCACAGATTCTCTACTCAATTAACTCAGTAACTGAAATTCCACCTTGGCAAGCAAAAATATTGCATTAAAAGATAAAACAATAATAAACATTGTACTTCAAGAATCTACACAAAAAAAGGATACAAAGTTTATAAGGCATAAGTGTAAAAGGTAAATAACTATTTCATGAAGAAAGCAAATAAAAATCTACTCAGATAATTATTTCAACAAAAAAAAAAGGAATAGAAATAAATGCATTCAAAGGAAGAGTTATCATTTACCAATTTTTATACACTGAAAATAAGGATTCTCCACTCCTAAGAACCATTTTCATGCAGGTTTTTATCACAAATTATATATTTTCCATTTGACAATTTCTCTCTTCAGTAGTTGCTATAAACTGTAAATTATTCCAACACTTAATTTCCCAGGATTAAATATCTTCCTAAAAACTCTATAATCCCCATCACATAAGAATGTCACAGTATCTTTTCTTTATCACACAAAAAAATTATAATAATTATAACTTATTCTTTATTTGTCATCTTTCTACAGAAATTATCAAGATTTAGCCTTGCCAGGAAATTATACACATTATGAATACAAGCTTTAATAGACTACTAACCAGACTATTGTATTCCAAGTATTTCTATAGAACATGATATCACAAATTAAGTCATTAATTCCAAAACAGTAGTTTATTAACAAAAAAGTACAAAGAAGTACAAATGGACATCCTACTTTCCCCCATTATGGTCCATCTATCTATCTCCCTTTCAGTCCATGGCACAGCCTTCTTGAGCTAAAAGAATAGGCAAAATACTTCTCTTTCCAATGGGCCTAATAACCATCCCCAAACAAATCATTATGTATTTAAGTTATACAGTCAATGTCAATTTTTAAAAAATGTTTTATCTATATGAGTTGCTATAAAAGCCTCTTCCCTTGCAATATATCATGTACCTAAACTGAATGAAACATATCAGCATCAACATTCATAAATCATGCTTAGATACAGGGAATATCAGATCATTAGCATATTTGCCTTGAAGTAACAGATGACGAATGAAAGCGTAGAAGTGTCAAAAGGGATTTTCATAGATATTTACTAAAACACTTCAAGTCAAAAACTAACTAAATTGAAGTACATGGAAAACATTCAGGTTAGTTGTGTTTTTTGCACTGATTTTTAAATCAAAGCTACTCACATATCTCATCTATTATTTCAATTTTCTTCAGCAATGGTTCCTTTTCAATTTATTTCAATAAACCTACAGTTATTCCATACTTCTCGTTCTACAAGCCCAAAGTACTTCTCTGAATCACAGTAAATTCCCAATCCTTTTCGATTTTTCTCACAGGGCTACAGATGGGAGATTTAGTGAACTGCCATGTTCAGTAAACAATGCTCAATTTACTCTTTCGGCTATAATTCTTCAAGACAGAACATGTGGATTAATTTACTGATGTTCCTAAAAGCCATGTGTAAAATTTATCTTACATTTTTTTTTGAATGGGAAGCTCCAGCCTTTTAGCTTGTGGAGGCAGCCAGGTCAGAGCTTGCTACTACACTTTAGTCCCTGCCTATAACTAGTCTCATGAAGAACAGGAATTCAGTGTTAGACTAGACTATAGTAACATAAGGTGCTATATCAGTGAAACACTTTTGGGGAACTGGAAAATTCAGATGACCACTCACTAAACATAAAATCATTATTCCACAAAGATTTTATTCACATCAAACTTGCACAGTAGCAAAAAAAAATCAAAACATAACTAAGCCACATATCAAAGAACAATATACAATAAGGATTTGAATTTCTCAATGGCATTGGGAAGTATTTCCATAAATAACATTTACAATTCTAGAGTTAGATCTTTCAAGGTGTCTGAAGCTTCACAGTGCTAGAATTGATTTTTATCAACACATGCAAAAATGTGCAACATAATAATTCATATTAATGACAGAAAAAAGCACGCCAGTTATTTGTCATTCCAGCACGGCCATGCCACTCTATGTTCTAAAAACAAACAACCCCCCAAATCCGGGTCCCATTCATTCTTCAATTATGCCTTTAGTCACTCTGCTTTATTATATTCAAACAGTCACTGTTAGTGCTCTTCACCACGACTTTCAGGCTGACGTCACTCCCTGCCTGCTGGCTGTCAGGACTGGGGGACGCCCCTCTCCCAGACTCACCTTCTTCCGGATGTCTTCATCGTTTGCTCCTAGAGAGGCATAGAGCTTGAATGCAGCCTGGCGGAGTTCATGAGCGTGTTTTAAGTCATGATCAAGCTATGGACGGGGAAACAAAAGGTATATTGCAACTCAGTCTACATATTTAATTTTCAATAAAACTACCTGAGTTGGAAAAAAATTTTAACCACTATTAAGATATTAGTGCTATCACTGAATTCCTGGTTATTTTGGGGTTCTGTTCACATAGGACTGAGCCACTCCTGTGTTTGTGCCAATATGACCTAGAATGCATGCAGTCTGCTTCTGTCTAAAAGTGGACACCACAACGTTTGACACTGGAATGGTATATGAAAGACCTTTGTGAAACTCTGACCCCTAAACAGCGTTCCTAGAGAGGAGTTTTAGTGGCACTGATGCTTGCTCACACCAGCTCTTTGAAATGCCCTCCTCAAGAACAAGGCACATTCAGGCCTTTCTAGCCTCAGAATACAGCTGGTAAAACTTGAGTGCTGCTACAGTACTTTTAGAAGGTTTTCTTAAACATGAAGAACAGCGCTGGCCCGATTTCAGTATTTACTAAGATTTTAGAAAAGAGGGAAACCTTTGTGAAAATCCTTAATAAACAATACACCAAGGTAATGATGCTATGTATCTATTACAATTACCTGAGATTTATATTCGGAGGCTTTTTTGATACATTTATTAAAATTACTTACTGGTATGAAAACAATTAATGCTAACTTTACACATGTAAAGTTTTTAAATGATCAATTCTTCCATACACCTGTTTTGTCACTAAACCACCATAGATGTGAAATAGAAGCATGTTCTCACAACACTTTAAATGACTACAAATCGGTAAGTATATAAAGCTTATCAATAATGTACATAAATTTATAACTAATTCACCCAAATGACTACCACTCCAAATGAGTTGCCTTTGAAAGGTTCACCTTTATGCAATGATGTGTTATTTATAACATTCTAAGACCCTTCTTTGAAACTTCCTGAAGAGCTAAGTGGCATATTAGCTACAAAACCCTAACAATGATATATCTTCATCAGGTAAGAGTTTTAAGTTAATTGTTACTGACTGTGAAGATGGGGAAATAAATCCAGCTGGGTAACATCATTTAGAGTAACAACAGTAGTTCTAAAAATATTTTGATCAAAGCAGGCACTGATGGATTATGGGAGGAACTCCTCAATATACAACACTCATTTTGATGTATAAGTTCTGAAATATCTGAAGTCGTAAGTACTTTCTAGTCATAACATATAGTTAGAATACTGACTTGGATTAACATATACCATGAAAATCATGCACTTATTAACATGCAAGAATTTCCAACTATGGGTCTAGTGTCTATATTTTTATGGTCAGAAACCACTGTATAATCCATCATCAAAAACAGAGGAATAATCTTCTCTATACCAGTTAAATGATTTACACATATACAGGCCACAAGTTCTTGTAACTATGTTTCCTCACTCTTCTGTCCATCAGAGTATCCCGTTTGCCTTGTCTGGACAGTCAACTGAGGGTGTTCATGAGGCCATAGTTAGGACTTGCTCATGTATCTTTATACCAGTGAAATACTGTGTCAGCATGAGGAAGTCCACAAGGGAAAACAAACAAGGTAGCTGGTTCAATGTAACCCATTACCTGTGCTGCAAAAACAATACCACTAAAGGAAGAGCAGGCACTAACTTTAATACATAGTGTACATGACTAATACCAGTAACAGTGAAGGTTACTTTGGGCCCTTTCTGAGACAGAGAAAACATAAACCCTTAAGAGTTCATTTTATTTTCAATGTTAAATGCCAAATAAACAGTTGCCTGCCAAATGAAGTTTTGGGAAACTCAGGGGCATGAGAAAGGTCAAGAGGAAAGTTTGTAAAAATTTACCATTGGGACCACTGGCATCAAAAATACAGTCACGTTCATGAAACAGTACTGGTTACTAATTAGGAGACAATCAATGCTTTTTCTACCATGATCTCCTTAAAAAAACAAAACAAAACAAAAAAAAAAACACAAAACTTTCTCTAATTGAATATTGTTCTCCTATGCTTAGAGAAATGGATATGACAAACAGGCTGGGAAGAACAAAGTCAAAAGACCTATCTAGCTATTCTAAGGAACTTACAGTTTGTGAAAAAGTTTGAGAAAAGCACAGTTTGGTTCTTTATGGTCTCAAACTAGAGGTTAAATAGTACTTTAGCTGACACTAGCAGGACCAAAACACAATATAAAACTGAAGCAAGGAAAGAGAAGATGACAAAAGTTAGACAGTGAAAGAGAAAGACAATGGCAGAGAGTAAAATAAGGCCACTCAGTCACCTGTCACAGAAGAACACCCTTGACCTAAAGAATGAGAATATAGCAACACAGATGATTCTGGGAACTTAAACAGGATTAGATGATGTTGCTGTAATGTCAACACCCAGCTTAGATACACCATTATTTTTGTGTTTTAGTTGGGAATTAGGGACATAATTTTCTTCCTTCCTGATTTCCTGCTTAGTAAAAAATTTCTGGTAATTACATGAAATAGACTGGATTCAAAAACCCATAAAACATCATCTTTGTTATCAAAGATTCCTTCATTTAAAGGAAGATTCCTTTATTTAAAAGGGCTCTGAACTGTAATTATCAATTGGTTCAAAGTTGTGAGCAGTAAGAAAACCTTTTAAAAAATCCCTTAGCTTGAGCTGCTGAAAAGGAAAACAGAACATACCCTTTTAATATCAGTGATGGCACTCACTGAGCTGGGATATTTGAAATAATCAGCAAGCATGGCAATGAGGTGATCAGTTATGCTAGCGATTCTCTGTAGCTCCACATCTGGTTCAATCAGATAGGCAAGTGTCTCAGCTCCTTCAACTCTCTCCTCTAGTAATCTCTCCTTACTGCACATTCGAACCAAACAAGGCAGTGTCTGGAAGGTAGTGAAATTAATTATTGGCTTTGTGGTAAAGGCAAAAGCTTGATGGAGAGCATAAAATAAGTGAATCAACTCAACGGTTTTTAGTGGCAGTCAGGTTTGTTATCAAATGTTTGAATAAGTACTTTCACAGAATAAAAAGGTTTTTTTGGAATGTAAAAACAAAGTTCAGTGTATATTAATCATTTGCTCTGGCATACCCAATCTAATCATACAACAGAAGTGCATTAATACAAACTCCCATCAGGCCTTTGTGATGGATAAAATTGAAACTTTATTGTACAATCTACAAAAGACATTTAAGAATCTCTAATAAATCATGTGTGATGTTTCTGTTCCACCTATGTATTTATTTACTTAAAAGACATCCAGCAGTTTAATCAGGAACAACTTTGCCTTAGAAAAAGTATGCTATCTTTTCCTTAGCGAATAATATGGATGGGATGGCTTTTATTTTTTGTTTGGGGATCAATACCTACAGTTGCAAAATCAAAATACAACTTTAAAAATTCAGTGATCTTACCATTACTCAGATTTCATGAGTTTTCCCTCAAGTGAGTAAAATGCATCCATCACAGTTCCTAGGTTTTCCAAGTAACTCCCTAAAATGACTGTATCTACTAGTCCAATTTTACCTGAGGTCCTTCAAAAATCTTAGTGCTGGTCTTGGTAATTTATCTACATTAGGTCCTTGATAAGAAAAAAAAAATCCCATGTATTTATTATTTCTTCTTCTTTTTTAAATTTTGAACATGAGCCGGGGAGGGATAGAGGATCCGGAAGTGGGCTCTGCACAGACAGCAGCAAGCCTGATGGGGAGCTCGAACACACAAACTATGAGATCACGACCCGATCTGAAGTCGGATGCTCAACTGACTGAGCCACCCATGTGCCCCTATTTACTATTTCTAAGGCTGATGAACCCACTTTAAAGAATAACGTTGAAGTGGAAACTGAAATGCTCTAATTATAGGAAGCTTTCCTCCATTATCGTAGTCAACTCAACTGTGCTTTGCTCCTTCCTAAATTTCTACTGTATCTTTACCATAGAGTGTAGCACTTTATTGTTCACTATTGATTTCCTATCAGGCTACTGTGTGCTTTATAATACAACCCCAGGCTTCCAAGAGGAAAGACTTATTCTTATTTTCTTTTGAACAATTACTAACATTTATCAATCCATAAATTCACAGATTATTGAATTAACCACTCACAAATACTATACAAAGAAGATGTTATTAACATAGTTTACCAATATGTAGGAAACAGAGGGGTAAAGCATCTGAATAAATAAACCAAGGTTACTTGAATGAAAGCCCTTAGAATTTTACACAGTGTTGCTTACTTAGGGGGTCCTCAGATCTCATTAAAATAATTGAGTTGCTTCACCAAAGTCTAAACAAACATTAGTCTTAATGCACTTTAATCCTTGGGTTCATTTTGCACACTGAAAATGAGAGGTTCATAAAATGATATTTTATTTACATTGTTCTTTGGGGCTAATAAAACATTTAACATATTTAACATCCTGTTATCTTCAAAATAACCCTGTGGAACAGACGAACAAAAATTATTGCTTCCATTTTCATGAGTCACCAAAAGAATAAGGGATATGTCCAGGGCTACCCAAGCCAGTCGGTGGTAGGAGTACTGAAGTGAGACTCGAGGTCTTAGCACTTTTAGGGACAGTCTCTTATGTGGGTTTTTCTGATTCTAGTTGCTTTGGACAGGTCACAATGATGTTGATGGTTTTCATGTGTTATTTACTTTTCTTTCTCATTATGTCTTTTGATTATCTGCTATGAAGGTGATAAAAAATCTTTATCTGCAGAGCTGGTGAACTGCTTGCCTATAAAACTATGTTGTAAATTTAATGAAAATCAAGGATTCACCTGAATTTTACATATTTTTGCAATTTCTATATCCTTCTAATTTAACAAAAATGAAAAAGGTGACAGGAACGATTTCATTTTGACTCTTAAAACACATCTAAAACCAATTTTTGAAAATTACATGGCATCATATGGGGCACCAGGGTGGCTCAGTAGGTTAAATGTACGACTTTGGCTCAGGTCATGATCTCACGGTTCGTGAGTTTGAGCCCCGCGTCAGGCTCTGTGCTGACAGCTTAGAGCCTGGAGCCTGCTTTGGAGTCTGTGTCTCCCTCTCTCTCTCTCTGCTCCTCCCCTGCTCACACTGTCTCTCTCTCCCTCAAAAATAAGTAAATATTCTTTTTTAAAAAATTTAAAATTACATGGCATTTCATTAAAAAGAAAAGCGTTATGTTTTAATAATGTTATTTTATGCTATGCACACAAACCATGGTGATAAATGTATAAAAAGGAGAAAAAAAAGGGAATACCAATATTTATATTCAACACTTAGGACTGTGTAATGTTCACATGTGTTTAGAATTAATTAGCTCACCTTCAATACAATACAGTTGTCATCTGTCCGAATTGCTCCAGCTCTACACATGTAAGTTAAACTGGAATAAGATGGCAGAGAGTAAATTTCTGCTTGTGTTTTAAAGCTCTAAAAGAAAAACTCCCCACCTTTAAAATATTATGGGTAAAAAAAATAAGACAGCTATTCTTATTTATCTTGAGGGAGAAGGTTTTCACATTACCTTATATGAGGGTCTACCAATTCAAAAACAACTGATCTAGACAGTAAGCCAGATATTTTTCAAAAATACACACAAAATTGTTTTAAAAATAAAGGATAAGAGGATAAGCTTTGAAGCTAGGTGCTGGACACACTGGAGTTCCTTATACTTGTCTCTATACTGTTTTGTTAAAATTTTCCATACTATAAAGGGGAAAGAGTTAAAAGTAAATATAGTTAACACTGTCTAAGATTAAATGAAGTTGGGATATTTTAACTCCAAGAAAGGTAGTGTAAGTATCACAGAAGAAGCACTTAACTTGTCACAGAGCTAGCTATCAGAAATTAACTACTAACTCTTCAGAGCTTGCCAGTAATGGTTTTGAGAACTGGGTCAATGATTTGGTTCTACTGAAAAACAATTTACCTTCACCATTATATCTGGCTTTGAATAAGAATAAAATTACTTGGTCCTCCCTAAGCAGGTACTGAACACTGAGCACTTCAGAAACTTAAATTAATGAATCTCCTTTTTGAATTAGATTCCTTTAGTAAGCTGAGGGGGCAGGGGAAGGACTAAAACACTCAATACCCTGGCTTCTACAGAAAGCTATTAAAAAAAATAATAAAATTTTTACTTAGATTGTTGAGGACTGAATTGTTTATCTTAAGACTTGTTACCCACATTGTTTTTGAAACCAGTTCCATGAGAGAATTCACCTTACAAATAAAGAGGCAAATGCTCAATTGCAAAGACAAAAAACACGCAAAAATACAAAATAGTATACTCATATTAAAAAAAAACAAAAAATTCACGATCCATTAGTATTTTACTGAAAATTCCTTACTCTCACCAAAATACTAGAGAGCCACAAATTCTTAAATACTGGAACTAAACAATTAATTTAGCAAAGAATAGGTGCTCAACCTATTAACGTATTGATAATTACAGAACTGACATGTACTTAATACTTATATGAGCCAGGACATGTGCTAATAATAAGAACTTGACTATCTTATAAACTGTCACATCTCTATGAGAATTTTATGCTTTGTTTTTCTAAACTTGAGGAAGCCATATTTTATGAAATCATGCCTTGGTTATCAACCTCAACTAATTCTCACTCCATAGTTGCACATCTTTATATTTTCTTGTCTTAATCCTTACCATAAATCTGTTAGTTAAATCTGATCTAATTCTGTCTTATTTCAAGTGAAATAAGGAGAATGAAACAAAGTAATTTGCTTGAAAGAAACAAAGTAATTTTCTGTAGACAGTCTTAGCCATTAATTAAATGAGTGTTGCTGCTCTGCATGCTACTAGTAAGCGGAGTAAAAAAATTCATGCCCATTTAATAAAATGTGAGACAATCCCATGACTTGCAAATTCTAAAACCCTGAAAGAAGACAGGGACTGGAAGTGAGCTAATTAGGCTGTTCAAAAATACTCTTAACATATTGATAAAGCACTGTCATTCTTCCCACACTATCTTGATTTTTTACCATTTTGCTGATGTGAGCTGCATCTCAATAGGTTTATCCCTCTGTAACATCTTCACAAAAATTTGTGGTAATAATTCTCCATCAACCAAAACTAGAAATAAAGCAAAGAACAAGAATTAAGGAATTCTTTAAATCTACAAAGTTCATAAATTAAATCATGTAGATGCCATTCAAAGTTCCAGCCTACCATTTACCAGCGTCATCGATACCTGGGGGTTTTCAAAAGCTAAAACTGAGAAGCATTTCAGTGCCTGCATTCGAACCTGTAACAATAAATAAACAAACAAAAAAAAAAATGCATTTATGCGTTTTAAATGTCTCAGAATCTAAACTCTTCTGAAAAAACAAAATACTAAAAGAAGGCCTCAAGGGAATAAAAATAACACCTGTATATCTGAAGAGTAGAGAAAGTTAAACTTAATTATAAAAAGCTGAAATTAATTTTGAATGAAAAGAACAGGAAAAAGTGGCAACTAAAATTCAGATAAATTCCTAGTCAAATTTAAAAGAACAATGTACAAAATCCAATGTTAGTAAGACAAAGAAAACTTAATAACAATTAATCACCAACTGCCTTTCAAGTAGGGTACTTCTTCCCAAACTACAAACCAGAGAACTGAAGACGAGAAACTAGGAACAAATGAAAAAAAGTGTGCTCTTACAGTCATATACGGGATGGGGTTGGGGCAAAGAGAACAGAAGGAGAGGAAACAAAATTACAGTAAAAATTTGAAAAGGACGAAACTAATTTCGTTTTTACAACACCCATGAATTGTGCTACTATTCCTCATAACTAGATTACTGAGGCCAAACTCTTGACCACATATGGCATATTTTACAATTTGTAGGTGCTCCTATGAGAGCTATTATTTTTCACTCTTTCTGTTCAGTTTTCATCCGTCTCATCCTCACTTCCAAGCCTGAGTTCACATGTGATGTTTTTGTGTGCAACTCGAGATTGGCAGGCTGGGCAGCTAAAGTGTGGGGAAGCCCTGTCCCTCACTTTGGCAACGACCTGCTGCCCTAGCATGTGCACACCTAAAATGTGGGACATAAAATATGTCAGTGATACTGACAATGGAGCAAACATTACAAAAAGCAATGTCACCAAAACCTTTTTCCTTCCACAACCCATAATCTGTTACAGTAGATAAGGAAGCTTGGTGCAGAAAAGACAAGAAAGAAAAGGAGGGAGAATTGAGGGAGTTAAAGAAGACAAAGAGGAGGGGCAGTGAGTAGCCACCCCAGCAATCGTTCCTTCGTGTGCCAGTGCTGACTGCTTCCTGCTTCTATGTGGCACAGGGCAGAGGAAGCAGCTCTCCCCCAGCTCTGATTAATTTCAAGCCAGGTCCATTCCCCATACCTATCCTTGTGAGTGCTTCACCAGGATCAAACTTTGGATCTCTCAAGTAGAAAGAACATGGGTAGTAGAAAGAACATGGGTAGTAGCAGGCTGCAATACAGCCAAGCACCAAAAAAAAGAGCAGATCAGAATCAGTGCAAGAGGACAGAAGACAAAAAGGACTACTGCTCTCTCTGCTCTACAACAAACTCCTGGCATACCAGCACTAATGTGACACAATTAGGACAATGCCCCATTATTTGCTATAACTTACTAGTTGGATAACAATGAAGTGACACAAGTTTTAACGTAACGTTTGATTATATAACGTGATGCTGTTTACCTATATATAAAAGAGAGTGAAGAAAATTTAATTAGCAAGTCTGAAAACCTTTGACTTTTTAACCTAAAATACAAAACGGAACACATTTTAAATGTTGATATATATGTGGGTATACGCTGTAAGTTTCAGTCACTGTGGCTCAATCAAAGCCATTTCTGACACAGCAAGCCACTGTTTCCACACACTTCAAGGCAACACCTCATGTGTGGCTTTGGCACCGACATCACAGCAGAGAAAACTGTAAAACTCAATAGCAAATCAAGTCACAACCATATTCTGAATAAAATGCAAAGGCAAGGGTGGCTTTTAAAATTTTTTAAAGAGGATGCTGTAGTATAACAATGCCCCATAACATTTTATTGATAAAATGTTATTCTTGGTCACAATATCTATCAAAGCACCAATAAAATAGATGGGCCTCCTAGATGAAGACTCTAGAAACCAAAAGTAAAGTATAAAAATCTGGCCATAATTTTTAACATCTTACTTTGTAAGATACTGAGGTTAGTAGGTGAGCAATATTCTGAACTGCACCATGGTTAAACAAAATTGTTTGATGATCTGGACCCTGTAAGAGAAGAGAATTAACAGTACATTAAAAAGAGTAATGATTCATTCCAACAAAACATTTACTTAAATGTAGAAAAGCACATCCGCTACAATGCAGAATTCTCAACTACCCTTCTCTTGCATAAATCCATCCTAACAAGGCAGAGTAGACAAGGGGCTGCCATTTCTTATGTCTTCCCAGTTCTGTAGAACTGCTGCTTCCTTACCCCCCACCCCCCCGCCCCAAATAATGAAGGGGACAAAGAAGCTACCCTGATAGGCACACGCTGTTTGCAGTTATTAAATAACACACTATCAGGGCAACAGAATCACTGTCAATTCTACATTTCATGTGCACAACCTTCCACTATGTCCACTGAAAATAGTGGTAATCATTCTTACAACTTTAGACTGATGAGCTCATCAGAGGAACTCTAAAACTAATTAAGTACATGGAGAACTGGACCAAAGCTTAACTCATCTCAATACATCAGGAAAGTCTGAGTAATGGATGGTGGAAAACTAAACACTCCATACTGAGAAGTGCAAGTGTTTTGGTTTCTGTTCTATCTGATTTCTTTTTAAATTTTTTAAATGTTTATTTATTTTTGAGAGAGAGAGAGAGACAGAGAAAGAGGGAGACCCAGAATCCAAAGCAGGCTCAAGGCTCTGAGCTGTCAGCACAGAGCCTGACATGGGGCTCAAACCCACAAACCATGAGATCATGACCTGAGCCAAAGTCGGCCACTTAATCGACTGAGCCACCCAGGCGTCCCTATCTCATTTCTCTTCTTAAATCATCATTTCTTAGCACAGGAAGGTGAAGAAATGGGAAAATTTGGGGGTTTTATTTTTCATCAACAATCTTCTACCAAGCAGTTTACTGAAGATCTTCAAAGTGACAGAAGCTAAAGGTTTATGCAGGGCTTTGAGGTTGCCACAGTTCTTATGTGCTGATTTTAATTTTTTAATTTTTCAAAATTTATTTTATTATTATTTTTTAATGTTTATTTGAGAGACAGAGAAAGACTGAGCATGAGTGGGGGAGGGGCAGAGAGACAGCGGGAGACACAAACTCCGAAGCAGGCTCCAGGCTCTCAGCTGTCAGCACAGAGCCTGACGGGGGGCTCAAACCCACAAACCCTGAGATCATTACCTAAGCTGAAATCGGACGCTTAACCAACTGAACCACCCAGGTGCCCCTAATTTATAATTTTTTTTGAGTTTAAGTAATCTCTATACCCAGTGTGGGGCTTGAACTTACAATCCAGAGCTCAAGAGTTACATGCTCTAACAACTGAGCCAGCCAGGCACCCCTCCTATGCATTGATTTTATGTACCACTCACCCATTCAATAATGAAGTCAAAGCAAGGATAAGGATGCTACTTCATGCTTATCATTATTCAGAAAAGAAAAACACAGCAGGGAAAGTTGGCTTTCCCTGGACTCACCAAAGGAAACCAGTTGCTAGTCTAGAAAAAAACTCTGAAGCCAATTTTTCCAACCCACTCTTTAGCCAAGTAACAACTATCCTGTAGATGCTCAGTCTTTCATGGACCAAAACATCCATCATATGAAGTGGGGAGATTAATATTCATTGTCCTCAATCACAAAACACCCATATTCTATTTTATAGGTAATAATTCTATTAAAAGAGCCCTTTAAAAAACAAAAAAACTTCAGTCATTTCTCTCAAATTCTATACATTTTCTAACTTCTCCTAATTTCTGATTATTAATTGATACATAATGTCCACACTTTATTCAGGCAAACCTACATTACATATATTAGGTACTTTCTAATGTCTCACTATTAAAAACAATGCTTTATCGAACTTTTTTTCTAATGTTTATTCATTTTTTGAGAGACAGAGAGCAGGGGAGCGGCACAGAGGGAGGGAGAAGCAGCTGTTGGCACAGAGCCCTACGCGGAGCTCAAACTCATGAACCATGAGATCATGACCTGACCTGAATTCAGAGGCTCAACTGACTAAGCCACCCAGGTGCCCCCATGCACATTCTTTCTAAGAGCTAGTTCATGTATGCAATATCTGTACTGATGAAGCCATATTATGAAAAAGATGAAGCACAATGCAATTTACTTAATATAACTGGTCCCTGCTGCCTACAAGACATAGTTTTTAAAATTCTTCAATTTCTTTGCCCCAAGGATAGCAGCAAATAATGATGACAAAAGCAGCTCTTCCTCCTCTGTGCTTGTACATAGGATTATGTAAAAATAATTACAAGGAAGCAATTAGTGACGGAACCAACTAGAGACAGAGCTTTCATTTGTTTCTTATCAAGTCTCTCTTGATCAACCCATCCACAGGGTGGGAAGCAAATAAGTCACGAAGTTTTTAAGCTCCAAAAGGCAGGTCTCAGAAGTTTCGGAGTAACCTGTTTGAGAGCGGCAACAATTTAGTTCCAATTCATTTTACTACTCTTTTTCGCTCCTTAATAACTCAGGGAGAGAATTTCAAAGATATAATTAGGATTAGCTTATAAGACAAATGCTTTAATAATCCCTTTTTCTGTCTCCCCCTCCCCCAAAGTATGTAAATGTATTTAATATTGAGACCAGTACAGCTGACCCGTGAACAGTGGATTTGAACTGTGCGGATCCACTTCTATGTGGATTTTTTCAATACACACAGCACAGTACCATAAATGTATTTTCTCTTCATGATTTTCCTAATAACATTTTATTTGTTCTAGCTTACCTTATTATAAGAATACAGTATATAATACATACAAAACACAAAATATTGTAAGAAAACAGTATATAGTACATATAACACAAAATACTCAACTGCTTATCAGAAAGTCTTCCAGTCAATAGTAGGCTATTAGCAAAGTTTTAGGAAGTCAAAGGGCATATGCCGATTTTTGACTGAGCAGGGTTTGGCACCTCTGACCCTTGCACTGTCCAAGGGTCAACTGTATATTCAAATTTGTAAGTCTTAAGTCTATAAACTAAACAACACGAAAGTAAAAGGTTTTTATAGTTAATGACTATACAGAGATCATCAAATCAATTATTTTCAAAGATTCACATTACTAATCAGTAGAAAAATTAACATTTTATTTTGGGCTAATTATCACTGGGTTTATAAATGCTATTACGTTTCCTAAAGTCTAGTTGTATCTCAGAACACTTAAATTTGGTCCTTTAATTACAGTGGCAAATGCTAATTATTATTAGCATATCAGCTAAAAGAAAGCTGAGTTAAGGTGATTTTCTCTGATAACATCTTCAGTTCTGTCAGTGGCATGAGGATGCTGAGTGTAAGTTCTTTCCAGCAAAAGAACCAGTGATTTAATGGTATTCTTTCATCCACGATTTCAGCTAAAAAAGCACTGAGAAGTTTTAGATGAGCAAGCCTAAAAGGACTTAAAAGTTTCTGATGAGTCATTCTAAAAGCTATTGGAGGGGCGCCTGGGTAGCTCAGTTGGTTAAGCATCTGATTTTGGCTCAGGTCACGATCTCACAGTTCATGGGTTCGAGCCTGGCAGGGCAGAGCCTGCTTGGGATTCTTGCTCTCTCCTCTTTCTCTGCCCCTCTCCTACTTGCACTTTCTCTCCCTTTCTCTCTCATAAAATTAACGAGCATACTTAAAAAAAAATAAGATAAATAAAAGCTATTTGGGTAACTTCTGGAACGGGATTATTCAAACTTCTCACGATGTAACAGTAATTTGACATGTAGTAGTTACACCCCCAGGTCCAACTTTCAGTGCCCCTTTGGGATTACTGTGGTTATAACTAGTAGATGCTGTGCTCTCAAGCACTCATAGCAGAAAAGATTTTTAACAAGGCACAGGAGTTCTGGAGTATCCTTCTTTACCTATCTTCTCGGGCTGGGTAGAAGACTTCATTTCACTGTTGGAAAATTCTACACCTTGTTGAGTTCAGCTCCTTTTTAGCAAATGAATTGCAACAAAATTGTCATTTTTCTCAAAGGCTATCTTTGCTCACCTCAAGAGATTAAAGGAGTGTTTGATATCCCTGGTCCTACGAGTTAGCTTACACACTGTCAAATCAATCTGAAAAGTAAACTTCAAAGACTTTTGATAAAATTCTTAAATTCTAAATGTCTTAAATAGAACTGAATAAGCTGTGAAAGTCAGCTAAGATTTGGGGATGGGAAGTGGTTAAACAAACAATAATGATACTTTTTGTGGAACCAAGTGATTTAATTTTCATTTCTTTGGGAAACTGATCTAAAATAGCATAGATCCGTGATCTTCCTAATTTTATATGTTGGTGTTCACTTCTCTTTCCTATATTTCCTATAGTTTCCCAAACTCCTTACTTTGTCTTTGTATTACAAATATAGGTAGGTGAGTAATGCTGTCCTGAAAAACTTATAGAATCATCAGGCAACAAAAAATTATTTGTTTAGAAATTAGCAAATGTGTAGAAATTATGAAAGTTCTCAAATAGATAATCACCCATGGCTATCAAAAGAGTACACTCAGTATATAAACTAGTAAGCAAAATAAGTAGCACTTTATGACACTGTTAAGTTTAGGTTCAGGCCCTTTTAGGAACAGAAATTTCTCTCAACAATTAGCACAGAAGAATCTCCCACTTCTCTGCATAGGAAGGACATCACTTAAAACAATTTCCAACAATGAGAGTATGGGGAAATAGTCATGATCACATACTACTGGTAGGAGGATAAAATGGTACAACCTCAAAACAAGACAGTAAATATATGGTAAAATTACAAACGCACACCCTTTGACTCAGCAATTCCGGTTCTTATAAAATGCTTTACACAAGTTATTTTTGCAGCATTGTTTTGTGATAATGTAAGATTGGAAACAAGGCAAATGTCCAACAATAGATAACTGGTTAAACAAATTATTGTATATACTATATAGTGTATACAATATAATTATTGTACATAGTATATAGTATTGTATATAATATTTTACTATATTGGACATACTATATACAATACTATATATATATATACACAGTATATATGTGTATATATATACATATATACACACACACAGTGTGTATATATATATACACACAGTATACTGTGTGTGTGTATATATATAGTATTGTACACTATATATATACACGCTATATATACATACATATATACATATATACGCACTATATACATACATACACACACATATATATACATACATATATACACACAGTATATATACATACATATATATACAGTATATACTATATATATACACTATATACATATATACTGTGTGTACATGTATATAATGTGTGTGTGTGTATATATATATATATATATATATATAGTATTGTATACAGTGTATATTGTATATAGTAAAATACTACACTACCGTTGGAGAAAAAAATGAGGGAGCTCCTTATGTACTGACATGGGGTAAGTTTTAAGTTATGAAAAATGCAAGGTGCAGAACAGTATGTATGCAATGCTACCATCTGTGTCCCAAAAGGGAAAGAAGAGATATATACATAGGTCTGCTTCTATATGTATGTTGTCTCTGGGAGGATACACAAGGATGGCACATCTTCTGAGACCATTTAAGATTTTACACTACAGAGAACATTTATTCTGGTTCTTACTTTACAGCAGTGTGAGAAGATCTGACAGATGTACTCCTGGGTGTAGCGGGACCTGCTGAGCAGCGCCATGAGATGTGGGATCACCGTGGCATCCTGCAGTCAAAGGAAAAGAGAGCACGGTAACAAGCAACTTAGGCATTGTGAATACACCTAGCCAATTATTTCCATGAGCAGGTACACATGCAAGCTTCTCAGCTTAATCAGTCAATCAAGTCTCTTTAAGGAACACAGCAAAACAAAAACAACACAGTCCCCAAAACTGTTCAGGTAAAGGACAAGGAGAGGGGCTTCAATATTCATCCTCAACAACAAAATACAAGAATGGGAAATTCTCAATTTCTCTCCAATAAACAGCCTACATCCCCACAATAAAACAAAATCATTTCAAAAGACTTGACAGAAATGTGTTCTGAAACCAAAATGTGAATAAGATATACAATAATAAATAGCCTATAAGGGGGAAATATATAAAAATAACAAGCGACAGTTTTGATCTCTGAGATGTTGCAGTATCAGTAACTAGCAAGAATCAGTATCAGTAACTAGTAAGAATTATGATGACTGTAGTTAGCTAATTTCAATATTCACAAGACAATTTATAAAATATCAACTTCTCACTTAGAGCATGTTCTCTGCCTACTGCTGACACTTAGCAAGATACATGATGGAGCAGTGGAAGAGAGGAGAATCTGCCCAAACTGCTGCAGGGCTCTCCAAGAATCTCTTTTTTCTTAGGGTGCAAAGGCAATTAAAAGTTGAAAGGTATTTGGACTGAACCACAGATGGAAAAAGAGACTTAGCTCAAGCCTCCTACTCAATGCTGTCATGAGTCCTGGAGCTATATATCCCAAACATGAATGTGCATGCAAAATCCCAGGGGATATTCAGTATGTGCAGATTCTGATTCTGTAGGTTTGAAGTAGCATCTAAGCTCTCAGATGCAGCTGATGCTGCTGGTCCATAGACCACACTTTGATAAAAGACAACAGAGGGCAAAGAAGGCAACTTAAGAGTACCATGCTGGGGGACACCTGGGTGGCTCAGTAGGTTACGTGCCCGACTTTGGCTCAGGTCATGATCTCATGGTTCACGGGTTTCAGCCCCTCATCGGGCTCTGTGCTGACAGCTCAGAGCCTGAAGCCTACTTCAGATTCTGTGTTTCCCTCTCTCTCTGTCCCTCCCCCACTAGCACTCTCTCAAAAATGAGTAAAAACATTAAAAAAACCCTTTTTTTTAAAGAGTATGTTGGCATGTTGGGATGAACAAGATTTGGGGTTTCCCTTAGAAAGAAAAAGAATGCCCAAGATATATAACAGCTAAGTAGGAAAATAGAAGGCTGCTGATTTCCTATAAGTAGAATCTTTCCCTTGGCTTGTTAGTATAATCCTCTATATTATCATAAGCAGTTTAAAAACAAAATGAAAAATTTAGAAAACTTCAAAGAAAATCACAGAAAGAAAAGGAAGAGAGAAGATGAGAATGTCAAGCACATGTCTATTTTTATGGGGGTGGGGGTGGGGGCAATGGTTACATTGATAGAAGACAGGGAAACAAGTAGCAGCTAAGAAAACAGGCAATTGAAAGGATGATACAAAAGCTTCTCTTAAGCTCCTGAAACTACTTCCACCTCCTTTCTTTCCTCCATTGTTCGCTCATCCCGCAGTTTTCCTGTTACACCTGCCTCCTTTCTGCCAATTGTCTCATAGATCTGCAATTTATAGTTGATTAAACAAAGCAAAGAACAGTTGCATAATTTGCCCAAAGGCACCCATCTGACAAAAAGGATTTCAAACTAGACATCCTGTCCTCTTCTAAGTGGACTGCCTTGTTTTTCAGTCTACTGCCTGAGTTGCTATGCCTGCTAGCTCTATACAATCCAAATCACAGACACCAATAAATTAAACTAAAACACTGTCATTATCCTATGCAACACTTTTCACAGACTCACATTGTCTCTGAGGCATAAAACTGAGATGTTTCATAATTTAGACATTCTCACTGTGAAAGCCACTTAATGTCCCTGAGCCTAATTGTTCTTATGTAAAAGTTAAGTTGGTATAAACCAGTTTTCCAAATTATGTACCATGATCCATTAGTGGGTCATAAAATCATTTTGGAAAATGAGGAGGAAGGAGTTAAAACTGCTGGCCAGGATCAATTCCTCACTGTTACCGGGAATGTAGAGAAACTTATAGGGTAAAGAAGACAAGTGATTGGTTTAATCTCTTTGTAAACATCAAAATAGGACCTTCAGGGAAACTGACATTTACTAGGAGGAGGGCTCTTCTCTGTATAAAGCTTTGTGGAGGATGTCCCCAATTTAGGACAGCTTAAAGCATAAATCATTAGTTCTCAAAGAGTGGTCCATGGACCAGCAGCCTCTGAGCTACCTGGAAACTTGTTAGAAAAGCAAATTCTCAGGCCCTACCCCAGACTCACTGAATCAGAAAGTCGGGCAGTAGTTTCCAGCAATCTGTGCTTAATAAACCCGCCAGGTAATCATGGTCTATGCTTGAGTCTAAGAACTGTTGTACTGAACAGTATCGATTTATGAAGAATAGCTCCCTGAAGAATACTGCACAAATTCCTGATGTGTAAAATTGAGATGTTGCATAATTTAGAGCTTCCCTGCTGTGTGAAGTGACCCACGAACCTCACTTACAGACCTTATGCATCATTATGGGCCAAAGGAGCATGTGTCCAATGTGGGGAGGATGGACTATAGAGACTCATGACATTCCATCCTACCCCTGCTTGCTATGCCTATGCCTCGACTGCTTGTATTTTTGAAATATTCGTAAAATGTGATTCTAGATAAGAACAGGAATGTGTCCTATCTGACACTGATTCTTTGTGTTGGCTCAGAGAAACACAACCAGTATATTTTTAAGAACAAGAAAGGTTAGAATAGAAACCAGAGGGCATCACATTTATAGAATTGTTTTGTGAAGACTGTCACAGGAATATTCTTTCTGTCTTCACCTCCCCCCCCCCCCCCCGCCGCCGTCCTGCATCCCCTTTCTCTCCCTCTCCCTGTCTGTCTGTCTGTCTGTCTCTCTCTCTCTCTCTCACACACACACACACACACACACACACACACACAGTGTGGCAATGGAAAATGCATTTCTTATCATGGACTATAGGTCAGAGAGTTTGAAAAATATTGGCCTGGATAATGTTCATTAAGAAGTCTCATGTAATCGATAAATAAACGCCCCCTAATAATCCCTGAGGTTTTTGAAATCTATTGAATGACTCTAAAGATCTCCAGATTATCTCACACATGTTCTGATTCTAGCCTGGCAAACAAGCCTCCTATAGGCTGGTTCTGGGTCACCTCTCCAGTTGAAACTAACACTGATGACTTTCCCACTAAATTAGGCTACTCTGCCCACCGCCCTGCATATTCTTACACAGATCTTTCCTAGAATGGCCTCTTTCCTCTCCACTTCTCTAAATCTTATCCATTATTCAAGATCCAGGTCAAATTCTCTGTAAAGCTGACTCTGCTGGATTTAACCTAGAGTAAGTACATTAAATATATTGTCTTTAATTTGGTATTAAGAGATCAAAATGGGTTTTTTAAACAGCTTATAAATTCCTTAAGGTCTGATACTATCTTCCACTTCTTTAAAAGATCTAGAACATCTGATATCTGCCTATTAGCAAACACTGACATACTTGAGATTTTCCTGTAACATAGTTATGATGACTTTTGAGATGTCGAGTAAAGCAGAAGTGGGTTGTTAGTGAAAGCTAACTGATGATTCAAACACTTCTACAACTTACTGTATACAGTAGCTCCTCTGGAGTGACGGGACTGGTGAAGATGGTGCGCAGGCACCGGAGGCAAGCTTCAATGAACTTCAGGTCTGGAGACAGTAGTCCTGTCAATAGAAAAGAGATGTGAGACTCCTCCTTTCAATCCGTATTTTAAACACTGCAAATTGATTCTAATTTTTACTTGTACAAAAATGACTTCCTTACATACCTTGCAGTAAGGCAGGGATAATATGGCAATCTAGAAGAGACTTGACGTTGTTTTCAGTACCCATAGCAAGACTCCCCAATACCACGGCACATTCAGTTTTCAGCTCTGTGCTTGAGGTTTCTTGCTGAAGCAAGTACAATAATCTAAAAAGAAGGAATTTGATAAACAGAGGAGACTAAAAAAAATTAAACACAAGTAAATTAGCTAAAAGTAATGTAACAGAAAAATGCTACCAATACATCCCACATACTAAAAGTATGGTTGGTGAGCTTACAGAAGGCTAGGAAATGGTCATTTGTTTATATCAATTACTAACTTAATAAAGGAATATTTGGGTAAAAAATCAAGAAGAGAGTTTATTCATTTTGAGCCAAAGAACTATTACATACAGTCTTAGAATTTATCAGGACTATTATTCTGAAATTTGTCCACAAGTAGACAGAGCAGCACCACAGTCCATGTTATCTTCCACTCCAGGATATGAAGACTCTGGACAGTCAAAGCCAAGTGCTGTCAGATCTTAAATTCAGACTAGAAAGGGACCTGGACTATCCAGAGGTATAGTTCAGAGACTAGAGGTTTAGCCTACAAGAAATAATCAGACTCCTTGTGCAACTCTTCAAGCAAGGAAAACTCTTTCTTTCCCCAGTTCTCCCATTTGGGGAACCAGGAGATCCTCTCATTTCTACCCCAGCCTTGCCTGTCAAGCAAATATTCCCTAAACTCTAATCATCCACCACTTACGACCATCTCCTTTATGTTCTACAGTAAAACACACACATTCCTTAAAGTATATTTATATACACTGAACACTAATCCCCTAAGAAAGGCTGCTGAGAGTTTTATGGTTACCACGGTATATATTTGAGGTCAGTTATGATAAAAACAATAAAGCCATCAATCCTGCATCAAAAGACAGATATGAAGAAAAGAAAAAAACAAAGTATTAAAAATTCTGAATAAAAAACTTATAGCAACTGTACATAAAACTTAGTTCTGAGTACCAAAGGCAAAGAGAAAGTTATACAGTTATCACTGTCTGCCAAAAAGAAGCTTATTTAGTTCATCAGAAAAAAGATCAAACTTTCTAAGTTAAAAAAGAGCAAATTCTAAAAATTAGAAATTAAAAAAAAAAGCAGGATTAAAAATCAAGCAGGAATTTTTGTCAATTTATTTTAAAAAGGTTTTGAGAATCCTAAGAAATTATTATCCAATCATATAAAACTGCCAAAGCTCTGAGGAGATAGAGAAGAATCAGGCTGGTATATATTGTCGATCTACCCAACACATATTTATTATAGGGTCAATGATCTTCCTGAATTTCCAAAAAGTATTAATATATTTGCTTCATATTCCATCCTCTGGTATTTAAAAATTCCTGAAGATATGCTTCATATATTTCAAAGCATTTATTTTAAAAATTAAGAGGCTTTTAAAACAAGATAGACAACATAGAAAAAAGATGGGTCTTACAGAGGAGAATGAGAAACACATCAGAAACTTAGTATGAATAGCAGAAAAGGGGCTGATAGCAAACATACCTTGGAACAGCTCCTAAAACAATGAGATTGGCTTTCTGCTTGTTGTTTCCAATTACAGCATTTTTCATGTCTCTGAATTCAGGGGAAGAGAAAAGGGCAAGGGATGTTGAGACCTCACAGAAACATCAATGATCAATTCTTTGCACTTTATCTTTACTATGCAACATCTTGGATTGACAAGTATAAATATCAGTGACAAAGTGAAACTCTGATCCTTTTTCACCTGGAGTACCAAAGGAAAGAACAGAGATAGGTACTGAGTGAACCTGAGGGCTGTAATACAGGAGAGAAGGGGAGTGGGGGAAGTGGGAGATACCCTGAGCACTCATAAAAGACTTCCAATACGAAGAATGTGGAGTTCTTCAGAAAAGGCCCACACATTATATCTAACATTGCTTCAGGGATTATTTTGTTCCTTTCTTTCCTATTTTTCTGACTTCTTTGGGCTGACTGTTTCTTATGGTTCCATTTTATCTCCTTTTATTGTCTTATTAGCTGTGCTTCTTTGAGTTTTGTTTTGTTGCTTTTTAGTGGTTGTCTTACAATTTACAGTATGTATGTTTTAACTTATCACAGTCAGTCTTCAAGGAATATTATCTTATTTCGTTTGTGTTCTAAGAGCCTTGCAGGCATATACTTCCATTTTTCCATCCATTCTTTGTACTATTACTGTCATACATATTTTTTTAATTGGTTAGAAATACCAATATATTGTTACTATTTTTTTAGTTAAGCAGTCTATTACCTTTCAAAGAAACCCATATTCACCCATATTTTCTTTCCCACATATTCACCCATATTTTTTATTGTAGCTACACTCAGATCTTTACTTCCTCAGGAGTAAAACTCTATTCCACAAGAACAGTATCTCTATGAATGACCAATTGGTTCACAAACACTGGTCCCAAATGACAGGTTGAGAAAAAATAAATAGCTCCAAGTAAACAGAGTACTACTAATAAGATGATTAATAAAAAATACCCTCATCAGTCAGTAGTGCTATCTTAATATAAAACACTAGAATGCTAAGTGATTCTACACAGCAGTGGTTCTCAAAGTGGGGAAGAGAGGATTAAAGCCCCATAGGGGCATTTTGGAAGTTAATGAGAGTGTCTGGAAATTTCTGGCCATAGTTTTACAATTAGACTGAAAGTGTTTTTGTATACTTTTAAAGAAAATGGAATTTTCCAGTATTGCATTTGTCCTGTAAATAAAAAGAAGATTATACTTTTTATTGTAAGTTATTTCATTTTGGGAAATCAGACCACCAGCACAGTGTCCACTCGCAGTACTAGAGTTATCAATACCATACATCAGTCCACATTTTCAGCTCTTGCATTCACACTGCTGAAGTTTTCTAATGTATTCATGACTAAATGTTTACATATGGAAACATTATAAATTATCTTAAAATTTTTTTCACTTATACTATAAGCAGGGAAGGCATTATATTATTTTTGGAGTTATATATGTGAGGAGTTTTATTATTACTAATTTAATTTCAGGGTAGCACAGGCGTCATTAACAAATATTTATTGGGGGGGGATCACGTCTGACAGTGTTAAGACCATCAGTATAGAGCCTCAAAGTTCTTAGCTCACCAATTTCTTTCATATCCCCAATAAGTTCCTCTACATTGCCACACAGTGTCTCTTTTGACTCTTTCTAGGCAACAGAGCTCTAACACATACAGAAATGTTTTGTCAACTTTGAAACTTAGAATCCTAAAAAATTCTATAATTGGTAAACCATGATTTTGTAGAAAAACAGTGGAAAACAGGGAGAAAAAGCTACTTTAAAAAATCAACAAATGTTATAGTCAGCATGTGTTTCCAATACCAACCAAAATCATCGGCATTAAAAACCCTGATAATAATTATAATGCCTTTTCTCCTTAATTACCTTCTTCAATTATGGCAGAAAAATACTGCTATGATGCAGTGATGTGCTGAAAGCGGATTCTTGCCACAAGTTTTTGAATGGCATTTTCCCAAGTTTGGAGCCAACCACTGTTGGCCTAGTCTTCCTCCCAGTAGCTCAGTGCCTGAAGGTAGGTCTATTTTTTTTCAGGGCCTTATCTGTTTCTCTCTATAAACCATCATTCAGATCTTCTACATGGTTCACAGCGGAAAAGTAAGAGTATTTTTTCATTTATGGGGACTAAGCTGAATGAAGCTTACTAGGGTTTTAACCAAGTTCTGATAGACAATTATAAAATCATGGGATAGCAAAGCCTCACAGAACAAAGCATAGGCTTCTACCTCCTTATGGAGATTTACTTCTCAATCATCAACTTATAGACCCTAACTTAGCAGTTTACCATTTACTTTCGTCTTCTTGCCTTCTCTTAATGTGTTCTGTCTATACTAATGTAGCACATCCATTTGTCCAGCAGATATCTATTGAGAGCCTATTTTTTGCCAGGTACCATTCTCTATTCTGGAATTCCCAACAGGAACATTTCCCCAGATTTCTCTCCACTCTTCCTAAACTAAGCAGAAATGAGGTGTACTTACATTACCTTATAAATGTGTTCCAAGTAACTGAAACCTCACAAAAGTAAATGTTTTTATAGACAAAAGCAAACAAAACCCCCTCCAAAACCAATTTTCCAGTTCTCTTAATAGTTCACAAAAAAGACATGAAGGAGGTAGCTGGTAGTTACAGAGTAAATGCAGACTGAAGAGAATACAATTATTAAAATGGACCAAGGTCTAAAGAAAATAATTCTTGCTGTGGCTTTCGTAAGTAAAATATATCTATGGTACATAATGAAGAGACCTTAACACCCAGCAAATAAATTCTCATCAGGTGTTAACTATAAAGGGATACTAGAAGATCATTTCTATGAAACAGTTACAACCAAAAGAAATAATCATTAGCATATATACTTATCTGTAGCAGATCTAAATATGGTATAAGATTAAATCTCAGAGCCAGCCAGAGTGTAGCTATTTTCTCTCTCTTCTCCTTATCCCCTCCCTCACACCTTCCTGTGGCTAACTTTACTCATCTTTCAGGTCTGATCATAGATATTCATGTCTCTTCTTCCAGGAAGCTTGCCCTGACAACTCCCAGGTCTGGGTTAGGTGTCCCTGCTAGCTACCCTCTATCATAGCACATTCATTATTTTGTTAGGATGAGGTCTATTTCCTCTTGGGAGGCAAGAAAGCCAGTATGACCTGAAAATATCAGAGAGGTTACTATCAATGGATCACAAAATGCACCATAGAGAAATCCAGATTTCTGTAAAATGTAAACTCACAACTATCATCCAAGATGGGGGCACAAAAAAATTATGCAAAACTTATATACTGCCTTGAAGTTTACAAAGGCAGTTTACAAAGGCATATCTATTATTTTATTTAATCTTCATCACAATCTTGAGTAATATTAACCCCATTTTACTGATGAGGAAGCTAAGAATCAGGTTTGGGGCTTTTCTCAGAGCTCCACATTAAATGATAGAGCCAGTCTCAATCCATGTCTTTTATGTCAAGTGTTTTTTCCATTACCTCCAGCATATCAGGCAATCAGAACAAACTGATCAAAAAGAAGTCAGCTAATGTATTTCCTTTTTCCTCCCGTGTTTCAATTTTACATTTTATACAAGATAAAAAAGCATTTCTCATTTTAAAGATATCCTTTTCCCAGTAGATCAAAGGAATATATCTCATATATACCAACTTTTTAAAAAATGTTTATTTTTGAGAGAGAAAGAGTGTGTGCATGCCCAAGCAGTGGAGGAACACAGAGAGAGGGAGATAGAGAATCCCAAGCAAGCTCTGTGCTGATAGCACAGAGGGGGCTCAAACTCATGAACTGTGAGATCATGACCTGAGCTGAAATCAAGAGTTGGACGCTTAACTGAGCCACTCAGGCGGCTCTCATTATCTACCAACTTTTAATACTCAAAGGAAAAATTGCCCTACTTATATACTACTGAAATTCAACAATTAAATTTTGAGCTCAGCACTGTGTTAGGCTCTATGAAGAATACGAAAGCATCACATAATGGGATGTTTGAAGAGTTTACAATCTTCTTGGGGAGATAAAAATAACACTAACAATGTAAAGCAGTGCTATATTATAAATCAAGTGTTTATAGGCCTGAGATAAAGAGATGATCAGACAAGCTTACCAGGTTTTTAGGCAATGGCAGGAACTAAATGAACTTCAGAAAACGGCCAGGATTTAGATAGTGAATGGGAGGGCAAATGGAAAAGCCATTCATAGAAGACCATATTGGAAATGAACACATCATATTTCTAGGGCAGGACCAGGAGCCTAGATTAAAAAGAAGTGTCCCTTTAAAGTGGGAATACTAAGCAGAACATAAAGAAAAGTGACAGGGAGAAGAGACAAACTAAAGAGGGATAGATTAAGGAGCAATCAAGTTTCCATCAGAAAAAGCGTATCAACGAAGCAGTGACTAATGAAGGTAAGCTGAATGTGGATTGGATGGGAATGCAGATAATACTAGAGTCAAGAAAGGGAACTAAACGGCTGATGCCCTTCCTCTGTGGTCCCATAACTACTACCCTGTACTTATGATTACCACAGCATTCACTAACCAAACTATAGTGGACTGTCTATTTAGCTATCTGACTCCTTCACTAGACTTCTGGATCTTCCAGAGCAATGACTTTATTATTTATTTGTACACACTCTCACCCTATCACAATCCCTAGCACATGGTAGGCACTCAGTAAACGTTTGCTGAAGGAATTACGCAATCCTTCCAGATATCAGGTTATGTGAGACTAAGATGGCAGCCACGAGAATCATTAATACAGAGCACATTCTGAAGAAGCAGTTAATAAGATGATTTGATGGGTACAGGAAATCGGATATATATCTTGAGTGACTACTTCAAGTCTGAGTTCCTGGATGCAGAGAACAGTAGGAAGCTTGGAAAATAAGTCCCTTAACAAGACAAAGATCTATCTTGATTTTGGACACAATGAATTATCTTTGAGGTGAGATAAAAAATATCCAGGTAGAAAGCTAAAAGGTAAGCCTTGGGAATATCCCACTCTTTGAAGATGGGAGAAGCAGCCAATATTAAGATGTTACAAAAATGCATCTGTTAGGGTATGTTCTTAGCTAAAATCTACCTAGAATCTTCTATTTGCCCGCTAATAAATGGACTCAAGAAGCATCTACTTTTACGTGGAGGTTAACCTTTCTACTTCCTTTCTTTAGTCTGAAAGACATTAATTTTCAGTGTGGAATAGAAAAAGGTTTAAATATTAAACCAACATGTACAGTGCCTACCAGAACTTGTCTAAATTAGAATATTAGGATAGTGATCAAAACCAAGAGAGAAAGTAAACACTGCACTTTGCAGTTAAACAAAAAGAAAAAATTTTTAAAAGAACTGGGATCTAGACCTGCTGGGGAAAGTTTTAGTCAATCGGTCAAAACAGTGTAACAGCCAAAACAGCATAAATTTTAAATGAAAACCTAATACCTAAAAACAGAAAATTATCTTTAAAATCATTGAAGGCTGAAACCACAAGCTAAGGATCAAGTATATCATTTTCATTTTGAACCAGTATTACTTTTCACTTACCTGAAGAAGCTCCTGTTTGGAATATTGTACACTCAATTCTTGGTCTAACTGGTATGAAGTAGCCAAAAAAATACACTGGATATTGAAAACTACAAACTGATATAAACTTTGACCTCCTTCTGAAAACTTCCTGGTCATAAAGACAAAATCACATTTGTGGGTAGCTAGACTAAGGTGACATGGTGAACAACTTACAAAATTATTTGGATTTGCAAAATTATAAACATACTCACTCCCCTGTCCCTGTAATTATAATTATGACGTACTTTTTGGAGAATATAACATGCAAACACCCAAGTATAATAAGCTTTCCATTATCAAGGATGGTTAGGGAGTGAGATATGCTCATATTCTAATTAAAGTTACCAGTGCCACATGTGAACTGCCAATTGTAGAAGAATTAGATAACGGGACATTAGATAATATCCAAATTGAAATTATTTTTAACGTAAGGGTTTGATCCAAGAGGCACTTGAGAAATTTACAGTGAACTTCCCATTTTAAGTCAACTGAGCCATTTATTGTGTACCTGCTATACATACAAATTGAACAGAATTGAAAATGGACAGTACTTTAGGTCTTTTTTTTTTTTAATAAACAAATTATCCTGTTGTGTAGATTTTTTGGAATGTACATGGCATTAGATACAGATCTAATTCACTAGCTCAGAAATTAGAAGTTAACATATTTAACTCTTTGTTTATCAGTGTGTAGTTACAAATCACCCTACATTCTCTAAAAATGAAGAGTGCAATGTAATAACTGCATTAAAATAAATGCCAGATTTTAGAGCATAATAATAAATCTTTTTAACACATGTAATCATTCCAAAGAACATCAAAAGTGTTAGAACATTATAATATGGCAGCAGTAAGTTAAATGTTCTACAAATATAACAAGATATATATACACATATGTATACAAATATACAGCTATTCTTCATATTCAAAATTAACAACACATATATAAACAGCTTACCTATCTGTGCATAAAACTGTATCATCTGATTTAATAATTTCTGGAAAAACTTGCCAACCTTTTAAACAGACTGAATGGTCTCAAAATACATAGGTTTAAACAAGTAAGACTTACAGTCGTTCCATTTCATTTGGTATATGGTCATTTTTATTTGTCTATAACACTTTTAAAAGTAACAGAACTATTTCTTTTGAATTATCCTAAAACTTATATTTTAATTAAAAACTTCTCAAAATCCAAAGCCTTGATTTTATGAAAGCTTTATGCAAGGAAAATGGGACATATCTATATTCTACTAAACCAAAGGTACATAATTTCCTGGAACCAGAAAATCAAGTAATCATTACTAAAATAAACTTATATCATCAGCACATTAAAATATGTTGTAAAATAGGGGCTCCTGGATGGCTCAGTTGGTTGAGCATCCAACTCTTGATTTCAGCTCAGATCATGATCTCACAGTTTGTGGGACTGAACCTGTTTGGGCTCTGTGGTGACAGCACAAAGTCTGCTTGAGATTCTCTCTCCCCCGCCTCTCTGCCCTCCCCCCTGCCCATGTTCTCTCTCTCAAAATAAATAAACATTAAAAAATAATTAAAAAGGGGGGGGCACCTGAGTGGCTCAGTCGGTTGAGTGCCCAACTTCAGCTCAGGTCATGATCTCACAGTCCCTGAGTTCGAGCCCCGCATCGGACTCTGTGCTGACAGCTCAGAGCCTGAAGCCTGCTTCTGATTCTGTGTCTCCCTCTCTTCTCTGCCCCTCCCCTGCTCATGCTCTGTCTCTGTCTCAAAAATAAATAAAAACATTTAAAAAATAATAATGATAATAAATAAAATGCCTCAGAAAATAATTTTTAGAAGTGAATACTTGGTGAAAACCTCCCAACAATTCCACAGTACCCTCAACTGAGTTTAACAAGACATCCAGTCTAGTTTCCCCATTCTATTCAACTTGGAAACTAAAGCCAGCGAAATTTGCTTATATCATTTTTTGCCTGTCAACACAGGGCCAAGTAGGGATATCTGCTGATCTTTTCCTGGAGATTCACTACTTACTATAAAAACCAGATGAGGTGGTCTTATTTATGAAGTATTTTTTTTTTAAAAAGACCACAGAGTTAAGCAGCTTTGACAACCTACATAAAGAGTTGAACAGTTATTCTTCTTCAACTTCAATACAGTTGAAGTGTATTAGGTTGACCTAATACACTAAAATATCCTTTAACTGTTTTTTAAAGTCATAAACAGATCTCCACACTAGAGGAAACTCAGAACTTGGAACCCAGTATAGTTTATTTGATGTAGTTACTCTGTTGTAGTTGCAGAGGCTACTATTTATGATATATATAACTGACCTCCCTGCTTTCTCTACTCATATCTTACTCCTACCTAATGATCTTCTATTCAGTTAGGCATTTCAAACTTTGCTCTTTTAAGGTTTGCTTCTGTATTCAAACCTTTAATACAATAGGATCATTTAAAATTATGCTAAATATTGTACTACTAACAAAACAGTTATTTCTAGAGAACGCTTCATTTTTCAACAATTAAAACTAAGCACTTCTGTTGCTTAATACTATTTTTCAGAAAGGACATATTCACTAACTATGTAAAATGGTCCTTGATGACGTGGGTTTTCTGCAAAGAAGATCCCTATATGTATGGTAGGACTATGGCTCTAACACAGCTGAGTTGATTAGTTATACACCATGATGAAAAGTCCTCATTGGCCTTTAATTTCTTCAATTTTCTTTTTCCAGCTCGTATGTTTTATATCTTCATAGTTCTTAAGAAAAATCAAATTTAAAGCTGGAAAAATAAAACTCTGGTTGTCCTATCACTAAAGCTAGTTGTCAATTTTTGAATGTCTTTCCAACTGGTTATTTTGGACGCAAATCTGATTACTTCAGCTTCTATCTTCTCCTTCCCTAAAATTAGGCTACCTTTGATTATTTACACTCTGTGGCTACCTCTCTGCTACCCATCTATTTTGGTCTAGTAATGGTCTCTGTATGACTCAATTATGGCTGTGTAATGTGTCTAAAAAGGAAAAAATCGGTCCTCTCTCTTCCTAAACATCATTTTGGCTCCCCTTTTCTTCTATCAATATTGTACTATTCTGGTATTAAGATTACTTAATAAAATGTTAAAAATAGTTCACATTTTATTCTCTTAAGTACAATTAATTTTCAGACAGTGACAAAGTTTAGGACAGAACCGAGTCAGAAAGCATAAATTTTCTCTCTGGAGACAAGGACAGGTTATCAAATCACCCTACTCATATCTGTATAAGGCCAGCTCTATTCTGACATAAAGTGAAAAGATTTGGGGTAATCTATGCCTTTCAAGTTTTAAACAGATTTTACTATTGTTAAGAAGCAATCGCGTATACTGGCATGTTACCACTTGCATTCTCTTGTCCTAGCCCCTCTCCCTCTTCTGTTAGTTTGAATTGTTTTTATGTTTGTATTTTTATTTTTCTTTCTCTTCTTTGAAAAGAATCATCCTATTTTTGAAGTTGTTTTATATTAGAGTCAATAATGACTAAGCACTTAAGTGCCAATTTGTGGGTATCTACAACATACCAGGCACTGGATTTTTTTACCTCTGACTTAATTCTTACAACTTGGCAAAACAGGCATATTACACTCCCTTTACAGATGATGAAGTTGAGGCTCAAGGAAATTATGTAACTTGCCCAAGCACACAGCTAGGAAAGACCTCCACTAGGAAATGTCAAGAATTCAACCTCCTGTTGTCCAACTCCAAAGACCATACTCTTTGCACTCCACGATCCCTCCACAAAAACCCTTCTCATCTATTTCGGCTAACAGCTTAGTCTTCAAGACTTGATAACTTTAAGAGGCACTATGGCCATCAAGCTTCACCTTAGGTGGTTCATTATAATATCCTCTTCCCACAGTATTTGATGCCTTATTTATCAACTTTCAAGAAGCTATAGTGTTCTTTGATAAATGAGAAATTTCTCAAAGTAACAAGTAACACCTAAATTAGCTACTCATTATCAGATACAAGTCAAGATAAAAGTCACACAGAAATCTTGATTGACAAGATTAGCTTTTCTCCTAAATAACCACTGTAGCAATCATAATAAAAATGATAATAACGTCATCTTCTATCATTCACAGAATACTTAATTGGTCTGATATTTTCAGCTCAACTACTTACTGAACAACCCTAAATAATATCTAGGATTACTAATATACAGAAACTATCTGCCTAAAGAGTAGTATTAATCAAACCTATCCCCACAACTAATCTCTGTGTGTAGGTACAACCCAAACTGATTTATTTAACAAATGGATTTAATACCATTTTTCCTGGCAATAATCAAATTAGTTTACAAAGGGGCTGATTAAATCATTACAAAGTCTCCTAGTTAAGGGGACAAAAGCAAAGTCAACATAATGAGAAAACAAGAACTATAATCTCCTGTTTCTGTAAACTGAGAAAACGTGAAGATAAAGTGTCAAGTATGCCAGGTGGGTCTACATCCAGCTTCTCACCTTTTCCAGCTCATTTTGAACAGTCAAGCAGCCTTACTCACTTTTATCTTGCCCCCACTTTACAAATCCACATCCCAAGATATGCTTTATACAACGCCCTTTTTGTTGGGGTCAGGGTGGGATGAGGTAGGGGGAGAATTACAATCTGTAGAGATTTTTATAAACAAAGCATCCTAGTCTTTCCATGACTGAGCCAAAGTTAAACTGAAAGTACTACTTGGCTGATAACACTAACAGGGTAAGAGGAGAATAAAGTGATTCATGTGTACTATCCCAAATGTCCTGACCTGTTTTTCTTTTCTCCTTCCCCTGGCCACAGTTCAGGCCTGTGGGCGCTCCATATCTGCCAACCCTAAAAGGAGTCTTAGGCTAGACTTTCTTCTTTAGAAGTCATGTGTTAAGAGCATAATTATCTGCTCTTGGGATAGAAAATTCATCTTTCAATCACTTGCAATCTTATCACACTTGTCTGACTTAACTTTTTATTTAAGTATTAAAACCTTGGGTATGTTGCTTAAAAATCTTTTCTCTCATTAAACACTAGGGAATTTTGGAGAAAAGAAGGGCATTTTATCAAGAATTTATTTAACTTTTCTAATGACTGCTTTCTAAATTCTGAGATTTAAAACATCAGTAGGAGAGTCAAGCCTTACAATCAATGAGTTAACCAAAAACAAAACAAAAAACCCTACTGACATTCTCCCAGCCCTTTCCAATTATAAAAGATCATCAATTTTATTCCCTTGCTTTTGCTGTATATTAAAGTCACAAAAGCATTCTCCAAAAAAAAAAAAAAAAAAAACATGTTTTAAAATGGTAAAACGGGTATTCCATAAAAAAGTTAACCATGTCAGTTAACAACTATCAGACAACTCTTTACAGTACAATATTAAAGTTATGAATACCAAGGGATCTTTCCAAAATGGAAGAAAAAAGTTCTAATCCTACATTTTCAGAATTATAATATTTGGCAAATTCAAACACAAAAACAAACAAGACTTTTTGATAGACTCTTAAATACATACTACTTACATGACACCTTGTAGAACTTTCTGGGGATCAGGGTCAAATAGCCTGTCAACATAGTGGCGACTGCTAGCTGTTACTTCCTAGAAAGTGGGGGGAAAAATTATGACATCTGAAGCCATGCAAATCACAAATTCACAGCATCACCCACATCAAACAGCTATTTAATTTAAGGCAGATGCATTAGAATTTCTATAAAAATACTATATTAATCATTCTCAGAAAAGCTTGTGACAAGATAAATAAGATGGGGAAGAGAGAAGATACCTAGTTCTCACTAAAACCGTAATTAGACAGTGAGATCTTTGTGGCGATCCCTGCCAGCTTTGCCAACAGAACTGAGCATAAGTATTAAGAAGCAAGGTAAGTTTCTTAATCAACTGTTGGATGTCACCTTCATATGAACAACAGATAGGAGTATTGCTTCTGTTCAGCACCCACTAAAGGGAGAGAAAATCTGGCTCTCAGCAAGGAAAAAAGGGGAAGCACTTGATAAACAGTCCAAGAAGGGTAGTTCACAGGCAAGAGGAAGACATCCAGTCTGATGCAGAGAAGCTACGATGATAGGAAGCAGACATATGTAAAAACAAAAACAAAAACAAAGGTAAATGAGTTGTCACACTTTCTGTGAGGGATTTATCAAGTCCAACAGAGTTATCTAGTCTGAGATGGCTGAGGCTATGTAGAAAGGGGGGAGTTAAACATAAAGAGCAAGCAGAAACACTTACCTCTTTTTAGTTGTACTGTGGAATTTCCTCTATTATATTATTTTCTGTAATACTTTGGGGGGGGCAATATTTTTTATATTTAATTTTCATTACTTAACTTTTTAAGATTTTAAGTAATCTCTACACCCAACAAGGGGTTCAAACTCACAACCCCAAGATGAAGAGCAGCATGTTCTACTGACTGAGCCAACCAGGCACCCCATTTTTTTAAAAAAAAAGAACATACGTTTAAGAACTAGAGAAAAAGGATTTTTGTCCCTTCTGTTTCTTTCTGATGGCTGCTGAAATATGCCCCTGTACTGCCACCCATTCACAATGAATCACCATGGAGAGGAAGAAATACCGCTCCATTTTACCCAGAACCCCTAATCAGAAACAGCTAATTGACAAGACACAGTGCCAGCTTAAACCTCTGAGTCACCAAAAACATCTCTGGAGAAAAACTGCATAAACTCTAATTTCCTGATAGTAGAATTAATTCAAAATCAAAACATTTTTTTCCTATTATGAGCTTGCTACCAAAATATCCTCATAAGCAACCCAAATGCCTACTTTTAGTATGCACTCCATTTATAAAGAACAAACAGTGGCAGCAAACAAGCAAAACTGATAGAAATACTTGTGCCCAACAGATACCATTAAAGTACCTGCTAACAGGATTTGGTTTACTGAAAATAACAGAATCAGAGAGTTAGAAGGATTCTTAATAAGTATTTGTTCCAATCCCTTAGCTAACAAATGAGGGATGGATCTTTACTCTGATGTGAGATTACCAAAGTTTAAGTAGGGATGCAAACAACAGTACAAATACATCAAAAAATAATATATCAAGAGCAAAATCCAGAGTAAAACTCAAAATAGTATTCCTATAATATAAACAATGAGTTTTGTCACCCCACTTGAACATATGTGCTTCCCTGGGTTTCCAACACTTTAAGTCCTTCTGAGTACCTCAGACCCTTAGTTTCCCTTCTATCCAGGGGCTGATCTTCAGTTTTACTGTTCCTCTTCACGTTCTCTCTCACAGCTCTGGATCTCTTGCCTCTCAATGTGGTTTGGAAAAGGTGCTTGGGTTTAAGACTTGTATCTTAAAAAACTTAAGTTTCACCCACGAACAGCAACTCTCTTTACTACTCTGTACCTGGTTCATTCAATTTTATAAGCACTGAATACCTGCTACATGCAAGGCATTGAGGAAGGCATTAAAGATTTTAAATTTAGCACGGCATGGTTCCTGCCCTCAAGAATTAATTCTCTACTGCAATTGTGTTTACACCTTTATATTCCCTACTAGAATATAAAACAGAAGTATAAACATATATAGGCAGCACTGAGGAGGGAGTTAGTAAACTAGGAGAATCTGTGATGAAGGCTTCTTAGAGGAGTTAGTTTTGTCAAACAAATAAGACAAAGGAAGAAAGAATCAGTGTCCCAACACAGCCTTAGTGCATATGAAGCCAACACATATATACCATTAGCAAGTACATACCAGTTGCTGGCAGTGAGAAAGAAGGGAAGATAGATGACATCAAGAATGTAAAACACAAAAGGCTAACCAACAGGTGGCCCATAATTGGAGTACAGTTTGTCTTTTGGTCACAGTTCTATGCTAGGTGCCAAAGAAGACACAAAAGGATGTTACAGCAGAACCTTGCATTTAAGGGGCTTGTAATCTAGAAGGGTGTCAGGCATGTACACACACACGCACAAAACAATCCTCTGAGCTAACTAGGTAGCAGTGAGCTAAGGGGATATAGTCACAAATTCAATTTTACTCTGTGCTTTTGCCCAACATATTCATTGATTTGTCTGTATGGGACAGTTCTTTTATTTTACTGCTTCCCTTTATAGACTAGGCACCTCTCCCCTTTCAGCCCTCTTCTCTTTCAAAAAGCAACCTGGAAATTTAAGAATTTGGGAAAGAAGGCAATTGATAAAGATAGTAAACAAATTGGCCAGGGAAAGCTTCTCTAAGAAGGTGATATTTGAGCAAAGACCTGAAGAAGATGAAGGAGTAAGTCATGTAGCCACACAGGGGTGAAGCTGTTCAGGCAGAGAATGCCAAATGCAAAGGCTCTGAAATTGGAAGTATCTTCTGTGATCAAACAACAGGAGGCCATTATAGGTTGGCACAGAATGAGTGAAGGAGAAAGCCACACAAAATAAGTTCAGAGAAGAGGGGCCAGATGGTAAAGAGCTACACTGTCCAATATGATGGCCACTGGCCTCATGTGGCTATTGAACGTCTGAAATTTGGCTAAGAACTGAACTTTAAATTTCTTTTTCGGGGGGGGGGGGGGGGCGGGGAGGAGGGGCAGAGAGAGAGAATCTTAAGTGTGCTCCGTGCTCAGCAAGGAGCCAAATGTGGGGCTCAATCCCACAACACTGAGATCATGACCTGAGCCAAAATCGAGTTGGATGCTGAGCCATTCAGGTACCCTGAATTTTAAATTTTTTAACTTTAATTAATTAATATGTAAAATTTTAAAACCAAGACTTGATTCGGTTATTAGGAAACTTTTAAGAATGTCTGGAACTACTTGGGTATGTATATCTACTTGTTTAACTGTAAACTGTATGAAACCGAAATGCCAATCAAGTATTTCCAATCAAAATTTGGCATCCAAATTGTATAAAATACACACCAGATTTTGAAGACTTGAGATAAAAAAGTAAAATAATTTAATTAATAATTCCTTATGTTGTGTTTTGAAATAAAATTTTAATACATTGGTTTAAGTTAGATATATTAAGATTAATTTTTTCTTTTTACTTCTATAGCATGGCTGCTAAAAACTTTAAAATTATATGTGTAGCTTAAATTAGTTTTCCACTGGATAGGGCTGGGATAGAGCCCTGTTAGTCATTGTAAGGATTTTGCTTTTTATGGTTTGAATTGGAACGCCATTAGAGTTTTGGGAAAAGAGAGACATGAACTGACTTGTTTTAAAAGGATCACTCTGGGGGTGTCTGAGTGGTTTAGTCAGTTAAGCCTCTGACTTCAGCTCAGGTCATGATCTCGCGGTTCATGGGTTCGAGCTCCACATCAGGCTCTGTGCTGACAGCTCAAAGCCTGGAGTCTGCTTCAGATTCTGTGTCTCCTTCTCTCTCTGCCCCTCCCCCACTCACACTCTGTCTCTGTCCTTCTCTCAAAAATAAACATTAAAAAATAATAATAAACAAAAAAATAAGTAAATGGATCACTCTGGTTGCAATCTTAGAAACAGACAAACACATGGAAGGGGATGGAGGACAAAAGCAGGGAGACGAGTGGGAGGCTGTTTCAGTATCAGAAATGCTGTTATTTCAGAGAGATGATGGTAGCCTGGACTAGGACAAGAGTTTTGAAGGTAGTAAAGTTCACTCAGATTCCAGATAAATGTTGAAGTTGAAATGACTATCAAATTGGATATGCTGTCAGAATAGATATGGGCTATGAAAGAAGAGAGGAGCCAAGAGTAACATTTAAGGTTTTTTGCCAGAGTATCCAGAAAGATTTGAGGTGTCAATTAATGAGCTAAGTACGACTGTAAGTGATGCACATTTGAGAAAACCAAAAATTCAGTTTTGAATATGTTAGGTTTGAGAATTTTATTAGCCATCCAAATGAGAATGTCAAGTTGGCAGCTGGATATAGGAATCTAGAATTTAGGAGAGAGTAGTGGGCTAGAGATACAAATCAGGGAAGTGCCAGCATGTTAATGGGATGAGTTCACTAAGGGAGTTCACTTTACCATGGATAAAGCAAGGTCAGAAGAGTGAATGCTGGAGCACCTGGATCAAGAAGAATTCCCCAAATGAGAGAATGTTTCAAGGAGAAAGTAATCAAATATCCCACATATGAATAAAGTACAGCATAAGATGATGACTAGGGCCTGATACAAAAATATGGAAGTCATCAGCAACCTTGTTAAGAGCAGTAGAGGCAGACTGGTGAAGCCAATGACCACTTGAAGAGGGCATAAAGGAAAACAGGAAAAGAGGAATTAGAGAAAATACAACTCTTTCAAGGAGTTTCATTTTGCAAAGGAGAGTGAAGAAACAGACTAGTAGCTAGAGGGAGAAGTGGAGTCAGGAGACCATTTTTTTTAAAGATGGAATTAATTAGAGCATAGTTATTCACTGATGAAAAACCTTTTTTAATTTAAACATTTTTAATGTTTATTTTTGAGAAAGAGAGACAGAGCATCAGCCAGGGAGGGGCACCGAGAGAAGGAGACAGAGAATCCAAAGCAGGCTCCAGGCCCTGAGCTGTCTGCATAGAGCCCAATGTGGGGCTCAACCCCACGAACTGTGAGATCATGACCTGAGCTGAATGAAGTAGGACACTCAACCAACTGAACCACTCAGGCGTCCCTGGAAACTTTTTTAATAGAGAAAAAATATGCTGCAATGAGGCAGCAGGAGAACTTTTGGAGCAATGTTCATGAATAATTGAGAGGGAACAAGATTTACTGACCAAGTAGAACATGGAACGTATAATAACTAGAGAGAATTAAGAAGATGGATATGGCAGTGAGCGCTTGTGGACATGGTCTCTAATTACTCCTATTCTTTGAGAGTAAAAAGTGGTGAGAGTGGGTGGGGACGTGGGTGGTTTGAAGAAAGGAGGAATAAGAAACCAAATGGGCCAGGAAAATGTACCAGGATTGCCAGGCAGCACTAGCCTTCTTGAGGTTCATAATTATGAATTTAAAGTATGACCAGTCAGCATGGCTCTTTTTGCCCCAGCAACATTAAAATGTACAGAAGTAGGCATGAAAAATAGGGCTGAATTTAACCAGGGTTGGAATTTCATCACACAAGGATGACAAAGCTAGGGGAAGGGGTCAGCTGAGTTGAAGATATATACAAAGTTGTGATTGTAATGATGGATCTACTGAAGGCCAGTGAAAGAGTGGTAGGACTAACAGACTCTAGATAACAAATGGACTCAAGGATTGTTGACAATGGAGCAGTGGAAGGAGTGGCTTGGAAGGACAGAAGGTGGTGGCTAGGATACCTGAAATTGAGATTATGGACGAACTTCAGTTATCAAGTCAAGGTCTAGGAAATGACCATGGGAACAAGTACCTCAAGGCACGATGGAGGATATGGTCATTGGGGAAGCCTACAGCTTAAGAAAAATTATCTACATAGGCAATGAAATTTCCATATTTCCATAAATCATCACACAAGTAGTTCTAGAGAAAGTGACCGTGAGCTACGAGCTAAATCTTAAAGAAATGAAGGAGAATGAGCCTATAGATGCACAACAAGGTAGAGTCAGAGAAGATACAGATCAGGACTATTTAGAGAAAAGGGAAAGACAGGGCTCTGAAAAGAGCAATGAGGAGCAAGTCTATTTCCATCTCTAGAGGTAGAGGGATATCAAAGACATGGAAGGAAAAACAGCCACCAGCTGAAGAAGTTTACAAAAGAAAGCTGGGAAAAAGTGTCACCAGGTCAGTCTAAACAAAAAAGATGAAAGAAATGTGCAGAGGAGCAGCAGGAGAAAGACCAAGGGATGTGGATAGAAAACTAAAAAGACAGTTATATGGGCATACGGAATGACCCTAGACACCGGGACTTTTTGTGGTAGTTAACGTAAACAGATATAAAGAGCTTAATCCTGATGATCTCAAGGGAAAAAGAAGTGTGGCTATGATACTGGGGAGGGGTGGAAAGAGCTTTGGGGCTCTTCTTCATTCTTGCCAACAACAGTGCAGGGAGGGACAGTTTGATCTGGGCACTCCTTATTTACTCCAGAAATAGGAGAAGCACTGGGGTTCCTTCTTCCCTCCTGCCCATAGAGATAAGAGGATTAGGAGGGTTTCTGATGTCCTGTCCTTTCAAGATGTGACTTCACTTTCAATTCAAAACACCAATGCCCTTTTATATTGCTTCCTGTAACTTCCGGTAGCTAAACACATGGTGAATCTTCCATTCCTCCAACTGACTGAGTGAATGTGCCAAGCAGCCAACTAAAGCTCAGGATACAGTCTGTGCCCATAAAGGAGAGCAAAGCTAGCCAGGGTCAGACTGTGACCTCCGCGATTTGGCACAAGGCTTCAAACAAATGACCTAACAAGTCCTTAAAAGCTGGATCTGAACTCATTTTATGCATTCAAAGCTGCAGTAAAGCTACTACAAATGTATATATAAAACCCCTGTTGCATTTTATACTTACTAGCACTCCCTGAAATTATATTACATGCAAAGGTACATGGGTACCTTTAGCAGAAAGTTTGTAGATACCAAATTTGTGAATCAGAGTTAATTCTAAGAAGAGTTGAATCCACCGTGTGTACAAACAGGTATTAATCATTAAAAAGAAAGAGAAGCCTGAAGCAAATTTCTTTTTGTAGGAAAACAAAAACAGAAACAGGTAATAAGTTGCATTCCATTATGGAGAAGTACTAAGGAAAGCAATTTCCCTTTTATTAGGGTGACCAACTATGACAGACAGCCTCTAAGATGGCCCCCAATGATACCTACCTCCCGGTAATCGAACCCTGTGAAATGTGTTCCCTTGAGTGAAGACTGGACTTAGTAACTTGATTCTAGCAAACAGAATGCAGTGGAGGTGACGGGATGTCATTTCAGAGTTGGGGGTGTGTACGTGTGTGTGTGTGTGTGTGTGTGTGTAAGGCCAGCTGCCATGCTGTGCTATGGAGAGGCTCACATGGAATGGAACTGCAGGAAGCCCCTAGCCGTCGGCCAGCAAGGAACTGCAACTGCCCACATGGAACTAAATCCTGCCAATAACCATGTGAGTGAGCTTGGAAATAGATCCTCCCTCAGTTGAGCCTTCAGGTAAAACATGGTTCCTCCTAACACCCTGACTGCAACCTCTCAAGAAACTTTGGGGCAGAGGTACTGACTAAGCCACACCTGAATTCCTGACCTACAGAAATTGTGAGATAATGAATATAAGTTTTAAGCAGCTAAGTTTCAGGGTAATTTGTTACACAATACAATAAATAATACACCTTCAATTTTTTCATCCAAAATAGGATAATTTTAAACAGTGAACGAGAGCACTATTACTCGTTATCACAAAGTAACAAACATAAATGAAGAGTGCTAGAAACAAAGTAGGCTGTACGATCATCCTACTTTTAACCCTTCTTTAGTAGTACCTAAGAAGAAAAACTTAGAGATACCTCAGAAAACTGGCCAGACAATCCTGAAAAGGCAAACTAAAACAGTCTCTAATTACCCTTCTGAATAAGACACAGACAAGGCACTTTCTCACAGCACTGCTGAAGCCTATGGGTAATCACAGAAGACATTTTTCTGCTGCCTCTCTGAAGCCTTTGAGTCTGCCCCACCCAGCTGCCACACTCTCCAGCTGCCTTGCTGAAGCCAGCGGACACACAATCCACACAGGGAACATCTCATTGCCTGGCCCCGATGACCAAGAAGGGTGGCTTTCCAGAGCTGCACAGGACTATACAACTGGATAGAGAGCTCCTGGCAGGCCACCACCCCCAGGACACTGCAGAGACAGAAAGAAGACTGAAATACAACACTCTTCATGTGAAAAAAGCCTATTTGCTTGGCATAGAGCTTCAGCCTGAAGGCCAGGCATCAAATTTCCCACACACTAGAGGCTAAAAAGGCACTCCCAGGGAGACAACATACTTGTCCACCACCTGGGCCTTGGGCTCAGCGAAACTCCCCAGTAATGAGTTTATACACTTGTCTGGAGCCCAGACTTCTGCAACTGTTGCCCTAGGGACACCTCTAGATCCTATGGTTTGGAAGTCCACAGGAACTACAAATGTAGCCCCACAGGACTGCATATATTTGCACAGTTGAAAATCTGCTGCCTGAAGGTCTGGCTTCCAATCAGCCTGAAACTAGGTGTTAAAAGAGATTCCTTCTCTTGGATTGCTCACAGGTCTTGGCACATCCTCAATAACAGGGGCTTATCAAGAATAAATCAGGCAGTTTAAACAATCACAAAAGTACAAGAGACAACCAAGAGCTAGTCAAGGTTGAAGGATAAGGATCAGAACCTACATAAAACCACTCCTTCAAGACTGAGAAAGGTAGCTGTTTTGCCTGACAGAAACAAGCGCAGATAATCAAACAAAATGAGGAAACAGAGAAATATGTTCCCAACAAAAGACGACAAAACCTCAGAACAAGACCTTAATGATATGGAGACAAGGAATCCACCTGGATAAGGAATTCAAAATAACGGTCATAAAAATGTTCATGGAACTTGGAAGAATGGATGAACATAGTGAGAACTTCAACAAAGCCAAAGCACCAAAGAAAAGTCACAGGGCAAAAGAATACGATAACTGAACTGAAAAACACACTGGAGAGGTGCAAACAGCAGACTGGATGTACACATCAGTGAGCTGGAAGATAAGTCAATGGAACTCACCCAAACAGAGCAGCCAAAAGAAAAATAATCTTAAAAAATGAAAATAGGGATCTCTGGAACAACATCAAGTAGAATAACATTTGCATTATAGGAAGTCCAAGAAGAAGAAAATACAGATAAAGACACAGAAAACTTACTTGAAGAAATAATGGCTGAAAATTCCCCTAAAGAAGGATACAGACATTCAGGTCCAGAAAGTCTGGAGAGTTCCAAAGAAAATGAACCCAAAGACAGCCACACTAAGACATATTATAATTAAAATATCAGAAGTTAGAAATAAAGAATCTTTTTTCCTTTTTGTTTTTGAGAGACAGAAGGAGCATGAGCAGGGGAAGGCGAGAGAGAGAAACTCGAAGTAGGGTCCATGCCCAGCTCTCAGCCCAGAGTGGGGCTTGATCCCACAATGTGAGATCGTGACCTGAGCCAAAATCAAGAGTTGATCGACCGAATGAGCCACAGAGGTGTCCCAAAAGAGAATCTTAAAAGCAGCAGGAGAAAAACAAATTGCTATGTTCAAGAGAAATCCCATAGGCTATCAGATTTCACAGCAGAAACTTTGTAAACCAAAAGGGAGTGGCTTGATATATTCAAAGGGCTGAAAGGATAAAAACCTCCAACCAAGAATACCCAGCAAGATTACCATTCACATTTGAAGGACAGTTTTCCAAACAAACAAAAGCAAAAAGAGTTTATCACTATTAAACCATCCTTACAAGATACTTCTTTAAGCTAAGAAAAAATGACACTAATAACAAGAAAACATACAAAACTAAAAATTCTTACTGAAAAAGGTAAATAAATATATAGTAACAGTAGTGGATTAATCACTTATAAAACTAAGATGGTTAAGATAAAAATTGGTAAAATTAACTAAAACTACAATAATTAGTCAAGAGATACTAAAATGAAAAGATGTAAAAAGGGGCATAAAATGTACGGTGAGAGAAAATAAAATTATAGTTTTGTAATGTATTCAAATTTAAGTTGCTATTAACTTAAAATAGACTATTACCCAAGATAATATGTGTGAATTTCATGGTAACCACAAAGCAAAAAACTTACGGTAAACACACAAAATGAGGGGGCACCTGGGTGGCTTAGGTGAGTATATGGCTTTGACTCAGGTTGTGATCTTGCAGTTTGTGCGTTTGGGCCAGCATTGGGCTCTCTACTGTCAGTGCAGAGCCTGCTTTGGATCCTCTCTCCCCCTCTTTATCTGACCCTACCCCAATTGTGTTCCCTCTCCCTCTCTCAAAAATAAATAAAACATTAAAAAAAAATTTTTAATGCACAAAATAAGAAAGAAATCTAAACACTAAAGAAAGTCATCAAACCACAAGGGAAAAGAGAAAAAGAAACAAGGACAGAGAAGAACTAAAACACAGCCAGAAAACAATGAACAAAATGGCAAAAAGTACATACCTATCAATAATTACTTTAAATGTAAATGGACTAAATTCTCCAACCAAAAGACATAGAGTGGCTATATAGATTTTTTTTTTAAAGGACACATCCATACCTTGCCAACAAAAGACTCAATCCAGAAGGACAAAAACACACAGAGACTGAAAGTGAAGGAATGGAAAAAGATATTCCATGCAAATAGAAAAAGAAAACCAGTGTAGTGATTCTCTTATTAGACAAAATAGACTTCAACACAAAGACTGTAATAAGGGACAAAAAGAGGCACTACAAAATAATAAAGAGGTCAATCCAACAAGAAGATACACCATTTATAAATATATATTCACCCAACAGAGAAGCTCCAAAATACATACAAATATAAATAAACATAAAAGGAGAAAAAGATAGCGAAACAATACAAATAGGGGATTTTAACACCCCCCCCCCTTGCCTTAAATCAATGGATTGATCATCCAGAGAATCAGTAAGAAAACATTGGTCCTGAATGACATATTAGACCAGATGGACTTAATAGACATATACAGAATATTCCATCCCAAAGCAGAATATACATTCAAGTGCACATGAACATACTTCAAGATAGCTCACGTTAGGCTACAATACAAGACTCAATTTCAGGAAGACTGAAATTATATGTAAAGCATCTTTCTGACCACAATGGTATGAAACTAGAAATCAATTAGAAGAAAAAAACTGGAAGAACTACAAATAGATAGAGATTAAACATGTCACTGAACAACTTTTGGGTCATAGAAGTAATAAAAAATACCTAGAGACAAATGTAAACAGAAATACAACATATCAAAATCAATCAGATGCAGCAAAAGCGGTTCTAAGAGGGAAGTTCATAACAATACAGGTCCACCTCAAGAAACAAGAGAATCTCAAATAAATAACTTTATACTTAAGGAACTAGAAAAAGAACAAAGCCCAAAGTTAGCAGAAGGAAGGAAATAATAAAGATCAGAGTGGAAATGAATGAAACAAAGACTAAAAGACAATAGAAAAGGTCGACAAAATTAAGAAACAGGTCTTCAAAACGATAAACAAAATGGACACACTTTTAGTTGGACACACCAAGAAAAAAAGAGAGAAATTCAAATGAAATTAGAAATGAAAAGAAGCCAAGTTACAAGTGATACCACAGAAACACAAAATCATGGGACTACTATGAACAATTATATGCCAACAAATTAAACACAGAAGAAATGGATAAACTTCTAGAAATTTAAAATATTCCAAGACTGAATCATGAAGAAATAGAAAAGCAGAATAGACTGATTACTAATAAGAACATTCAATTAATAATCAAAAACCTCCCAACAAACAAAAGTCCATGACCAGAGAGCTTTACTGGTGAATTTGAGAAGATTTAACTCAAAGATTTAATATGATTCTTCTCAAACTCTTCCAAAAAACTCAAGAGGAGGAAAAGCTTCCAAACCCATTTTATGAGACCAACATTACCCTGATACCAAATCTGGATAAGGACACCCCAAAAAAAGAAAATTACAGGCCCAACATCCCTGATGAACACAGATGCAATAATCCTCAACAAAATATTACCCAACCAAACTCTACAATATATTAAAAGGATTATACATCATGATCAAATGGGATTTACTCCAGAGATGCAAGAATGGTTCAACATCCAATAATTAATGTCATACATATTAAAATTAAACATAAAAATTACATGACCATCTCAATATATGCAAAAAAACATTTGACAAAATCCAACATCCATTTATGTAAAAAAAAAAAAAACCCTCTAATATTGGTTATATAGGAAACATGCTTCAAAAATACTAAAGGCGATACATGACAAACCCACAGCTAAGATCATACTCAGTCGTGAAAAGCTGAAAGCTTTTCCACTAAGATCAGGAACAGAACAAACAGCCCATTCTTTCCACTTGTATTCAACATTGTACTGGAAGTCTTAGTCACAGCAATTAGGCAAGAAACAGAAATAAAAGGCATAATATTAGAAAGAAAAAATTAAAACTGTCACTACTTGCAGGCAATATGATACTATATATAGAAAATCCATAGATTCCACCAATAAACTATTAAAACTAATAAATGAATTCAGTGAACTTGTGGGATAAAAGTAATAAAAATAATGAACTATCAGAAAGAAAACAATCCCAATCATAATTGCATCAAAAAAGAATGAAAACTTTAAGGCACAGATGAAAGAAACTGAAGACACAAGTATTCTGTGCTCATCAAGTGGAAAAATCAATATTGTTAAAATATCCATATTACCCAAAGCAATCTACAGGTTCAATTCAATCTCTCAAAATTCCAAGGACATTTTTCATAGAACTAGAACAAAATTCTAAATTTTGTATGGAACCACAAAAGACCCCAAAGAGCCAAAACAACCTGGGGGGGTGGGAAGGGAAACTAAGAGTTATCATGTTCCCTGGTTTCAAATTATACGACAAAGCTTTAGTAATCAACACAGTACGGTAACAGCACAAAAACAGACACATGTATCAACAGAAAAGAGCCCAGAAATAAACCCAATTCTATGTGGTCAATTAACTTCTAACAAAGAGTCAAGAATATACAGTGGGAAAGGACAGTCTCTTCAACAAATCATGTTGGGAAAACTGAACAGCTACAATACAAAATAATAAAAATGGACCACTATTAAAAAAAAATGGAACACTACTGTATACATAAAACAACTCCAAATAGATTAAAAACTCAAATGTACAACCTAAAACCATAAAACTCCTAGAAGAAAACATAGGTGGTTAAGCTCTTTGACAATGGTCTTAGCAATATTTTTTATATCTGACTCCAAAGGCAACAGAAAAAAAATCAACAATAAACATATATGAATACATCATCCTAAAAAGCTTCTACACAGCAAAGGAAACAAAAAGGCAACCTACTAAATGAGAGAAGATATTTGCAAATCATATATTCTATCAAAGGTTAACAGCCAATACATACAAAGAACTCATACAATCCTGTAACAAAAAAAATCCAATTAAAAAATGAGCAGAGAATCTGAATCGGTATTTTTCTAAGAATACACACGATGGACAACAGGCATTATGAAAAGATACTCAAAATCATTAATCATCAAGGAATGGCAAATCAAAACTAAAATGAGATATCACCTTACAGCTATCAGAATGGCTAGAATAAAAAACAAATAACCAGTGTTGGCAAGGATGTGGGGAGAGGGAATCCTTGTGTACAGATGGGAATGTAAATTGGTGCATCCACAATGGAAAACAGTATAAAGGTTCCTCAAAAAACTAAAATTAGAGCTACCACATAATACAGCAATTCCACTACTGGGTATCTGGCTGAAGAAAATATAAACACTAATTCAGAAAGATATGTGCACCCCTATGTTCACTGCACCATTATTTACAATAGCCAAGGTATGAAAAAAAACTAAGTGTCCATTAATGTACGAATGGATAAAGAAGATGTAGTATATATAACTGACCCTTAAACAACAAAGGTTTAAACTTCATAGGTCTGTTTATGTGCAGATTTAAGGTACTATAAATGTATTTTCTTCCTTATGATTTTAATATTTTTTTCAAGCTTACATTATAAGAATACAGTATATAATATATACAATACATGTGATATTTGGCTGTTGATGTTATCAGTAAGTCTTCTGGTCAAAACTATACTAGTAGTAATTAAGTCTGTGGGGAGTCAAAAGTTATATGTGGATTTCTGACTGCATGGGAGTTGTGTCCCAACCCTCATGTTGTTCAAGGGTCAACTATATATACTACGGAATATTACTCAGCCACACATGAGAATGAAATCATGGCATTTGTGACAACATGGATGGACCCTGAAGGTATTATGCTGAGAGAAGTCAGAGAAAGACAAACACTGCATGTTTTTACTTATATGTGGAATCTAAAAAACGAAACAAAACAAAATAAAACCAAGACTCACAGAACACAGATTAATGGCAGGGGCGGGGGGGTGGGGAAGGAGGAGGCAGGGGACCACATGGCTAAGGGGAATCAATAAATACACAGTTTCAGTAATAAAACATATGTCATGGGATGTAATGTACAGTACAGATCATGGGAAATAGAGTCAATAACACTGTATTAATTTTGTTAGGTGACAGATGGTAACTAGACATATTGTAGTGACCATTTCACAATGCATAGAAATGTCAAAACGCTATGTTGTACACCAAAAAGTAATATTAATACTGTATGCCAATTATGCCTTAATAAATAAATATAAATCCCCGCCACTTGGAAAAAAAAATTCTTAAGGAAGGGTTTTGAATGTCGAATTACTAAATTCCAGACTTACCACATACGGGATTTAACTTAAAAATTAAGAGAAAATTGTTCAACTGCTGTTTTACAACTTGAAGTAAAACAAGGAGTTTATTAAACAATGAGGACTAACAGGGTTAATAAGAAAATATCAAGCTATTTTATTTTGTTCATTAAAGTCTTGCTGTATGTACATTTCATTAAAATATAATGTTCTTTATTTCTAACATATTCAAGCATTGTGTGGCAGGAAGAACAAATGATCTGGCATTTGAAGACTTGGGTTTGAGTCCTCATTCTACTACTTACTAGCCTTGTGACTTGGGCAAAAATAAAAATTTGAGTCCATTTCTTCAATTATAAAATGGTGACATTACCACATAGCTCAGAGTGTGAAACAAATGTAAAAGTACCACACAAATAAGATTTCAGGGAAATTCTATTTTCATATAAAAAAGATAATTGCTTTAACAAGTATACTAATGATTCTCTTGATTATTTATCTTCATGATTAAAGTCTAACTATCCAAAGATACCCTTTTTCTTTTCTTTTCAAACATATCTTTTTTTACCTGATGCCTTTTTCCCAGAGCACGCTAAGTACTCAGCAAGAAATAGGCATCTGAGTGCTAAACTTAAAAATCTAAACTTTCATTATTTGAGATTTTTAAAAACCATTAAAATGTATAAAAGTAATAATCTGTGCATTTCTATAACTTCCATGATAACTTTAAGTGTTATGATGGACTCAGAGAGAATATAACAGTTAAGAAAACCAATATATAGTTCAAGAAGTAATCAATTTACAGTGTTCTTTCTCCCATACAACCAACCCAGAAGAAAAAGGGAAATAAGTATTTTATAATACCTGTTATTTGTTTATGTTACAGTTTACAAAATATTTCTTATCTATTTTCTCATTTAAATCACGTGATCTTTAGAAATTAAAACGTAACGATTCTCAAAGGGAAATTCTGATCCCTAACATATGAATGTTTAAACTAGTAATTGCCAACAAAACAAACAAAACCCTAGTAACTGCCAATCAAATTTAACATCTCAATTATCCCACAAACTACCAGGAACTTCAAGATAAAATTGCTTTCATAATCTTCATCATTCAGCACTGTAAGGATAAATCTTGGTTTGGGGGAGAGATCAAAGAAACACAACTAAAAATATAGGATGTTTGAATTCCATAAAGATTCCATTTAAAACCTATTTCAGGCTGAAATCCAATATATGAAATATTCAATTTACCCTTGCATTATGCTAGGTGCTGGTAATAGATAAAACAGAGTACCTTACCCAAAAGGCATTCACAGTACAGAAAAGAAACATATATGTAACTTATGAGTGTAACTTACAGGATCAGTGCAATAAGTGGATACAAGATAAAGTTGAAGATATAATTAACTGAAGTACTGAAGTTAGGGGTGGAATGGGAGGTGATGTCTAAGCAGTGAGGATGATTAATCTGAAAAACTAGTCTTTTTTTCCTCCCTTTTCACCTAGCAAAATAATACAAGAACTCTAGGTGGAGAGCACAATACATGCACAAGAGAACATGGTGTGTTCGAAAAATGCAATTTAGTATTATGATATAGTATACACTTGGGAATCCAAAACAAAGCTGAAGTTGCACCCTTTAATTCAGTCAACAAATATTTAAACAACTATGCAGGCACTTTTCTTCTAGGCAATAAACAAAGACACACCTCCCCAAACTCACCTTTGCGGAGCTTCAGCAAGGGGAGAAAGATAAAAAGCAAAGAATGTAATAAATAAGTGATACAGATTAGAGGACTATACACAATATGGGGGAAAATGTTTAATAGCACATTTTATTTCCATGTCCTTATACTATACACTTTCACAAGCAGGTGGGAGGAAAAAGGGCAGGAGAAAAAGAGGGAGATACACACACCACTCAAAAAGTCCCATGTTCTCTGCAGTTCTAAAGAGGAACAGCACTATTCCCTAAGATACATTTTATAAATCCATGTAAGTGATTTTGGCTGTCAAAATGACAACAGGTGTCACTGATATCTAGTAGGCAAGGACTCAAGATGCTGGCTGGATGTTCTGCAATGCGTGGGGCAATGGGCCCACATTCAAAAGACTTTCCACTGTGCAGTCATGTAGGCAAAACAAAATTTTAAAAATTAATTATCTGAGGGGCCCCTCGGTGTCTTAGTCAGTTAAGCGGCCGACTCTTGATTTCAGCTCAGTTCATGATCTCACAGTTCAAGAGTTCCAGACCCATGTTGGGCTCTATGCTGACAGCATGGAGCCTGCTTCGGATTCTCTCTTCCTGTCTGCCTCTCCACTGTTCTCTCTCTCACTCTATCAAAATAAATAAATCAGCTTTAAAAAAAATCGGAGTCTAGAATCTAACTCAATTTTGCATATAAACACAAAATATGTTCTGTATTTTACAGTACAATCATTTTCCCAAAAATGCAACTCCCATATGAATAAGGAAAAGGTTGTACTTTGTCTTGTTAGGAACTTTACCAAAAAAGGATCATTGCAGAAAGTCACATTAAAAAAAAATAGACAATTCTTTCCTAATTTTGAGAGCAAAAAATCTGTCCATCTGGGCCAATACAAAAAAAAAAAAAGAAGAAGAAGAAAGAAAATCATCAACAAAGACTGACCTTTTCCTTGCAAATAGGTATCATGCCCTTCCCATGTATCCCAAAATTCCCACTTACCTCCAAATCAAAAAAAAAAGAAGAAAATGCCCAAGTACTATTTAAAAAGATTTTGGTGTTTTGTTGTTGTTTTCTTTTAATTTTTGAATTCTGGTAAACCTCTGGCCCCATTAGAACTCAATGAGATTCTCATCCAAATTCTTTCACACCTGTCATATAGTATTTTTGCAACTATTTTTATTTTATTTATTTTTTTTAATCATGGGATTCATACTGTGGTGTTTCTAGAGGTTCACAGCATTTCTCTCCCCCCAGATGAGAAATCTAGTTTGGCTGGGTCCTATCTGTGTAGAACGTAACATAATTATTACAACTGAGACTCCTAGAATATAATCTGCTTTAATTTCACAAACTGAATCATGAAAATACTTAAATACTTCATTTTTAACTTAATCTACTTGGATAAGAGGCAACCCTCAACTCTCAATAATTAAGACTCAAAATAGGACTTTACATGTTAAGAAAACACTTTAAGATCAATTGTAAATAAGTCCATGCCCAGAGTTTGAAAATAAAATTTTAAAATGTGTAAGACTGTACAGTTTTTTTCTGTCTTAAATTGGGTGTTTGGAAATTTGGCTCTGACACTTTACATAAGAGCATATGACAGTGCACAGTCTGCCTCTCTAGTTCTCAGTTTCCCCAATTAAAAAAAAAATGGTAAGAATGAACTAAAGATTATCTACAGATTTCTTCCACAAAGACTCTGTAATTTTACACTCACACAAAGAGGGATTTTTTTTCATAATTCAAAAACCAGAGCACAGTTATATTAAAAGGGATATGAAAAGTAGTCTTTATTTTTTCTGTGGTGAGTTTTTAATGTAATAAAATATTATTATAGCTCTTGTATAATATCAACAATTGCTATAAACATGCTTTGGTGGTCACAAGAAATGGAAGCAATTTAGCATTCATGCTTCTTTCTAATCAGGTACTGCAGAGTTTATCCTTTTAAAGTATGGTCAAATCACAAGGACTTATTTGGGTCTGGATGATCTTTAAGGTTCCTTCTAACTATTAAATTCTATTCGTTTACTCTTCAAAGTAGATGGGAATGTCTGAAGACCGGGAGCCAAGAGGAGACCCTTCCAGAGAGAGTAAAGGAACTAAGTAAAGATCTATGGTACGAACAGCCTAATCTGGAAGTCCAAGGAAGCAAAACCATCTCTGGGGCATAGGAATGACAAAGGTTGTGAGGGGTTTTACAAAGACTGAGATACTCTGGGTTGGCTGAGTTTCATTTAGATGCCTCCCAAGATGATAAAATGGCCCAGGAAATCCACTAGATTTATTAAAATGCTTCTCAATCTTGACATAACAGAGTAAGGCTATTCAGTCATGGTTGCAGTGCCCTGGACCATAAGAATATTGTAAGTTGTTATTCAAGATTGAAATAATATAATGGCTTAGAGATCCTGGGTAACCATCTTTCATGGTACACCTTGTAAGTGTTACTGTCCACACAGGCTGTCTCCTGATTTTTAAAAAGGGCTCATTTGCTTTAGAGTTTTAGAGACAGAACACCAGTGCCTCGGAGCTATCCATGGTGCTTGACTCAAATGCAGCCCACCACTTACAACAATTGGTGCATTAGCCTTCCTACTAAATAGTACCATTAAGGATCTGTCTGACCCATCATCCACACAGTGGCCTGTGACAATCAGGCCAGTATCATGGGCCACTTGTAATCTCTGTCTATTCCACTTTGCCTGTGCCCAGACCCCCAAGTGCCTTACTTTGTCCCAGCATGGATCTCCAGCTAACCTACCCTTTTCTCCCAGGCCTGCTACTTCATCTGCTATACAAAACCCATCCTGTGGAGATGGTGTACTTATAGAAGATCACTGGCATACTCTGGGCAAAAGATTATGGTTCTTCCAAGCCAAGTCCCCACATGCCACATGATACTTTATATGAGTTTTAAAACCTTACTATTATTACAATTTTTACCATTCAAAAATGAGTATAAATGACCTTTAAATTTTGCTATATATGTTTGTGATGGACTTTGGGATCAGTAAAAAAGAAAAAAAAAGGAAATATTACAAGACTGATGTGTGAGCTAGTTTCAGGGAATCATAAACCACTTGAAATTATGTGCTTCTTTAGACTGATGCAGGTTTTTCTGGGGAAGAGGGTGTTGATTCTCCTATCCTTAAAAGGTTAAGAACCACTGATCAATATGGTAATGACTCCCAAATAATGATCACCCCAGGTTTAAGCACTAGATTTTTATGTTTGTGATGTAACAAATATATCTGGTCTTTGCCCCAGTTCCTGGCACAAAGCTACTAAAATCCTTGGGATTCCTTAAGTGGTAAGAGTGTCTGTGGTTATTCATAAGGATCCCCCTTTGAGCACACCTGAGTTTATGCTAATGTACGATTAGGCTAGGGCCCCAAGAGAGCCTCAGGATGAGACTGGTAACCAGAGAGACCATATGATTACAGGGCTGGAACTTCTAGTCCTACCCAGCAATCTCTGGGAAGGGGGAAAATGGTGGTGGTGGTGGAGTGGCAGGGGGTGGCGGTCGGGGTGGGGGTGCTGGGTATTAAAGTTCTATAAAAACACTTGAATAAAATTTGATGAGCATCTGGGCTGGGGAATGCATCCATGTGCCAGGAAAGTGGCCTACCCCAATTACATGGGGACAGAAGTTACTGCATTTGGGACACATCTGGATCTTGCCCTATGTGCCTCATCATCTGGCTGTTCACCTGTATCCTTTATAATAAACTAGCAAACAAAAGTTAGTATTTTCCTGAGCTTTGTGAACCATTCTAAAACCAAGGAGGGTTGAGGTGCCTGGGTGGCTCAGTAGGTTATGTGTCTGACTTTGGCTCAGGTCATGATCTTCTGGTTCGTGGGTTCGAGCCCAATGTTGGGCTCTGTGCTGACAGCTCAGAGACTGGAGCCTGCTTCAGATTCTGTGTCTCCCTCACTCTCTGCCCCTCCCCCACTCACACTCTGTCTTTCTCAACAATGAATAAACGTTAAAAAAAAATTTTTTTAAAGGAGGGTGTTGTAAGAACATCAGATTTATAGCTGGTTGGTCAGAGGCACAAAAAAACCTGGACTTGCAACTGGTGTCTCAGGTGGGGCAGTCTTGTAAGACTGGGCCTTTTACCTGCGGGATCTGACACTATTTTTAGGTAGGTAGTGTCAGAATTCAGTTAAATTGTACAACACCCAGCTGGTGTCCATAGAGAACTGGAGAATTGCCTGCTGGTATAGAAAACACTCCAGAATATCCAACTGCCTATTGCACACCTCTAAAGAGATGTCCAGAAAATACAGCAAACTCAGCAGATCTAAAATGAAACTTATTTTTCCTCCATACTCCCCTAACATGTTCCTCTCCTAATCCTCAGTAGATGATACCACCTAATTGTAAAGGTAAAAGTCCTGTCAATCACGTTTGATTATAATCATGACTCTTTTCCTCACTTCCCTTACCTTATCATTCACCAACAACTTTTTGGAAGCCTAATAAATTCTTAAAATACTCCTGAAGCAAAAGAATCATGTGTTCTATAATGACTTTGCAGGTGGTAATGACCACGAAATATTAGTAGACCCTATACGCTGTAAACTCTTCCTAGTGCCTCCACAACTTTTCATTTTCATGAGGCAGCATAATACTCTTATCATTCCCCCTCCTCCAATAACTGTATTATGAATATACTGGAGAATGTAGCTAACTTGTTATTCTTCTAATTTTATAGAAGGAAGTCAAAACAGTTTTTCCTTTATCAAAGTGACAACTGGAGGCTGTTTCTACAAAACAACTCTTATTTGGAATTCCTTTCACTCCCTAAATAGTCCCAGGGATCATAGCACCACTGCTTAGTGAAGACTGCTGTTCTCTGGTTTCCAAAAGCTAACAAGACTTTTCCTTTGTCAATAACTCCCTATCTTTACCCAGAAGCCAATATGACAGATGGTACGGCAAAACAATCGCCAAATCAGAAATAAAAAAGATACAAGTCAAAACCACTGAAATTCCTGGCTCTTGGCACTATTTTAAAACTCTTAATGAAAATGGGAGGAGACAGGAAGGCTAGATCTCCAAGTGAAATAAAAGACCCTACACAAAGGTGTTCTAACTCTTGGTTAAGTTCAAAAGACTTCTTGAGCACTCACTGAATTCAGGTGGCAATCTTTCCTTAAAGATACAAGATGCCCAGAAACATACAAATGAGCATCTGCATTCTTCATACATTGCCACTAAAGATTTAGAAGTTCATCCTGTTAAATTCCTTTTGGGACTGACCACCTTCTGACATACCCTGAGCTTTCTGGTGCTTTGTGGAGTGAATTAATGGCAAACTTCAAAATGTGCTGACCAGATTTTACTTTGCATTTATTACTAAAAACCAAGAGAGACCAAATTCATGCCTATAGTATAGCCAGGCTTACCTTCACATAAAAATCTTTTCTATTGTCAGTTGTCCATGTAAGAGAGCAAATCAATTGTTTATAATTATCAAGAACAGAACCAAATCAAGGAATACTCAGACTTGGGCTACCCTGTACACTTCTACCAGCCGTTGGTCAAAAAGGCATAATGGCACTAGGAAAACATTGTGAAGAAGACAACTAAAATAGATGCCTTAGCTGTCTATAGCAGCCTACAATGTTATTCAATGGCATTTTATCATCTTTCCTCTCAAATCATTACGAAGTGACCAAAATAAAATGCAATCATCCTCTTAACAGAGTCTTTCACAAAGCATAAATTTTCATTTCGGTTAAGTCCAATTACTAATTGGACTCAATTTTTAATTAAAAAAATTTTAAACAGGTCATGTGTTTGGTGTTAGATCTAAAACTTCTTCACCAAGCCCAAGGTTCTGCAGATTTTCTCTTGTTTATTCTAAAAGTTTCATTTTATGTTTTACAATTAATGGTAATTATGTTTTATTTTAAAACAAAATTAATTATGTTTTACAATCTATGATCCATTTTGAATTAATTTCTGTATAAGGTTTGAAGTTGAGATCAAAGTTCATTTTTTAACCTATGGTTAAGAGGATGAAAAGATAGGGGCACCTGGGTGGCTTATGAAGTTAGGCATCTGACTTGTTAAGCTCAGGTCACGATCTCCATGGTTCATGAATTCAAGCCCCATATCGGGCTCTGTACAAACAGTACAGAGCCTGTTTCAGATTCTTTCTCTCTGTTCCTCCCTAGCCCGTATGCGCACACACCTGCTCCCTCTTTCTCAAAATCAATAAACATTTAAGAAAAAAAAAAAAGATGAAAATGAAAAGATAAACTACAGACTTGGGAGAAAATATCTGCAAAGCACCTTTGCAGACTTATATCTAGAATCTATAAAGAGCTTTCTAAACTCACCAGTCAAAAACCAGCCTGATTAAGAAGTGGGCAAAAAGGACATGAAGAAACATTTCACTAAAATATTTCTTCATATTTCAATAGAATATGGATGGCACATAATGAAAATATTTTTGACACTATTCGTCATTACACAAAAGCAAATTAAGACCATGACGAATTATCACTAGACATCTATTTAGAACAGCTAAAACAAAAAATAACAATACAAATGCTAGTAAGGGTGCAAAGAGTCTCTCGTACATTACTGATGGGAATGTAAAATGGTACATCCACTCTAGAAAAGTGTCAGTTTCTTTGAGAACATATATTTACTATACAACTTAGCAACTGCACTCCTGGGCATTAATCTCAGAGATACAAAAAGTTATGTCCACATAAAAACCTGAACATTGGGGTGCCTGGGTGGCTCAGTCGGTGGAGCGTCCGACTTCAGCTCAGGTCATGATCTCACAGTTTGTGAGTTCGAGCCCCATGTCGGGCTCTGTGCTGACAGCTCAGAGCCTGGAGCCTGCTTCGGATTCTGTGTCTCCTTCTCTCTCTGCCCCTCCCCAACTTGTGCTCTCTCTACGTCTCTCAAAAAATAAATAAATGTAAAAAAATAAATAAGTAAAAACCTGAACATGATTGTTCACTGCAGGTTATAATAGCCCAAAACTGGAAATAACCAAAACGTCGAATAGGTTAGTAGCTAAACTGTGACATCCATACCATGGAATACTACTTAGCAGTAAAAAGGAACACACTACTGTCACAACTTGGATGGATCTCAAGGGCATTATGTTGTATGACAAAAGCCAATTATTATAGAACATGACAAAATCACAGGTATGGAAATTTATGGTCACCAGAGGTTAGAGATAGCAGGCAGGGGGTGTGGGTAGGTGTGAGGTAGCAAAAGGGAGATTTTTGTAATGATAGATTAGTTCTGTATCTTGACTGTGGTAATGGCTACACTATATACATATGATAAAATGATACAGAACTAAACATATATCAGTATCAACTTCCTGGTTTTGATACTGTACTACAGTTATATAAAATGTAAACAATAGGGGAAACTGGGTAAAGTGTACACAGCATACTATCTCTGCAACTTCCGTGAATCTATACGTCAGAATTAAAAGTTTTAAACAATCCAATCAATGTAAAACCATCCAAAAGTTTGGGAAACATGGGAGAATTTATAAATTTGTTGAAAAGGGTGATGTTGTAATGCTATGTGCAAATCAAAGACGGATAGGGATGATCATGGTGCACCCTAGAAAGACAACTGAAGAGTTTGTTCAATTCCCCGAAACATAGTTCTACCATTTACTGAATGCCTATTATATGCAAGACATAGTGCTATAAATAGGAGTGGGCTTAAGAAAAAGAAAAGGTCAAGCATTTACCTCTGAATTAATTTACTAAGAAGATAAGATAGAACAATTGTTAAAAGCCCCAGGGCCTTTGCCCGGAACTTGCTCTTTTGTTTTTCTAGTTCGTTCTTAACCATCCTTGAACTTTTAGTTCATTGACACTTCTTCAGAGAAATCCTCCCTACCTCTCCTGGATGTCCTCTACAATAGATCAGGTTCCCCTACCACATGCCCATACAGCACCCTATGTTTTTCATTCATAACTCTAATCACCATTCACTATCAAAGAACTGTGTAATGATTTAGCATCTATTTTCTCCATTAGGGTAAATTTTCCTAAGGGCAGAGACAGGTCTGCAGCTCACCACTGCATTCCCAAACCCAATGCCATACCTAGCAAATGACAGCTCAGAATATATTACATGAATAAAAGATTACTATGCTATAATTCACATGTACAAACAACCAGGAAGACATTAAGGGTTACTGGGTTTGGAAGAACCCAAGATCACTTCAATTTGAAAAAGCCAGTTTATATGGGACAGAAGGTTCATGCAGAGGATATGGAATCTTACATTTAAAGCTGAATAGGATTATCAGCCTTTTGGCAATAGGAACCCACTAAAGAAGTGAAACAGGAAAGCAGTGTGTCCAATGTCTTCTATAGGAAAATTACTGTGGAGAATGGATTTGAACTGAAAGGGTAACGCATAAGAGGCAGTAAGATAGTTTTGAGAACATTGTGGTAATGCAGGCACAAAATGATATGAGAGGGTGGCCATGGGAACAGACAGATGTGTGAAACACTAAGAGCCAACAGACCTTAAGGACTGATTAGATATACGGACATGGAAGGGGAAGGGCCAAAGATGATTCAAAAGGTTTAACGGTGAGTGATGAAATAAAGTATCATGAACAGAAATGCAAAGTGATAATTAAATTCTCTTAGAAGGGAATGTGCTTTGTTAGAAATCTTAGGTAACATCCACACAATTGAAGATGTGACAACAGGTGGAGAAAAGTCAAGGTTGGCAATGTAATGTGTGAGTTGATTACAGTCAAGGTTTTAAGAGTGAATGAGATCTCTCATAGAGAAGAAGGTATATAGGGCCTTGAATGAAACCCTTAAAGCCATTGAACTGCCCTTGCTTGAATTACGTTTATCAAGCCACGGAGTCATTTGGACCATGAGATCCCTGAGGGCATATCTGATCTCATCCTTGCATTCCCTAGACATATACACTACAGAGTGTTGTACATAACTGGTGCACAGTAAGCAGCCTATGAAAGAAATAAATTATTTTCAAGATAATTAGTGATTAGTATTTCCTGTTCCACCTGCACTATTTCAAAAAGGTGGTGCCATAATGGGGTCTGATTTCCCAAGGCTCTATAACTGATGAACTGACAGACAAGACTTTGGAAACGGTGAAAAAACTTTAAAAATAAATAAATAAGCCCTTAATGAGATTAGAACTAAAGCAAATCCCCACTATGAGTAGGGAATACTCTTCAAGAAGTTTCTGCATAGGGGCGCCAAGGTGGCTCAGTTGAGCATCCGACTTCAGCTCAGATCATGATCTCACAGTTGATGGGTTTCAGGCCTGAGACAGGCTCTGCCCTTACAGCGTGGAGCCTGCTTGGAATTCTGTTTCCCTCTCTCTCTCTCTGCCCCTCCCCCATGCATGCTATCTCCGTCTCAAAAATAAATAAACATTTTTTAAAAAAACTAAACAGGAAATACTCTTTAGTGAGGGAGTGAAACAAATGAAAAATTTCCACTGTATGCACTACACAAGTTGACAATGCACAAAAAGTAAAGAAGCTTCAGGTGAAATGAAGGCTAGAAAAGATAATTAAAGGGAATTAAGGGCAGTTGAGAGGCATACTTCAAAAAAAAGAAAAAAAAATAATGAGGGAGGGGCGCCTGGGTGGCTCAGTGGGTTAGGCTTCCAGCTCTTAATTTCAGCTCAGATCTCACCGTTAGTTGGCTTGAGGCCCTCGGCCAGCTCTGCACTGACAGCGTGGAGCCTGCTCAGGATTCCCTCTCCCTGCCTTGCCCTTGCTTGAGTGTGCATTCTCTCTTTCAAAATAAATAAATGAAATTTTTTTTCAAGTTTATTTATTTTTGAGACAGATAGCAGGGAAGGGGCAGAGACAGACAGAGACAGAGGATCTGAAGTGGGCTCACTGACAGGAGAGAGTCTGACCGGGGCTTGAACTCACCAACTATGAGATCATAACCTGAGCCAACGTCAGATGCTTAACCAACTGAGCCACACAGGCGCCACAAATAATGAATACGTAGAAAAGAAAAAAAAACATAATTAGGGAAAAGTCATTCACCTGCTCTCCCACAAAACATTCCTGGGTATTAGAGGTAGAATAACAGGCTAATCTTATTCAGTCCTTAGATGAACAGTGTTTCCCCAAACTGCAGTACGAAATAAGGAAAAAGACTGCTAAAATTAGTCAAGGGACAAATTTGGTGACAGCCCTCCACCAAATTATCTAGGTTGCAGTATGCCACAAGGTTCTAACCCTCAATCATAGCAAATATCCTAAGTGCTTCCAGATAGGCCAGTGTCTCTGAGGGAGAAGTCAGAGAAGAATAAAGAAACCAGTTGGGGTCACAGATTCTAGGAACCTGACAAGCCAAGTAATCTGTAATTCAACCACCCTTTCAATATCAGCTTCCACAAGTCTAAAAGATAGCCAACCATTCTTTGCCTATTTCCAACAGCAGCAAATGGACCATTGGTAAAGTGACTATTCTGAGTTGGACAGCTCTAAATTGTAAAACCCTTTGAAGTTATCCCTCAGCAACTTTCACTCCCGGTCCTGGTTCTCAAGAGCAACACAGTGAAAGGTGAAAGTTGTATTTTGGATTTTAACTTGAAAAAAAAAAACAAAACAAAACAAAAAACAAAAAACCCTCTAACAACCAGGTATTACTTCCTGGCGGATCAATATGTTTCCTTCTTCCAATAGTATGAAAGTTTTATCCCCCCCCCCATGTTTGACTCCCCTTTAAGGAAACAGTAATGCCAGGCACAGGTTCCTCTACACCCTGAGATGCGACCTCCAAAGCAAAGCGGAGAAAAGGGGCTTAGGCAACTACATAAGCTAGAATATGTTGCAGCTGGTATGAAATCCCCGTTGCCAAGAAGCAAGCAGCTCTAGCCCGTGCCGGGACGCGACAGAAGCCAAACAGACCTGGCCTGGCCGTTCTCAGGCTATGGGGGCCAAGGTGCCTGCACCTCCTCTAGCCAAAGCCACGGGGGGGCTGAATGGACGCTTGTTCCCAGGCCAGCGGCAAGCCGGGCGCCTCACAGGGTAGAGCGCTCGGCCCCGGAGAAGCGGCAAGCTGAGAGGAAGGCTCAGTGAAGCACCTGGCAAAGACCAAGCCACGCCACCGGGCCAGCTGCCCGTACGCCCAACCACCCTGTCCGCCAGAGGCCACCTGAGAAACGGCACCGGTGGGAGCTCCCGGAGTTGGAGACGTTTCTGGCTTGGTCGGGGTCCGGTCTATTCCGCCCGCCCACCCTCTCTCTCCGCGGCCCAAAGATAAGCCGGGAAGCCACCCCAAGGGGTGGTGTCCAGGAGGCACTCCGCGTTTGGGGTGAATGCTGCGGGCCGGCCCGAGCTCTCGAGCTGGCGGGCAGCTGCGGCGGTCACTCACCGAGAGGACGCTCATGCGGATTGGGGTCTCCAACAGGCACGCCATCTTGAGCCTTCCCACCCGGCTGCGGCCGGTGCCGGCGCGGGGGCCGGCACTTTCGACAGGGAACTATTAGGCCAACGACAGGCGCCTTCTGCAGAAAGTCAGGTAGGTAGACGAGAACGTACCACGCTCTAGGCACAGCTAAAGTACAGCCAGGGCCTGCGGAAGGGAGAGGCAAAGAAAACCGCGCCAGGGGCCTCCCCTCGAATCGTCCTCTCAGAAACAGCAGCTACTCTCAGCCTGGGTTAGAGGTGGGAGCGGGCAGCAGTTTCCGCATGCGCAAAGAAGATCTGCCAGCCCCACCTGCCGCTCGCGGTGGGCGGAGCCACAGGGGCGGGGCCTCGCTCTGGCGCTGCAAACTTCGCGGTTGATTCGTTACAACGCGGGAGCTCTCGTATCATATTCTGATAAACTACTTTGTGTAGTCACGTACGTAATTTGAAGTTCACATTCACATTCATTATCTCACTCCTTTGCACCAGACTTCTAGCGTTGTTATTATCGCCATTTTACACATGGAGGGACTGGGGTCTCAGAACCAGGTCTTCGGCGTAATCTACCCGACCCATTTACTCTGGTGTGATGTTAAAAGATACTCTAGAACCAGAACGCCTAGGTTTAATCTTTGCTACTTATCATCTGCATTATCTCCAGCAAGTTACTTAACCTCCCTATGCTTCAGCTTTCTCTTCTGTAAAATAAGAGTTATGAGGTCGGAGAACTAAAGCTTTTTACAACATGCCTTCAATGTAGAAAGTGTTATATATGTGTTAGCATTTCCCCAGCCTCTGAGTCAAATAGAAAAAAAAATGGGGACAAATATCTGAAGAATTAACACTAAAATTCTTCAAATAAAAATAAAAAATTCTCCAAATAAAAATATGCTTTTAATTATATTTTCTGATTAGTTCACTTTTCCCACTCCGCTCGTGTGTGTGTGTGTGTGTGTGTGTGTGTGTGTGTCTACAAAACTGCCCTCGACTTGACAGGTTTCACCTTCCTGCTGCCTGTAACCAGTAAGGTTTTCATAGAATTGTTGCAATGAGCCTTTTTCATTACTTTTCTTTTTTCCATTTTTATAGCCACTCCCTCATTCAGGCTGTTACTACCTCTCCCCTGGACTAGAGCAATAGCCTTCCGACTGATCTTGTAGCCTCTAGCCTTTTCACTTTGCTCCTCGCTGCTTTCCTATCTTCTTCCTGTTTAGGTATCCCCCTTTTTTAGAAAGTTCCCCTTAAGCCAAAGTTCCCCTTTGCTTTCAGAAAAACCCTACATTAGAACCTACTTTTGCTAACCAAAGAAATCCAAAGAGGATGTTCACTTTTATGAAAAAAGGTAGTAAGTAAAAATAGAAGTCAGAGTTTGTTTTTGCAGGGCCCTAATAAAGGCAGCCCTCAACCCCAGACAGCAGGGGAGAGTGGCATCCCCAAGCTCCTTCCCCCAGGAACTACACTGAATATCTCAGTATCAAAGCCCATAATTTTGAACTGTGTCTGTGAGCATTTGTGCTTTATCTGCATTTGTTTTGTGCATCTGTTAGCAAGATAGGCACCTTCTGCAGAAAGGCTAACAGAAGCCAAACAGACGTGGCCTGGCACTCTCAGGCTGTGGGGGCCTGAGAAAGGTATCAGAAATGCCTAAGAGAGGTTGTTTTTCAGGTCTGGGAATGCTCAAAAATGTTTCCATATAAATTAATGTTAATTGCTTCTTTATGCCATTTTGACTTAGAAAGTTTTAAGAACACTTTAATTTTGGATAGAGGGGGAAATCTGTATTTGGTTTCCCAATTTATTGTAGCCCTAATCATCCTTGTTCATGGCTTTGTGTTTCCAAAGAAACTGTTGAGTTTCTGGAAAGCACGAATTTCATTTTAGACTTTTCCTTTTGTAATATTTCCCAAACTTCAGTAATCAGTATACCACCCATGCAATCTTTGTCAATCTGCACCAAGACGTTATTATTCACTCAATATTTTTCTTTAAGGTCAGTTTCAATTCATTAAATAGTTTTAGCTTCATCCTAAACCATAATACTCTGTAAAATCAAATTTTTGTGCTACTTATTTTATTCTAGTCCTTATTAACATAATAACTACAAAAAAGTATAAATGTCCATCCACCACCTAAAATCATGTCATATATTACATACCACAGCAGAGCAGAGCATAACCCTTGCACAGAGCATACAAAAGTATCAATTGAATTTTCAGCTGATGTTTGTATCATATACAGTTGTGATAGCTGTGTATTATTCATGCTTCATCCATTAACTTAAGTAATATATCCTCCAGGAAGCCCCTTCCCCAGGTATAAGTTAAGTGACCCCTCCCCCATGCTTTTATGCATCACTGTTCTTGCCACTAACATAGCATCTCCAACAATATATTGTAATTTTTTGTGATTGTTTACTTATTTGTCTCCCCATTATGCACTTCAGGCAGGTATTAGAAATTTTATCTACTAGGTCTTTTATCTCACTACCTAGCATAGAATAGTCACTTAGTAAATGCTTAGTGAATGAATTTTTACTTAGTTTGAACACTAAGGACAAATCCTGGGACAGTGATTTGGGTACAGGTAGTTTATTCAGGAAGTGTTTCCAGAGAACAGGATTGATGGGTCAGGGAGAGTAAGAAAAGAAAGAAGGAAAAGTCAATATAAGGATCCATTATTGAAGTCGCTGCTTACTCCTTGAGGACTTCTGAAAAACATACAGAATGCTCCCCTGGATTTACTCTTGAGGTTGGAGCATTTATCCACCACTTCCCATCCTGTATTGGTTGAGGGCTTCCCTGGGCTGTTAACTGTCCTGGATTTCACAGAACAGTGAGGTCTTCCTTAACCTGGTATAGAAAAGCAGAATCTGTGGGTTTACTTTTGGGATGAGATACAAACAGTATTAATCTGAGCTTGCAGCAAAACCATCATTACAACTGTGGCTGAAATCAAAGTGGAGAGAAGCTAGGGAATGTGATTCAAACATGTAACACCTTTGCTACTCAAGCTTTCCTATTGTTTTCCAGAAGACTGGCGTGGCCAATTTATGGGAAGGAAGTGTTGATTAGCAAACCTGTAAGCTTGAGGACCAGGAATCTCATTTCTAGTTCAAATTTTGCTGCTAAATAACCTTAGGTACACTCGTCAAAGCCAATTAATGAGTAGAAACTGAGGGGTAATAAGAAATTTCGATTTAGCTTCCACATAACAGCAACAACAAAACAGGTAACTTGGGCACTGTGGTGAGGAGAGGGAAATATCCACACTGACCTACAAACAGGAATGAAATTTTCCTCATTCTCCCATAGCTCTTATCTCAGAGAAGAATTAATTTTGGAAAAAATAATGACAACAAAGTGTGAATTTAATAAAGAAAAATAGAAATACAAAATAAAAAGTAACCAGAAGGAAATCTGAAAAGGATTTATAAATATCTAAGTACAACTGCCAGGATAGAGAAAGACATATTTTTGAAAGTAGAAGCAAACCTATGCAAAAAGAGGAAAGCATTAAGTATAGCAAGATAGATGTAAAACAAAAAGTGGCCTCAAAAGGAATTTAGAAGAACCTTTAAGAAAGATTTGAAAACAGAGGAGATTCTTTAATTGGATCAAAAAGAGAAGATGTATTGGGGGTCTGGGTGACTCAGTTGGTTGAGGGTCCGACTTGGGCTCAGGTCCTAATCTTACAGGTTGTGGGTTCAAGCCCTGTGTGGAGCTCTATGCTGACTACTCAGCCTGGAGCCTGCTTTGGATTCTGATTCCCTCTTTCTCTGCCCCTCCCCCGCTCGTGTGTGTGCACACACTTGCTTGCCGTCTCTCAAAAATAAGTAAATAATGTGAAAAAAGAGACAGAAAATATGCCAATGGTGGTGCAGTTTAACAGTCACTAACCTATGGGTTTACTTGTGCACACATTGTCATAAGGGATTCAAAGTCAAGACACGGTTCCTGCCTTGAAGCAGACAGGAATAAAAGTGAGACTCTGAGAGGTTCAATGATTTGCTTAAGATTGCTCAGGGAGTAAGAGACTTAATCAATTTGGGCCCAGACTTCTCTGTTTCAAGATCCTTACAGAGCTCTCACAGTCTCCTGGGACCTGACAGGCCTCTCCTACATAGGACTAATAAGCCTCACCTAAGCAACCAGCTAATTAAGTATACAAGGACTTTGCAATGAGAAATAAAGCAACGAAAATTTATCAGATGTTTGGAGGGGGTAAAATGTGCCTATGCATAAAGCAGCAGTAGTAAGACGTTGAAAGTCTTTTATTAGAAACTACAGTAAAAAAATAAAATGTTCTTTTTATAACCAAATTATGATTCTAGAATTCCAACTGACAAATACAGAAAAAAATGGTGGAATTTGAAAGCTACCACATGACAGCCATATGAGTTAAAATTGTTTGAAGCAAGAATCATCAATGGGTGCTTAAACTAATTGGGGAAAACATAATGAAAAAAAAAAGGATATTCAGTCTCAAAGTATCTTCCCACAAGTTGCTCATGATAGTAGAGAAAGTCGGTAGACATCGGTTCATTCAAGGGACCGAAATTAATATCATCACTAATGGGATAAATAGACACCATGATAAGATGCACTAATAAGGATACAACATCACTTCCATGGTATTCCTGCCAAAAATGTATGAGTGTAATCATGAGGAATCATCAGACAAACCCTAATTGAGGGACATTCCACAAAACAACACACCCACATCTTTTAAAATTGTCTCGAAAGACAAAGAAAAGCTAAATAATTGTTCTAGATTAAAGAAGAGTAAAGTGACATGACAACCAAATGCAATTTGTGATCTGGAATTAAATTCTGGACAAGGAAAAAAAACCCAAAACACGTTTCCCCCTCTTGCTACAAAGGATATCAATGGGAAATTTGACAAGATTTGAACAAAATCTGTAGATGACGTATCATTGCTAACGTTCTGACTTTGAGAATTGTACTTTTGTTACAAAGAGAATGCCCTTGTTCTCAGGAGATAAATACACAGGAATTTAAATGTAAAAAATTGAGTAGCTATGGATTAAGCAATTATTTTTCTTTAACAATGAAAAAGGAACTCATTTAGAGAATAATGTTTTTAAATGTATTTATTTTGGGGGCACCTGGGTGGCTTAGTCCGTTGGGCATCCAACTCTTGATTTTGGATAGGGTCATGATCTCACAGTTCCTGAGATTGAGCCCCAAGTAGGGCTCTGTGCTGACAGCACAGAACCTGCTTGGGATTCTCTCACTCCCCCTTCCCTGCTCGTGTACTCTCTCTCTCCCTGAAAAATAAAAAAATAAATACCGGTAACAAAAAGACACCTCCACCCTGAACGATGGCGACCATGTTAGGCAGATGTGTTTGAAAATGAAGATGTGAATGTAACAAGTAAGTCTGATCTTTTTACCATTTACAATACAGGAATGGAAACTGGAAGTTATCCAAACTTGTAAACAAGAGATATTACTTAGTGTTTTTTTTTTTAATGAAATCAGGAAGTCCAATGAAGTGTATGACAAATTTAAGATTCAGAGGCTAGAAACACCACAGAACTTTTATTCTTTTGTGATGTTTGTGTCTCTTCAGTTTAGTTTTACCACCACAGACCTGCTCCCTTCTTAGTTTTCTAATTGAGTGTGCTGCCACCAGGTGGTGGTAAGTGCCATAATCATCTACTTCAATTACAAGATAGAGATAGCATGGATGGATGTTTTTCTTGATGTTTGTCATGTTTTATTTATAAACAGACTTGAGGGGCACCTGGTGGCGCATTCAATTAAGTGTCTGACTTTGTCTCAGGTCATGATCTTGCTATTCGTGGGTTCGAGCCCCATGTTGGGCTCTGGGCTGACAGCCCAGAGCCTGGAGCCTGCTTTGGATTGTGTGTCTCCCTCTCTGCCCCTCCCTGGCTCACACTCTGTCTCTGTCTCTCTCTGTTTCAAAAATAAACATTAAAAAAATTATAAACAGATTTGAGAACTCATTGCCCAGATATCTCCATAGCTCACTCCCTTACATCACAAAGTCTTCTACTCCATGTTCCCCTATCAACATGGTCTTCCAGAACCACACTATATTACGAAGTACCCTACTCCCACCTCAGCATTTCCTATCCCCTCAAGCTGCTCTATTTTTAATCATCCATCATTTAAACATGGTTCTTCCTGTGTTCTTTATTTTTATCCAACTCATTTGTCTGGATTTCGTTTTCAAATAATTTTTTTTTCTTCAAAAGGGGCCCCCATGGTATTGTTTCCTTGGAGTTCTTTTATGGTTGAAAACATCTGTTTGTTGCCTTTCACTTGAATGACACCTTGGCTGGTATAACACACAGGAAAATAGAACCGATTCTAGGTCTTTTAAGCAAAAAGATCACAACGTTTTTGGAAGGGCTAAAAATGCACGGGGGGTGGGGGAGGAAACATATCTTACTTGAGATCAGGAACAGTAGGAAGTTCACTAGCACTGAAGGAGCTTGAGGTGCTGAGCTACCACTGCCATGGCTAGAGCCAGAAGACAATAGAAAGAGTTTTTACTTTTCTTCACCCTTCTAATTTCACTCAAATGTTCTCATTTGCAAAATGGAATCCAGACCTCAGCTGGCAAAGGAGTCTAAAAAATATAGTTTCTTAGTTCTAGCCCCTGCAATACATGGATGGGTAGAAACTAAAGATACACAGAGAGCAGGGAAAGTGCATATATATATATATATATATATATATATATATATATATATATATAATATACCTATCATACACAATATATGTTATACATATGAGTAAGTGGCAGAAATGGTGTTCCTTTTTTCCTAAATATATCTATATCTGTATCCATATCTCTATCTAACTATAATATGTAAGTTTCCTAAAAACAAAGAATTCCCTTATACAGCCACAGTAAAATTATCAAAACCAGGAAATTAATTCTGATGCAAGACTATTGAATTTACAGACCGTATTTATATTTTGCCAATTGACCTGCTAATATGTTTTATAGCACCATATTTATGAATTCAGTCTTTAATTTTTAATCTCTCTCAGTTTGTCCTTTATTTCATGAGCATATTTTTTAAAAAGACAAACCAGTTATTTTTCAATTGTCTTTCTCAATTTCAATTTGTCTGCTATTTTTATTTTTTAATTATTTTTTTAATGTTTATTTTTGAAAGAGAGACAGCGTGAGCGGGGAAGGGGCAGAGAGAGAGGGAGACCCAGAATCTGAAGCAAGCTCCAGGCTCCAAGCTGTTACCACAGAGCCTTGATGCAGGGCTTGAACCCACGAACCATGAGATTTGACCTGAGCCAAAGTTGGACGCTTAACCGACTGAGCCACCCACGCGCCCCTGTCTGCTATTTTTCAAGATTAGATTCAGGTTATGCATTTTTAGCAGGAATATCACAGAAATAATATATGTCCTATCAGGAGGCACTTGATGTAGATTGGTTCATTCCTAATGAGATTAACTTTGATCATTCTGTTAAAGTGGCGTCTGCCAGATTTCTCTAGTGTAAAATTCTTATTTTTGTTTGTATTATAATAAGTATCTTTTGGAAAGATACTTTGAGACTATATAAGTAGTCTCAAATAATGGATACATTGAAATTATGTAAGTATCCTATTACTCTCTAAAGTTTTACCCAGTGGTTTTAGCATCCATTGAAGATTCTTGCTTGAAAAGATAATAATGAGGATAATGTAATGCTTTCTTATGTAAAATCCCTATTTCCCCAATTACTTATTTATATTGATATAGAATACAGTTGACCCTTGAACGACACAGGTTTGAATTTTGTGGGTCCACTTACACATGGATTTTTTTCACAGTACAGTACTGTAAATATGTTTTCTCTTCCTTATAATTTTCTTAATAATGTTTTCTTTTCTCTAGTCTACTTTATTGTAAGAATATACTATGCAATACATGTAAAACACAAAATATGTGTTAATTAACTGTTTATGTTATCAGTAAGTCTTCCAGTCAACAGTAGGCTCTTAGCAGTTAAGTTTTAGGGGGATCAAAAGTTATACATGGGTTTTTCACTGTGCAGGAGTCTCTGCCCCTAACCCCCACATTGTTCAAGGGTCAACTGTAATAGATTCCTACTTTATTCAGTGGCCTATAGTCTGTTACTATGATTTTGCATTTTCATGCTGACATTGTTTCAGATTTGGCCAGTGGCAAATCTTTAATTGGGGTCTTTAATTGGGGTCTCGTGATATCTGAGATTCTTTGAACACATCCTTGCTTTCTTGCACAAGATGATCCATGCTCATTTTGTACCTTTTTTGCCTTGGAATCAACGACTTCAATAAGCAGACTTGATTTCTTTTAGAGGAGAATGCTTTTTAGAAACCAAGGTCTAGGGTCGCCTGGGTGGCTCAGTTGGTTAAGCATTGGACTTGAGCTCAGGTCATGATCTTGAGGTCTGTGAGTTCAAGCCTTGGGTCCAGCTCTGTGCTGACAGCTCAGGGCCTGGAGCCTGCTTCAGATTCTGTGTCTCCCTCTCCCTGCCCCTCCCCCACTCATCTCTGTCTCTCTGTCTCTCTCTCTCTCTCTCTCGTAAATAAACATTAAAAAAAATAAAAAAGAAACCAAGATCTGGTTGCCCCTAAGAAGTTTAAATGAATACATTCTGAGCCTCACCCCAAGTTATGCTCTTTTTAGCATGTTTCCATTGTCGACATGTGGTGTCTCTTTTCATCTTGCTCATTGCTGGGTGCTTCTATCTAGATGCTGTCTTTGCTCTGATAGAACCAAGGAATTTCTTTCCCAGCAAATCTGAGACCTACCTGTCTGTTTTCCTCATGGGACTACACACACATTTTGAGGGTACCTGTCTGTTCAATGAGTGGCCTTTCACATTTGCAAAAATAATTATCTTCATTGTTCACCCCATCCATTTTTCTCTAACAATGTTCCTGTTTTTCCTCATTTAAAATGGGGAGGGGAGGTGAGAATTTCTCTTAAATTTGATTCTCTCTGCATTTAACAAAGTCAGTGAGAATTCTAAAGTTTGGTGACTCACTGGTATGGCCTCTAGAAATGGGGTGTGGGTTGGAAACAGGAGCTGAGCCACAATACACTTCTTCATCCTTATTCATTATCTTATATTTCTTTCTTTGACCACTAGTGTTTGAATGTTATGGCATTAAGTTATTGTTTCCTATTGGTCACAAAAGAAGAAAATTCAAATTGACTGATACATTAAAATTTTCTTGTAAACTCTGCATGGCAATTATAAGGAGATACCATTGTATGCCTAACAAAATGGCTAAAATGTAACAGACAGACAATACCAAGGCTGTTGAGCATATGGGATAATTGGAATGGTCTTATGTTACTCAGGAAAGTGTAAACTGGCATATCCATTTTGGAAACTGACCTATCTATTAAATCTAAACATATCTAGTCTATACCCAGAAATTATGTTCCTGGAAATAATCCAAGAGAAAGCAGTGCTATGTCCACCAAAAGATTTTTACAAGAATGTGCATGGTGGTTTTACTCACAATAGCTCCAAATTAGAAACAACTTAATTGTCTTTCAGCAGGAAAATAGGTAAGTAAATGATGGTGTGTTCACAATGGAATACTACACAGCAATGAGAAACAGCATGCTATTATAAATCTATAATATAGATTTATGGATGAATCACACAGACATTAAATTAAGCGCATATATATAGAGAGACATTTGTATGAAGTTTGAAAACAAAGCAAAGGTAAAACAGATGATGAGGATTAAGAGAGTACACTTACGATGGAGGAACCTCGATGGCTCTGACTTTTGATTTCAGTTCAGGTCATGATCTCTTGACCTGCTTGGGATTCTCTCAGTCCCTCTCTCTCTGCCCCTCCCCCACTCCTGCGCATGTGCTCCCTCTGTCTCTGTCAAAAATAAATAAACATTAAAAAAAGAGTACACGTATGATAAGCACTGAATAATGTATAGAATTATTGAATCACTATATTGTACACTTGAAAGTATTATAACACTACGTTAACTATACTGGAATTAGAAAAAGAAAACCAACAAGCAAAGCTGATCTATGTTGATAGAAGTTAGAATAGTGCTTTTCTTTTGGGGATAGGGGCTTGTGAGGAAGTACAAGGGAGCCTTTCTGAATACTGGAAATATTTTATATCTTGATATGGGTGGTGGTTATATGGGTAATTACACATGTAAAAATGCATGTTCATGCAATTTGTTCATGTTACTTTATTTAGACCTCAATTAAAATAAAATATTTTAAATGCAAGAAGAGAATATCCAGAAAAAGACAATTCCTGTAGCTTAAAAATAATGGAAAAGGGTGCCTGCATGGCTCAGTAGGTTAAACATCTGATTTAGGCTCAGGTGGGATTGGGCTTCATACTGACTATGTGGAGACTGCTTGGGATTCTCTCTGTCTCCCTCTCTGCCCCCCCCCGCCACTTTCTCTTTCTCTAAAAAATAAATAAACTTAAAAAAATAAAGATAAATGGAAAAAGTTAAACTTAGCAGTACTGCAAAAGCATCTCTTCTTATGTATTTCAAAAATCCAAATCAGAAGGAAGACAAAATATTAAAAAACAATTAGAAATACTAGATTTCTTCTCTCTTGATAATTTTCTTCTCTCTTGATCAGTTTAAATATCATGAAAGTTATATCTTGTAAATTTGAAAGAAATTGCCCGTAATTCACTCTGAGTACAATGTCCTTCAATGGATTTAAATTTTCCAGTATTATTATCATGGTTCTGTTTACATCATCTGCTTAATTTTTAATTAATTCTGGTGTCCTTGTTCCTAGAATGTTATTTTATGCAATTTTTTAAAATGAGAGTTGGATTTGTCACTGTTGTCTTTTTTTAATATTTATTTATTTATTTATTTATTTATTTATTTATTTATTTATTTATTTATTTATTTTTGTGCCCTCTCTGAGGCAAAAAATATTTTATTTTTAAGACCCCACCTGGGTCTAGAACTCACAACGTCAAGATCAAAAGTCGTGCTCCAACCGCTGAACCAGCCAGGCGCCCCACTCATTGTATTATCTTGATTAGATTACTTTTCTCGTTAAATTTGCCAGACGTGTTTGGTGTTACTGATTTGCTTGTTTCTGTCTTGGCCACTCATTTTTCCACTGTCAGTTTCGTTCTTTTCCCTCCTGGATGTTTTCGAGACATTCTTCTGCTTTCATTGAGCTCGCAGTCTAGTTATGCAAACACCTATTTGGTAGGAAAATAAAGAGTCCCGTGCTCCTTTAAAAAAAAAAACTGATAATTTTAGAAACCCTTCGGTGGGATCATTTTAAAATATTCAGTAAGTTTTTAAGTTTTATTTAAAAATTATTTTCAGTTTGATGTGTGTTGTTTGTTTTTTTTTTTCCCAAAAATCTTTTAATTTCTAATTTGCTCTTAGGCAATTATCTTTGCGTTGACAGGTTCGTCGTAGGAATTAGCCAATCGCACCGGCTCACTTTTTTAGTTTGGCTTAATTTTATCAAACTAAACTACTACTTCTGTGTTAAAAAACAAAACAAAACTATTTTGGTTTTGATTTTTATCATCTGTCAGACTGCTAAAACTGAAAGACCCAAGAAGACAGAGCTCGAGTCAATTTGAAAACTGTCTCAAATCCTGGAATTCTTGCCCTGCTCCATCCTCTCTCGCGAGATTTGGAAGCCGGAAGTGGGTTCTATTTCAGGCGTCTCTGCGAGGCGTGTGCTCAGTTAGTGTTGGCGGGAGCTGAGCGATCAGTCTGCTCCTTGCTCGCCGGCCTAGGCTGGGTCTGGTCTAGGGGCTTGCGGGCAGCGCTCCCCGTCTCCGGCCGGCAGGATGCGGGTGGCTGTGGCCGGCTGCTGCCACGGCGAGCTGGACAAGATCTATGAGACGCTGGCGCTGGCGGAGAAGCGCGGCCCCGGGCCGATAGACCTTTTGCTGTGCTGCGGCGACTTCCAGGCGGTGCGCAACGAGGCCGACCTGCGTTGCATGGCCGTGCCGCCCAAGTACCGCCACATGCAGACCTTCTACAGGTGAGCAGCGAGGTCCGGGCCTCAGACCCAGCGGTGCGAGGCGTGACTAGCCGGCAGTGAGTGAGTGGGAGAGAACCCGGACTGGATTCGAATTCCCCCTGCCACTGACTCGCTGTCTCTCTTACTTACCTTCTTTGTTCACGCTGTGTCTAGGAACTGGTGCTTCGTAAATGTCACTTTTCTCTTTTCCTTTCACCTGTCTTATCTGTTTCGGAAGGGATCGAAGCCTGAGGGGAAAACCTGGAGGAAGAAGCTGACAGGGTAATCTACCTTGCACTTGATAGGACTCTGGGACTAGTCTATTTACTGATGCAAGAGTTTTTATTGGACGCTTCCTCTGTGCTCGTCCGCGTTCTAGAAGCTAAGGTTAAGAACTGACAAAGTTCATTGAGCGTACACTGGCTTTAAACCCAAGGTGGCAGACCTTCATTCTTAAGAACAAGTATAGGCAATTCACTTAGAAAGAGCTTTTTAATTTTTTATAATGAGCTCAAATATCTCCTTTGGGCCTTATTTTGCTTTTCTGCTATGCCCGATTGCATGGGCATGCCTAATTGCTTTTCTCTATGCTTGATTTCTGCTATGCCAACTGACAACTTTACTCTTATGTTCTAGGTATTACTCCGGTGAAAAAAAGGCCCCAGTTCTCACAATTTTCATTGGGGGAAACCATGAAGCCTCAAATCATTTGCAAGAGTTACCCTATGGTGGCTGGGTAGCGCCAAACATTTATTATTTAGGTATGTGTTCTGGATAATTTCTTGCTTTGTTTGTAATGGAAGCGCCTGTCAGGATTTGTATAACAGGCAGCATCTTGAGATATACGGTGTTTGCGAAATGTCTCTTAATTTAAATAATCATGAAACTGTAATTAGAATGGTTAATTTAAGTAGGTAATTATGAAAATATGTCCATGCTTCTAGTATTTTAAGCAATATAGATAATAAAACATAGTAAAAAATGCAAAGGCCTTATGTACTGTTCGCAATCCCTTTATTTTTTCTTACTCTTTCTGTTGATTGAGAAAACTCAAACTTATTATGATGGAAATTGTTAAACATACCGAAGAATAGAGAATAGTATAATGAATCTCTGTACATGTTGACCAGTTTCAACAACTATTATTCTGCCATCCTTATTTCAACCCCACTCCCCTCTAAACTTTTACTTAAGTAACTGTAATTCCTCATTATTTATTGCTTAGTTCATGTTCAGATTTCTGTGACTATCACAAAGATGTTTGTTTTACTTTGTTTGACTTGTTCAAATAGAATCCAAATGAGGCCTGCACATTTCATTTGCTTGTCATGATTCTGAAGTCTCTTAGGCTGTAAGTGTCCCTTTTCTCTCCTACCCATGCTTGTTATTTGTTGCAGAAAATGGGAACTTTTTCTTGTAGAATTTCCTGTGTTCTGGATTTAGCTGATTGGAATTTCTTATATTGTTTAACGTGTTCCTTTTATCCTCTGCATTACCTGTAATCTGTGTTTAGATTTACAACCGGATTAGATTCAGGTTCAATTTTAGGCCTGTTAGACTATTTAGTCCATTCTTTTCTTCACTTAAATGTTTTCAGCTCTAATGATGACATGATAACTTCAGAAATATAATTTATCTACTTCATTACTGATTGTTCTTTTGACAACTGTAATATTGTGAAAAGATGTTTGAAGATGATCAATCAGAAATAAAATATAGAAACTGCAGGTTATTTATACTTTATACCTGTTGACTTTCAGATGTATAACCTATAAATCGATCATAAGACACTTTTCCTTATTTCCCTGCCAGCCCACTGTAATATTTGACTAAGTACCAAATTATGTCTATTTTTCTCTTAACATACCTAATCTCATTGGCCCTTCCTTTCTGCTTAGTATCTTCCCTGATCTGCTTCTAGGCCTTTCATCCCTAGTCTGCCTCTTATATTGTTGGCATATTGCTATGTGAAAGAGTAACTTCATCTTGATATTTAATTTTCAAATAATTTTAGGACTGCATGGAGTTCTACGCCTTTAAACTGTTCTTTTAGTTAGTAAAGAGATTGCTTCTGCCTGTGGTAATTTTATTTAACTGTGTACTTTTACAGGTTTGGCTGGTGTAGTAAAATACCGAGGTGTAAGGATTGGTGGAATCTCTGGTATCTTTAAATCTCATGACTATCGAAAAGGTATTGTTCTGAGAATTGTTTTTAAATTTTAGAACTTGCATCTTCAGACTAACTTAAGCATAATACATAGTTTGACCTTTTCATGGAATTTTTTCTCTGAACTACTTTCAAAAAAAATTGTTTTTAATGTATGTTTATTTTTGAGACAGACAGAGTGTGAGTTGGGGAGTGGCAGAGAGAGAGGGAGACACAGAATCTGAAGCAGCGTCCAGGCTCTGAGCTGTCAGTACAGAGTCCGACGTGGGGCTTGAACCCATGGACTGCGAGATCGTGACCTGTGCTGACTGAAGTCGGATGCTTAACCGACTGAGCCACCAAGTCACCCCTGAACTGACTACTTTATTTTATACATATGAAAAGTTTGAGAGTACTGGAACAAATTATCTCTGTATCCACCATCTAGTTTTTTCAAGTCTTAGCGTTTCTCCACTTTTAGTTACGATTTTATTTTGTTTTATTTATTTTTTGAGAGAGCGAGAGAATGTGTGAGCAGGGGTGGAACAGAGGGAGAGGGATAGATAGAATCTCAAGCAGGATCCATGTGGGGCTCGATCTCACAACCGTGAGATCATGACCTGAACTAAAATCAAGAGTCTGACGCTTAACGGACTGAGCCACCCAGGCACCCCAGTCAGGATTTTAAAGAAATAGTACAGATTCAGTCAGAGCTCATAGTTTATCTGTTCTCAGTCCTATTCTCCTTTTATCCTTCCCTTTCCTTACCACGAGTCACTCTTCTGAATTTGGTGTTTGTTATTTGCTTGATTATGTCATTACCAGATAGGTAACAGCTTTAAACAGTGTACAATGTAGCATGTTTTAAATTTCATATGAATGTATGATTTTGCGTGTATATTTCTGCAACTTGTTTCATTGTTTAATGCGTTTTTGAAATCCATGTTGATACATTCATTTTAATTTGTGAATAGTATTCTATTATAGAAGCATATGGCAGTGCACTCATTTATTCCATTGTATCTGAAAAAATTGATCTTAAAGGAATAGCTTGAGTTCACATTGATTTCAAAATTTTATGAATTAAGTTGGCAGCTAAAACTTACATCCTCTGTGTAACTGTTAAATCACAGATCTGTTCCCTGCTGCCCTGCTCCCCATGATTCTAAACTATTGGCAGGGGAGTACAAAAATAGGTTGTCTCCTTCACGGCAGGTGTGAGTGCAAACTGTCCTCCACTCTTTGGAGGACAGCTGGTAATCTGTGGAAATTATAAAAGTACTCTGACCCAGGAGTTCTACTTCAGGAATTTAATGTACAGATACATTCCACACATGCAAGATGATGTGTACACATTTATTATTTCAGCATTGTTTGTAATGGCAAAAGGTACGAAGTAATTAACTCTAACATAACTCTATCATGATAAAACTATACAATGCAATGCTATGAAGCTAATTTTTTAAAAAAGTAGAAGAAAGCAACTCTATGTGTAACTGATACACAAAGAACTCCAAGTTAAGTGAAAAAAAAAAACAAAAACAAGGCATAGAACATGTTTCAACTATGCTGCTATTTGTGTAAAAAAAAAAGAGAGGATAAAGAAGTTTGTGTATTAAATGCATAGATGATGTCCCTGGAATAAAATACTAAAACCTGATTAACTTGAGTTGCCTCTAGGTAGTGTTAGTAGTTAGTAGGAATAGGAGGATCCCTGCCTCCCATTGTTTTATCAGCTTTGTTGAGGTAAAACTTACATACTATTGTAAGTATACAATGTCGTGATTTTGGTAAATTTATGTAGGGTTGTGCAACCATCCAGATTTAAAACATTTCTAGTATTCCCAAAAGTTTTGTAGTTAATCCCTGCTCCCACCCCAGCCCTGGGCATCACTGGTTACTTTTTATTCCTTTCTGATGATATCTCTTAAATTTTAAACTATATGAATAAACAACGTATTCCAAATTATAATTTAATTTAAAAAATCATAAGCCCCTCAATTATTTAGATTTATAGTTAGTGATCACTCATTAGTAGAAAATACCAACATTTTTTTTTTTTTAATACCAGCCTTTTAAGAGCAGTGTTTTCATAGAATTTTTAAGAACCAAAACGGTAATGACAGACCTCCGTTTTGGAAAAGTGTGTGTATGTTATTTGTATTTGCCGTTACTTAAGGGAGTTGAATATAGCTTATTTCTCTTCTTTAATTCAAGGTCATTTTGAGTGCCCCCCTTATAATCCAGCTACAATAAGGAGTATATACCATGTGAGAAATATTGAAGTCTATAAACTAAAACAGGTATGTAAAAATTACATTGCAGCATACTTGAAAAAATTAGTTAAAGTCATTCTGTACCAAAATGTGTTTTGATCATTTTGGTATACCACTTCCAAGAAATATTTCAGTATAGAATACTTCAGTATTTCTAAAGTTTGGATCTTGAGTTGCTTTTAGGAGGTTCACAGATGAACATTTTTTTTTTATTCTAATGTTATGCATTTATTTTAGGAAGTAATAATAAAATAGAACATTTAATCTATGACTGTGTATATTACTACTTAGAATAAGGCTAAAGAATATATGTTGGAATAAAGTGATACTTTAAAGAAAATATTAGAATATTTCATTTTATTTTTTTTTATTTTTTTATTAAAAAAAAATTTTTTTTCTTAATGTTTTTATTTATTTTGAGACAGAGAGAGACAGAGCATGAACAGGTGAGGGGCAGAGAGAGAGGGAGACACAGAATCCAAAGCAGGCTCCAGGCTCTGAGCCATCAGCACAGAGCCCGATGCGGGGCTCGAACTCACAGACTGTGAGATCATGACCTGAGCCAAAGTTGGACACTCAACCGACTGAGCCACCCAGGCGCCCTAGAATATTTCATTTTATTTTATTTATTTATTTAAAAAAAATTTTTTTTTTCAACGTTTATTTATTTTTGGGACAGAGAGAGACAGAGCATGAACGGGGGAGGGGCAGAGAGAGAGGGAGACACAGAATCGGAAACAGGCTCCAGGCTCTGAGCCATCAGCCCAGAGCCTGACGCGGGGCTTGAACTCACGGACAGCGAGATCGTGACCTGGCTGAAGTCAGACGCTTAACCGACTGCGCCACCCAGGCGCCCCTAGAATATTTCATTTTAAATAATGGTATTAAGTAGGGAATAAATAATGGTAAGGAAGATAGAGAATGTGGTAAAATTGTGAAAGTGGTATTGGAACACTGGCTTAACTAGAGAGTAGCTGACACTAGGTTTTTGTTTGAGAACCCATTAAATGCCTGACACTGGGCTAAGCAGTTATCACCCATGACATTTCATGTAATCGCCACACAATTCTGTGCAGTAAGTATTACTCTAACTTTGTCAAGTTAAGGATGAGAGATCAAGGCTCAGATAGGTAAGCAGCCTTCCAGGGAATTCCCTAGGAGTTAGGTGGTGGAGTCGCCTGAAGCTGTCAGACCCTTCCCACCATGCTCTACAGCCTCTGCAGGAGCTTAAGGATGCTCGTGGGCATTTCTTTAATGTCCTACTCATAACAGGTCCCTACCTTGAATCCTTTTTCCCTTTCCCCCATCTCAGTCCTACCAGTGTTTGACGACCCAGCTTAGATACCAGTTTTCTAGTTTAAAGCCATCACTCTTCTCTGAATTTTCATCACACTTACTGCCCGAATCGGTTATTCAGCGATTATTCGTATCCTTTATCTTGTATTGTCTTCAACACATAAATTATTTTAATTTAGTTTTCCAAGTTTTGTTGCCGATTACTTGAAGGTGCTGGGGATGTGTAATGTATGGAGTATATTTTGTAGCCTCCCCATGAAGACACCAGCTACCTTGAATACCTCTAGTATAATTTATGTAGCAAACAGCATTTTTTACGTGTATGCTCTATGAGTCCATTAGAAAAAAAGAAGGGATTTATCTTTGGGTTTTACTATATTATTTACATTAGAGATCTCATGAAATCTGTGTCTCTGTGTATCTTAAAACAGTTCCTTTACTAAAAGTGACAAGAATAATGGTTATTGTATATTTCAGAAACCCTGTATTAAAGACCATGGCTAGTTGGCAGTTAGATCAAAGTATGTCTCTGTTGACCTGCCTTGCCATGGAATATAAGGATGATTTGTGAGGTAGAGAGAAAGCTTTTTCTCCTTGCTTACATGAGTGAGGAGTTTAGCATTTCTTAGTATTTCTGTGACCTTCTTAAATAAAGTTTGCTTAGAATGAATTACATAGAAATCTAAAGATCTAAGCGGTTAAACAATTGTGTGGTGGTGGAGAGAAAGTGTAGGGGATTGCTTTTGGCTAATCTGTTTTTGGGTTTTCTTTCTTTATCTGTTAAAGCTGAAGCAACCTATGGACATATTCTTATCTCACGATTGGCCAAGAAGCATATATCATTATGGAGATAAGAAGCAACTTCTCAAGACTAAATCTTTTTTCCGACAAGAAGTGGAAAATAACACATTGGGAAGTCCTGCTGCCTCAGAGCTTCTAGAGCACTTAAAACCTACCTACTGGTTTTCCGCACACCTTCATGTGAAGTTTGCAGCCTTGATGCAGCATCAGGTAGAAACCAGAACATTCTTTGATTTGACAAACACTTAGCAAATATCTGTAGGCTAAGGCACTGTTGGCACAGTTGTAACTTTAGAGAAAGAGCTCAAAGATAACTTTGCTTTTGCGAGTAACTCCATATCCATGGGGCAGGGAAGAGACAAGCAGGCAATAAGTATTATTATTAGTGATTAGTGATAGTAATAAGTTTGTGATGAAAAGTGCCATGGTGCTGTGGAAGTGCCTACACCAGACTCTGGTGAATTGGGGATGTAGACACAGAGATGAAGAGATTGAGAAGGTTTTCCAAAGGAATTGATTGTGCCAGGAAGCAGTAGAATATGAGGGCAGTGTAGGTAGGGAGCCCAGTGTGTGCCAAGGCTAGAGGTCTGAATGCGTGGCGCGCTGGGGGCTGCAGCAGTCCCTGCGGCTGAGGCAGAGGGAGAGATGAGGCTGGAAGGACATCCTAACTGCCTGCTGGGCCATGTTCTGGAGTTTGGGTTTTAACCAGAAGGTAATGGGGAAAGTTGGGGAGTAGTGAAACCAGACTTTGATTTTAGAAAGATTAGTTGGGTAGCATTTTTGTGTATGGATCATAGTAATGTAAAATGGGAGGCAGAGAGGCTATTTAAGCATAAGATGAGGTTCTAGCCTGTGGCAGGGAGGGAACACAGAGAACGCAATCTCCAGAGAGATTTTGGAGGCAGAATCATCAGGATTTGGTGACAGAGGGGGACTTCCAGAATTTTCCTTGGGTAGCTGCATGGGTGATGGTGCTTGATGAAAGGTAGAGAATAAATAGAGATTTCAATTTAGGCTTTTATGGAGATAGTTGTTTATTCTTTTCCCCTCCCATTCTGACTGACTTTCCACCTGAAGTATTCCATAGGGAAAACATTTAGAAAACGCTGGGTTAACAAGGTTAGAAATTCCTTCTCGAAGTCTTCTATAGAATTCCTGAGAGTCTTTAATGTGCTGATGGGCGTCGTCTTTCTCCAGGAGTGAGTGGAGTGTGGGGTGCAGTGCTTCTTGAACTTGACCATACTCTTTTCTGTGGTGGAAGTGCACTTTAATGATGTTCTTCAAGTACAGTTTGGAAAATTCTGTTTGGAAACATTCCTGTGGGCCCTTTCTGTTGTGGGCTTATCCTCACTCCCCAGTTTCATTGGGAGAAAGAGGCAAGGTTACTCCTTTTCTCTTCCTTTGGACCACTGCCAAGGTTATTATCCTCTTTAAATGTCCAAGTTACCCATTCAGATCAGTCACCTTTTCTACATCTTTGTTATTCTGTCCCATCTCCTAGGGCTCATGACATGCCCAAGATCCTAGGGCCTGGATTTTTACTGAACCATCGGCTTTGGTTCTTTCCCCCCATTCCATCTTGGGTTGTCAGCCTCAGGGAGTTCTATCTCTGAATGAATATGTTCAGTCCCTTTTAATTAGCTCCTCAACCTCGACTGCCTTTGCCAGTGGTCTCTTTCAGCCCCTTTACCAACACCAAAGATCACCTTTTCTCAGAACTGCCCCACTGCCAAGATCTGCCTGCACTCTCTGTGCCTTCACCTCTCAGTCCATCACCACCATTGGACTGAAACCTGGCCCACAGCAGGGTGTCCCATAGCTGCTTCCTGTCCTTTTTCCTCCGTGGGCCTTACTGTTCTCAGTGAGTCACTTTTGTACTTCATCCAATATGACCTTCATGTTGTGGTCCATCACCCCCTGCCCATGTTTCTTTTCTGCCAATTCAGTTTTTACAAAATAGCTTACTTGGAATATAATTTACATGTCATAAAATTCACCTATTTAAATGTACAATTCAGTGAGTTTTGGCATATATCCAGAGTTCCAGAGGTTTCCCGAGCAAACAGTACATAGCCCAGTTGTAGAACATTTCCAGTACCCCAAAAGATGTCTTGTGCCTGTTTGCTGTGCTGTTTGCTGTCAGTCCTTGTTCCCACTCTCAGCCCCAGGCACTAATCTGCTCTGTGTCTCTGTGGATTTGCCTTCTTTGAAATTTATATAAGTGGGATCAAAGTCTATAGTCATTGGCACGTGGTTTCTTTTGTTTGTGTGTTTTTGAGGTTCATTCGTGTAGCAAGTGTTAGTATTTCTTTCATTTTTATTGTTGAGTAATATTTCGTTCTGTGAATGTATCCCATCACTTTTGGTGTTGTATCTAAGAAATCTTTGCCTAATCCATGTTTATAAAGATTTTTCCTTATAATTTCTTTTAAAAGTTATATAGTTTTAGCTCTGCCAGATTACTTTTCAGCTCTTCTGTTATCTTAGCCTTTGCGTTATATACTTTGATTTAGCACTGGCATTATCATCAGCATTAGTGTCTGCTTTGACTTTTGTAAGGAAGTTGAAGCCCAGAGAGTTTAAGTGCATTGCCCGTTATTACACAAGTGGTTGCAGAACTAACTTATTTTGGAAAAGTGACAGTTGTTGCTTTGACACATAACTTAGGGGTATGTTTAATAAAGATTGTTTCCATCCTATTCTGTGTATGAATTACTGTGATAATTTAACATTCTTTCTGGGGCTGCCTGGGTGGCTCAGTCAGTTAAGTGGCCAACTTCGGCTCAGGTCATGATCTCATGGCTCGCGGGTTCGAGCCCTGTGTAGGGTTCTGTGCTGTCAGCTCATAGCCTGGAGCCTGCTTTGGATTATGTGTCTCCCTCTCTCTCTGCTCCTTATGTGCTCATACTCTGTCTGTCTCTCTCTCAAAAATAAGTAAACATTAAAAAAAAAATTTTAACATTCTTTTTAAAATTATGGTTCATATTTGTAGGCCAAGGATAAAGAACAGACGGCCAAAGCAACAAAATTTTTAGCCTTGGACAAATGCTTACCACATAGAGACTTTCTTCAGGTAAAAAGAAAATGAAATAACTTTGCAATATAGTTTTGCTCTTCCAATGATTAAAAAAAAATTAATTTTCCCTTCAGAATTTATTTGTTCTCTTTATAATTTATGTATTGTGAGAATTTTGGAATACGTTACATTAGTGTTTTTAAGCTACTAAATTAAATTCCTTTTAAATTTTATTGTTATACTGAAATTCTTAGCATATTAAAAATAGAAATTTTTTTCTTAAAATTATCAATTTCTTCCTATAGGTAATAGAAATAGAACATGACCCCAGTGCTTCTGAGTACTTAGAGTATGATATTGAGTGGCTCACTGTTCTAAGGGCTACTGATGATCTTATTAATGTGACGGGGCGCCTATGGAATATGCCTGAAAATAACGGCCTGTATACAAGGTAAGTCTGACATTTAGGGTTTGCTCTCTCTGGTGCATGCACGGTTTTTTGTCCCCTCCACCCTTTTTTTTTTTTCTTTCTTAAATCAAGGGAATTATTGTTAAATGAGTGTCAGAATAATTCAAGGGTTACTGACTGGTATGGAAAACTACAAATTTTCCATCTAAGGGATGTAAGAAAATGGGCTATTGAGTACCAACCCAAATTAGCACATAAAGCATGTATAAAACTATAATGTGGTGATGATTTGGTTCACACATTAAAGTAACTTATGCTTATTTTAGAGTGTGAGTTAAGAACAGCTTTTTCTTTTTTCTTTTTTAAAAATTATATTTATTTATTTTGAGAGAGAGAGAGAGAGACCGCAAGTGAGAATGGGGTAGGGGCAGAGAGAAGAGTGAGAATCCCAAGCTGTCAGCACAGAGCCCGATGACATGGGACTCGAACTCATGAACCATGAGATTGTGACTGGAACTAAAACCAAGATTTGGATGCTTAACCAACTAAGCCACCCAGGCACCCCAAGAAGAGCTTTTTCTAAGAATTGTTTTTATTTCAAAATGGTCCTTTGGTAAATTAATTGTAATTTTATCAAACGGAATTTTTATATGTGGTTTAGATTTTATCCTTACACCTGAAGTCCACAGTTAGATCTTACCATTTGTTGTCTGAGGCTGATAAAATGTAAAAAGCTATTGTTTTGGACTTTTGTAGGTGGGATTATAGTGCAACAGAAGAAGCTATGAACAAAGTATTGGAAATACTGAATCATGACCTCAGAGTTCCATGTAACTTCAGCATAACAGCTGCTTGTTATGACCCTAGCAGGCCACAGACACAAATGCAGTTGGTGCATAGGATCAATCCTCAAACTACTGAATTTTGTGCCCAGCTTGGCATCACTGACATAAACGTCAGGCTGCAGAAGGCCAAGGAAGAACATCACTTGTGTGGTGAATATGAAGAACAGGAGGACCTGGAGAGTAATGACTCTGGTGAAGACCGTAGTGAATATAACACAGACACGTCTGCCCTGTCCTCTATTAATCCAGATGAAATAATGCTAGATGAAGAAGAGGAGGATGAGGATAGTATCGTAAGTACACACAGTGACATGAACACACCGTCTGTAGAGCCTTCTTCTGATCAAGCTTCTGACTTCTCTGCAAGCTTCTCTGATGTCAGGATCTTGCCAGGTTCCATGACTGTATCTTCTGATGATACATTGGGTTCCCCAGATGGCAGAGAGGGGAAGCCTGGTGAGGCTCTGGAGTCGGAGGATGGAAAGGACTTAACCGAGTTGCCCCTGAAGAGGCTGAGTGACGAACATGAACCTGAACAAAGAAAGAAAATTAAGAGGAGGAATCAAGCCATCTATGCTGCAGTGGATGATGACGATGCAGCATAAGACAATTTACTTAGTATTATATGTAGATATGTGATTTTTAAGACCATATTTTTAGAGTTGGATTTTTGACACTCAAGACTTAACTTTGTAATAATGAAGTTACATGAGAGAATTTTAGTTAGGTATTGACTTTGTCTTTAGTCCTTTGTATATTTCAGATAAAAATATTAAAATTTTATATATTTACTTGATTGAGTACCTTTTTTTTGAAGACGTATACCATTCACTTTCATTATTTTCAGGAAACACTCACAGGATACCTACTCTGTACCAGGCACTTTTCTGTAAAATGGCACTATAAAGATGAGTAAGACCGGAATTTCTACCTTTGAGGAGTTACTACCACTGTGAATATTTTTGTGTATAAAATATTCTTTATTAATGGTATCTTTATATTTTGTTTTGCAAAGTCATTGTTGCATGTACGATTTTGTATGCTTTCATTTTATTTATTATAAATATTTTCCCTGGTCTGCTCTTAATGTCTGTCAAATATAATTGAAATTTAAGATGGTAGGTAAGGTTTCAGGAAATAAATTACTTTAAATACTAAACATTGGTAAACATAAAGTTTTACATTTAATTGCTGAGATGAATATAACCTTGTTGATTTTGGCATAGTTTAGCTTTAGCTTTAATTTTAAGGTGACTATAGTAACTGTACGGGTCATTTTTGACACAGTTCATCTTAGTATTAATTACTATCAGGGATTGAATTGCACAAATGCTGCCCCTCGTGCTGTATCATGTGGCTTGTTAGTAATAGAGTATTTTATTTTTAATGTTTATTTATTCTGAGAGAGAGAGCGAGCGAGCACATGCATGCAAGCAGAGGAGAGGCAAAAAGAAAGAGAGAGAATCCCAAGCAGGCTCTGTGCTGTGAGTGCAGAGCCCTAAGTGGAGCTCTGTCTCATGAACTGTTGAGATCATGACCTGAGCTGAAACCACGAGTCGGACACTTGAATGACTGAGCCACCTGGGCACCCTAGTACTAAAGTATTGTTAAAGATCCACATGGAAAAACTATCCCTCCATCCTGTCTCTGGTTAAAAATGTCTGCATCACCTGAGGAGATGGTTACCCTGCACTTTGGATGAGGAGTCATGAATCCAAAAACTATTCTGGGATGTCATCCCACAGCAGTCCAAATCCAGGGGTCATTAACCTAGGAGAATGCTGTAGCAACTGGCTTCCATCTTGTCAGCATCTGACTTGAAGAACGTGGAGCAATTTCTCTTTATTGCCATCCATTTTCTTTCCCTTTTTAAGTTGAATATTTACTTATTTTAGTTTTCATTTAGTTTCAAAAGGATTTTCCTCATCACTGATTTAATGGAATCCCATAGTTCTGACATTTAGGTTTTTTCCCCCCAGAAATTATTATTTTTTTAATATAATTTATTGTCAAATTGGTTTCCATACAACACCTGGTGCTCATCCCAACAGGTGCCCTCCTCAATGCCCATCACCCACTTTCCCCTCTCCCCTACTCTCCATCCACCCTCAGTTTGTTCTCAGTATTTAAGTCTCTTATGGTTTGCCTCCTCCCTCTCTGTAACTATTTCCCCCCTTCCCGTCCCGTCTTCTGTTAAGTTTCTCAGGATCCACATATGAGTGAAAACATACGGTATTGTCCTTTCTCTGCCTGACTTAATTCACTTAACATAACATCCCCAGTTCCATCCACATTGCTGCAAATTACCAGATTTCATTCTTTCTCATTGCCAAGTAGAATTCCATTGTATATATAAACCACATCCTTATCCATTCATCAGTGGATGGACATTTAGGCTCTTTTCATAATTTGGCTATTGTTGAGAGTGCTGCTATAAACATTGGGGTACAAGTGCCCCTATGCATCGGCACTCCTGTATCCCTTGGGTAAATTCTCAGCAGTGCTATTGCTGGGTCATAGGGTAGATCTATTTTTAATTTTTTGAGGGACCTCCACAGTTTTCCAGAGCAGCTGCACCAGTTTGCATTCCCACCAACAGTGCAAGAGGGTTCCCGTTTCTCCACATCCTCTCCAGCGTCTATAGTCTCCTGATTTGTTCATTTTAGCCACTCTGACTGCCGTGAGGTGGTATCTCAATGTGGTTTTAATTTGTTTTTCCCTGATGAGGAGTGATGTTGAGCATCTTTTCATGTGTCTGTTGGCCATCTGGATGTCTTCGGTAGAAAAGCATCCATTCTTTTCTTCCCATTTCTTCACTGGATTATTTGTTTTTCGGGTGTGGAGTTTGGTGAGTTCATTATAGATTTTGGATGCTAGCCCTTTATCCAATGTGCCACTTGCAAATACCTTTTCCCATGCCGTTTGTTGCCTTTTAGTTTTTGTTAATTGTTTGCCATGCAGAAGCTTTTTATCTTGATGAGGTCCCAATAGTTCATTTTTTCTTTTAATTCCCTTGCCTTTGGAGATGTGTCGAGTAAGAAATTGCTGCGGCTGAAGTCAGAGGTTTTTTCCCCTGCTTTCTCCTCTAGGGTTTTGATGGTTTCCTGTCTCACGTTCAGGTCCTTTATCCATTTTGAATTTATTTTTTTAAATAGTGTTAGAAAGTGGTCTAGTTTCATTCTTCTGCATGTTGCTGTCCAGTTCTCCCAGCACCATTTGTTAAAGAGACTGTCTTTTTTCCATTGGATATTCTTTCCTGCTTTGTCAAAGATTAGTTGGCCATACATTTGTGGGTCCAATTCTGGGTTCTCTATTCTATTCCATTGGTCTATGTGTCTGTTATATGCCAATACCATGCTGTCTTGTTGATTACAGCTTTGTAGTATAGGCTAAAGCCTGGGATTGTGATGCTTCCCTCTAGTTTTCTGCTTCAATATTACTTTGGCTATTTGGAGTCTTTTGTGGTTCCATACAAATTTTAGGATTGTTTGTTCTAGCTTTGAGAAGAATGCTGGTGCAATTTTGATTGGGATTGCATTGAATGTGTAGATTGCTTTGCGTAGTATTGACATTTTAACAATATTTATTCTTCCAATCCGTGAGCATGGAATGTTTTCCCATTTCTTTGTGTCTTCTTCAATTTCCTTCATAAGCTTTCTATAGTTTTCAGCATGAAGATCTTTTACGTCTTTGGTTGGGTTTATTCCTAGCTATTTTATGGTTCTTGGTGCAATTGTGAATGGGATCCGTTTCTTTATTTCTCTTTCTGTTGCTTCATTATTGGTGTATAAAAATGCAACTGATTTCTGTACATTGATTTTGTACCCTGCGACTGTGCTGAATTCATGTATCAGTTCTAGCAGACTTTGGTGGAGTCTGTCACATTTTCCATGTAGAGTATCATGTCATCTGTGAAAAGTGAAAGTTTGACTTCATCTTTGCCAATTTTGATGCCTTTGATTTCATTTTGTTGTCTGATTGCTGATGCTAGGACTTCCAACACTATGTTAAACAACAGTGGTGAGAGTGGACATCCCTGTTGTGCTCCTGATCTCAGGGGGAAAGCTGTCAGTGTTTCCCCATTGAGGATGATATTGGCTGTTGGCTTTTCATAAATGGCTTTTATGATGTTTAAGTATGTTCCTTCTATCCCAACTTTCTTGAGGGTTTTTATTAAGAAACGATCCTGTGTTTTGTCAAATGCTTTTTCTGCGTCTATTGACAGGATCATATGGTTCTTTTTTCTTTTATTAATGTGATGTATCACATTGATTACTTTGTGAATATTGAACCAACCCTGCAGCCCAGGAATGAATCCCACTTGACCATGGTGAATTATTCTTTTTATATGCTGTTGAATTTGATCTGCTAGAGATTGTTTAATAAAGATAAAAGCAGAAAGTAATTATGTATAAAATAACAGAGTTCATTAATGATGGTTCTCAAAGTAAATAATAATAAAAAAAAGACAGTCCTCTAGCTTGTCTAATCATGAAAGTACAAATGCCAAAAAAATAAAAGAGGTAAGTAACCAGTAAAACAGGGTATTCAAGTAAATATGGGGTTACTCTCATAACTGGGTACAGATAAATTTGATAAATGATTACTTTCCTAGGAAAATAGAATTTACTGAAATTCATCCTATTAGAGGTAGAAAGTGAAAAAAAATTCCACAGAAGGAATAGATAAAGTTCTCAAAGGATCAACTCCCATGAAAAAGCAGTTGGCTCAGATGGTCTCAGGAGGAAAGTACCAAATCTTCTAAAGGCCAGATAATCCCTAATGTTAGGTAAACTTCCAAAATGTAGAAAAATAAAGGGAAGTTTAGTTTTCTTTATATGAAGCAAGTATGGCGATGATACCTAAATCTGATAATTTGCAAAAAAAACACCCCACATATGACTATTGCTGCCGAAGTCCTAAACAAAACATTAGCAAACAATTTATAGCGCATTTTAAGCATGACTGATACAAAAATGGTTCAGTATTAGGAAATGTGTTGATATAACTCACACAGTGATAGATCTAAGAACAAACATCATGATTATCTCCATTGATGATGAAAAGGCCTTTGGCAAAATTCCACACCCATTTCTGATTTTGTGAAAAGTAAAATCTAGCATCTTGTTTCATGGGGAAACACTGTAAGTGTTCTCATCAAGGGAAAGTAAGCAGAAGGTCAAGGAAAAAGACAGGATCCCTACTACCTCCGTTACATTTTAACATTGTGTTGGTGTAAAGAGCAAAACAATTAGACCAAAGGGGCACCTGGGTGGCTCAGTCGGTTAAGTGCCTGACTTGATCTCAGCTCAGGTCATGACTTCCTGGTTCATGAGCACTTTCAGGCTCTTTGCTGACAGCAAGAAGCCGGCTTGGGGTTCTCTCTCTTCCTTTCTCTCTGCCCCTCCCTGGCTTGTGTGCAAGCTCTCTCTGTCAAAATAAATACAAATTTACAAAAAACAAAACAAAACAAAAAACAGATGAAAGAAAACAGGGAAATCAAGATTGCAAAGGAAGAGACAGCTATATAGAGATGAACTGAACATTTAGGTGGAAAACAGGAAAATCAAAATTAAAACTAATACAGCAAAGTAATAAGATAAAAATTGACCTACAAAGCAATAGGTTTCACATACACAATTACCATTGACTGGTGCAATACAAACAATATCAAAAAGAAATAATAACAAATGTACAAAACCTGTAATGAGGAAAACCTTAAAATACACACAAAAATGCAAAATTAGACTTGAACTAACGGAAACCTCTCTTGTTCTTCGATAAGTAAACCCAACATTTTAAAGATGCCAATCCTTCCTAAGTTAATACATAAATTTAACATGACCCCAATCAAAATATCAGCACATGATTTTATTTTTTGTTTCTTTTTCTAGAGCTAGGCAAGTTACTTTTAAAGTTCATGCGGATAAATAATTTAGAACAGACAGGAATATCCCCCAAAAAAGCAATAGATTATGCTAGCCATATGAGCTGTTAAAACATAATATAAAACCTCTATAATTAAAGCAATGTGTATTGGTTAATGAATGGACAGACCACTGGAACAGAAAGACTGGCAGTAGGCCCAAACATATGAAATGTTAGTATATGATTTCAGTGGCATCTCTAATCACTGAGGAAAAAGATGATGTTTTAAATAAATAGAGTTGGATCTCTGGATATCCATTTGGAAGCAAAACACCCCTTTTTTATATTTATATTTACACATACACATATATACATATATATTATAAATATAAATATATAATATATAAACTATAAATATATATAAACTATATAAAATATATATTATTTTATATATAATATAAAAATCCCTTGTTATATATTATATAATAATATATATGATATATAAATGTTTTATAATATTTACATATATTTATGTAATATATGTTATATACTATATATATAAACTCCAAATAGACCAAAGATATAAATGTGCAGAATGAAAACATATAAATACCATATGAAAACCTGGGTAAATGTTCTCATAATCTGGAATTGAGGAAAGCCTTTGTGACTATATCTCAAAATCCAGACACAGTAAAAAGGAAAGGCTGATACATTTTGACTCTATACAAAAATAGATAACTTTTGCATGGCAAACAAAACACCAAAAACAATGTTAAAAGACAAATGACAAACTGGAAGAACATATTTGCAACTCATAACACAGACAAGGGGCATATTTTCACAAAATATAAAGAACTCTTTATAGAGACCTAGTTATGCCACTATTTTTTAATTAATTTTTTAAAAAATTTTTATATTTAGAGAGAGAAAGCATAAGCGAGGGAGAGGGGCAGAAGGGAAGAGAGAGTAAGCCGATTCCACACTCAGCATAGGGCCAAACATAGGGCTCACTGGATCCCATGACCCTGGGATCATGACCTGAGCCAAAATCCAGTCAGATGCTTAACTTGCTGAGCCACCCAGGCACCCCTTGATCAAAGAGATAAAAAGATGAAAATCGTTGGTGCTCATTAGTTCCAGCAGTGGCACTCTGACAGAACTTTTGAGTAGTTTCTATTATCTATTTTACACCCTCAGAGTTGCTCTTTTCGAAGCATAGGGTTTCAGGATTCCTTTCATCTTCTAATCCCCATCACCTTATCTCCTTACAGTAAATTCCCCTCTTGTTTAATTCAGCCAGCCAGAGTTTTGGTGCTTGCAACCAAAATACCCTGACTGATACATATGCTCCTGACTGTTAATGAGCTTGTAATTGGAATAGGGGAGGAAAAGGCAAGATAAGAAAATTATGGCCCTTATCTATTATGATTTCCTTTAATTCTTATTTATCAGCTTAGGCCATTCATTTATTCATTCAAGAAATATTTATTGAGATAAATGCATCCCAGGCACTATGCCAGGGAAACAATGGTGAGAAAAATCAGGTATAATTCCAGCTTTCATGGAGTTTATAGTACAATGAGGGAAATTAATATTAATAAAATAATACCTCAATAATTAAGAAATCCCGACTATTACAGTGTGATAAACGAGAGGAATATAGTACTATAGGAGCAAATCAAGGGGACATTTGATTCACAGCTATTGTTTAATATAATACTGGAGGCCTTGGTCAAAGCTATAAAATAAGAAAATAAGAGATATCAAGAGTGGAAAGGAAACATCATTATTTGCAGGCCATCTACATGTAGATCACTCATATAAAAAGGGAAAAAGCAAAATAAAAAGATTCATAGACATAAACAAGGTCAACGAAAGTTTGCCAGATACAAAGAGAACCTTACAAATCAGTAGCATTTTTCTAAAATAGCAATAACCAGTAAGAAAAATATAATACAGAACAACAATGCAACAACAACAAAAATAAAAATGTTTCTGTAAATTAATTTATCAAAAAATGCACAGACTTCAATACAGGGAAAATTAAAACTGTATTAAGGGAAAGAATTTAGTATTTAAATAAATGAGACAACAGTCCAGGATTCTGGATGTGATAGCTTAACATTGTAAAGGTGGTGATTGTTGCCCATCAGCTAGTACCAGTGACCACAAACCACCGAGGAGAAAACATGAACCCCAATCCTGGTAATTTAATAAATCTGGAAAGTTAAATTTTAATATAAATTATAGTAGTGATATGATGAAGAAGATTCGAAATCAGTCCCTGAAAGTATATAAAAGTATGGCAACAAGAAAAAGCATTGTGAAATATTGATGTGCTCTCCATCTTTATTTTTAATATCTCAACGCAAATCTCAAAGAATTCCAAAACATTTCCATTGCTCTCCTTTGTCCAACTTTGGACTTGTCTGTGGATCAACTTATTGACTCCAAAGTGTGAAGTTCCTAGTGATTTCACGAATTCCTCATTAATGTATTAAACTTCTGAACTCTCTTCATAAATCTGTGTTCATCAGTCATTGTTGGGGTACACAATTGTTCTTCCTTAAATTTAATTTTTTGGGAATTGGTTACATATTCACATGGTACAGAATTCCAATAACACAAGATACATCCAATAACATGAAGATCTCTGTCCTGTCTCTGTCTGCCATTTAGCCAGTTCCCCTCCCTAGGGTCAACCAACGTTATCAGTTGAATTTCTTTTTCTCCTCTTTTTTGAGAAAGATAGTGGCAATCCACACATTCTCTTATTCACTGTTTTTTTTTTTCCCCCACTTAATATATATCTTGGAGATGATTCCATGTCCATATATAAAAATCTTCCTTGTTTTTTATTAATGCATATTGTTTCACTGTATACAAATATATTTTTTGATTTTTTTTAATTTTATTTTTTATTTTTTAAAATTTACATCGAAATTAGTTAGCACATAGTGAAACCATGATTTCAGGAGTAGATTCCTTAATGCCCCTTACCCATTTAGCCCATCCCCCCTCCCACAACCCCTCCAGTAACCCTCATTTTGTTCTCCATATTTATGAGTCTCTTTTGTTTTGTCCCCCTCCCTGTTTTTATATTATTTTTGTTTCCCTTCCCTTATGTTCATCTGTTTTGTCTCCTAAAATCCTCATATGAGTGAAGTCATATGACTTTTGTCTTTCTCTGAATGACTAATTTCACTTAGCATAATACTCTCCAGTTCCATCCATGTAGTTGCAAATGGCAAGATTTCATTCTTTTTGATTGCTGAGTAATACTCCATTGTGTATATACCATATTTTCTTTATCCATTCATCCATCGATGGACATTTGGGCTCTTTCCATGCTTTGGCTATTGTTGATAGTGTTGCTATAAACATGGGGGTGCCTGTGTCCCTTTGAAACAGCACACCTGTATCCTGTGGATAAATGCCTAGTACTTCAATTGCTGGGTCGTAGGGTAGTTCTATTTTTAGTTTTTTGAGGAAACTCCATACTGTTTTCCAGAATGGCTGCACCAGCTTGCATTCCCAAAAAATATCTTTTAAAAAAATTTTTAATGTTTATTTATTCGTTGAGAAAGAGAGAGAGAGAGCACGAGCAGGGGAGGGGCAGAGAGAGGGAGCCACAAAATCCGAAGCAGGCTCCAGGCTCTGAGCTGTCAGCACAGAGCCCGACGTGGGGCTTGAACTCACGAACTGGGAGATCATGACCTGAACCTAAGTCAGACACTTAACCGACTAAGCCACCCAGGTGCCCTTAAAAATATCTTAATTTGTTAAACCAATCCCTTCTGATGAACATTAGGTTGTTTATGATCCTTTGATCCAGGATCACCTAGGTGGTTAGAAAGTTGCCATTTACCCCAGAAAGTCCATTTATATGCCCCATTCTGATCTTCACGCTCTCTCTTCCTCCAAAAGTATCCATTATCCTGTCTTTTATAGCAATCACTTTTCTTGCGTTTCATTATAGCTCTTCACTTGTGGGCAATCCTAGACACTATAGTTTAGTCTTATCCTTTTAAAAAAATTACAATGTCTTTAAAGGATCTTTTAATCTTCAGGATGCCCCTCCTGAAGGGCATTTATTTTCTTTTCTTTACACCTTTTTAGATTATGACCTCAGGACTTTTGATATGCAGCTTTCCACAGTTTAGATTTTGCTTTTGGTGGAGTTGAACACATTCCTCTATCCTCTGTATTTCCTGCAAACTGGCAGCTGGAGCCAGATGCTTTATCAGACTTAGATAAAATCCCTCTGAAAAGACTATAGGTGGTGCTATGTTCCTTCATCAGGAGGCACACGATGTCTAGTTTTCTTTCTTTTTGTAATATTAGCAGCTTTTGATGCCCAGGGTCTAGAATGATTAGTTTACTGAGAGTTGCAAAATAATGATATTCTTTTCATTTTAAGTATTTTATTTATTTTGAGGAGGGGGTGTATGAGCAGGGAGGGGGCAGAGAGAAATAAAGAAAGAGAGAATCCCAAGCAGGCTCCGTTCCATCAGCATACGGAACCCGACGTGGGGCTCAGTTTCATGAACTGTGAGATCATGACCTGAGCTAAAATCAATAGTCAGATGCTCAACTGACTGAGCCAACCCAGGCACCCCCAAAATAATGATATTCTAATTCAATAACTCATTTTTCATTTATTATTTGAGATACTGTATATACACTTGTAAGATGGAGTATTTTTATAAGAATTCTGTTTTTATAGTCAATAACCAATAGTGCAATTTTATGTGGGAAATATAGGATAAATATTTGATTCTTTCTCTTGCAAGTTTTCAGATAGTGAATTGAATCCCTATTACAATCCAAAACTGGCTAATCAGTTTTTATTTTTTTTGAATAATTAGCAACCCATGGATTTAAACATATTTGAAGAGTTTCAATCAGTCGCACTTTGGCCTTTTAAAGCTAACAGTGTTCTATTTTGTTCAGTAGAAACCCCTTCGCATTGGTTTCTGAATAATTTTCACATGACCCTAGTAGCTTCCTTTATCTGGTGTGAGAATATATTCTTGATTGTACTTTTTTTCTGCCCCAGGCATGGAATGAAGCATTTCCCCCCAAAAGTCCTTGTTTCTCTCAGTGAGACACGATATTTCAAAACCACAACCTGGGTACAAGGACTGCTAATTGCTGCTGGATTGGTCATTGTTTCTAGACTTCTTCAGTGGACAGAGTTAGGAAAAATATACACACACAGACACGTAAACACCCCCCCCCCAACACACACACCCCAAAATACTTCATGAGTTCATACTGAAATTTCCAATTAAAATGCAGGACTACAGGCTGTTTTACCCAACCTCTTCTATATTACATTGATATCTCCTATCTTTTATACTGGAAATTTTGATTTCAAGGACCTAAGGTACAGTAAAATTATAATCTCCTATAATCACTCATTTACTTTGATCTCTAATACACACACACCTCAGAGTAATACAAGTACAAGATTTTGATATGCAAAATCACATTGCATATATGTGATTTTCTCCCCATTTTGGTTTTTGACTCTTGATGTGGTGACTTTTAAGTCTCTCCTCTTACGATTTTTCTCTATTTCTCCCATCTGTATTTTGTCCCCCTTTTCTTCCTTTTCTGGTTTCTTTTAGATGAATTGAATATTTTTAATGATTTCATTTTAACTCCTCGGTTGGGTTATTAGCCATCAACTTTGTTGTTATTTTAGTGGATGCTTTAGGGTTTCTAGTATACATCTTTCTTGGGGAAGGTCATCGAAAAGACCTGACTGCCAGTTGACCTGTGAGCTGGACCCAGGTGATTGGAAATGCCTCACCTCCTCCTGTGTCCTTGGAATGTGGGTTTGCTTGCTTTTCCCACACCCAGTGGCTGCTCCAAGGACATAGATTTGAGATAATGATATGGTGTTGAGAATACCTGTACAGTATAAGTGACTATACCCAGGGAAGGCCTCCTTCCATATAAATTTTTAATACGTGGCAGGCAGATTCTGGGATCCCCTGGCCTTGCAGCAGCCCAAGGTAAGCCTTATACTTAAGTTCCCTTTGCTTATCAAAACTGCCACATAACAACCTGGAATGGCCTCTTCCTTTGCTCTCTCCCTGCCCTCTGCATTTGGGGGCCAATTTCAGGTTACACCTGGAATGCTCTCCAGAGGGTTGTGAACCAACAATCTTTTAAGTTATGACAGCATACCTTCAGGCGGTAGTATACCACTGCACATATAGTATAAGAACCATACAATCATATACTCACATGGCTTCCTCTTCAGCCTTCATGCCATTTCACCATATGTTTTATTTTTGTGTATGTTACAAACTCCACAGTATATTATTTTGATTTTTATTTAAACAGTGACTTATATTTTAAGGGGTCAAAATAATCAGAAGAGTACTTGTGTATTTATCCATGTCATTACCATGTTTAAAATACATTTATGTATTTATTTTTTTTAATTTTTTTAACGTTTATTTATTTTTGAGACAGAGAGAGACAGAGCATGAATGGGGGAGGGTCAGAGAGAGAGGGAGACACAGAATCCGAAACAGTCTCCAGGCTCTGAGCGGTCAGCACAGAGCCCGACGAGGGGCTTGAACTCATGGACTGCGAGATCATGAACTGAGCTGAAGTTGGAGGCCTAATCGACTGAGCCACCCAGGCACCCCTATTTTTTAAAGTTTATTTATTGTTTTAGTAATCTCTGTGCCCAATGTAGGCCTTGAACTCAAGTCTCTGAGATCAAGAGTTACACGCTATTCAGGGTGAGCCAGCCAGGGGCCCCCTGTTGTTACTATTTTTGATATTCTTTCTTCCCTTGTACCAGATTTCCTGGTATAGCTTTCTTCTGCCTCAAGGACCTCATTTAACATTTCTTGTAGTACAGGTCCTAGGAGGTAATTAATTCTTTCAGCTTTTGTATAGCCAAAATACACACACACACACACACACACACACACACACACACAACTTTATTTTGCTTTCAATATTGAGAGATATTTTCACTGGGGATAGAATTCTAGGCTTAAAGGTGTTTGTTTTTGTTTTTATTTTGTGCTTGAGTACTTTATTTTTATTTATTTATTTTTAATTCTTTTTTTTTCAATTTTTATTTATTTTGGAGAGAGACAGGCAGAGAGAGAGAGAGAGAGAGAGAGAGAGAGAGAGAGAGGGAGAGAGGGAGAGAGCAAGAGAGAATCCCAAGCAGGCTCTGCACCGGCAGCACGGATCCCAATGTGGGGCTTGACCTCATGAACCATGATATCATGACTTGAGCCGAAACCAAGATTCAGATGCTTCACTGACTGAGCTACCCAGGCGCCCCTGTGGTTGAGTACTTTAACACGTTACTTTACTGTTTCTTTTTCCCATTGTTTCTGACAAGAAATTGGGATCATTCTTATCTTGGTTCTTCTATGTAATGAGTTTTTTGTTTTTTGTTTTTTTTTCTCTGACTGCCTTTAGTATTTTCTCCTTCTCCTGGATCTGAGCAATTTGGTTATGATGGGCCTAGGGGTAGTTTTCTTCTTGTTTCTGTTCCTGGAGTTAGCTGAGCTTTTGAATCTGTGGCTTTATAATTTCCATCAAATTTGGAAACATCTTGGCTATTATTATTTTTCCAACTATTTTCTCTGTCTCCATTATCTGTCCTCTGGGGGACTTCAATTACCAATATATTAGGCACTTGAAGTTATTGCATAACTCGCTTGGTACTCTGTTCATTTTTAAAGATTCTTTTTTTTCCTCTGTGCTTCACTTCGGCTAGTTTCTGTCATTATGACTTCAACATTTCTATTGGTATGTCAAGGACATTCTTTTCTTGTGCAATGCCCAATCTGTCACTAATCCCATCAATAAATTTTTCATCTCTGATATTGTAGTTTCATCTCTAGAAGTTTCACTGGGGTCTCTTTTATCCTTCCACGTCTCTTCTTAACTGTCTTGAACATACATAGTATTTTAAATTTTTTTTTTAAGGTTTATTTATTTTTGAGACAAGGAGAGACAGAGCATGAACGGGGGAGGGTCAGAGAGAGAGGGAGACACCGAATCTGAAACAGGCTCCAGACTCTGAGCTGTCAGCACAGAGCCGGACGCGGGGCTCGAACTCATGGACCGCGAGATCATGACCTGAGCGGAAGTCAGACGCTTAGCCGACTGAGCCACCCAGGAGCCCCCATAGTATTTTAAAAGTAACTGTTTTAATATCTTTGTTTGCTAATTCTAACACATGTCAATTCTGGGTTGGTTTTAATTGATTGAGTTTTCTTTTCCTTTTCACTATTGGTTATCTTTTTGCTCCTTTGCATGCCTGGTAATTTTCAATCAGATGTGAGACATTGTGAATTTTACTTTATTGGGTGCTGGATATTTTTGTTTTCCTATAAATATTCTTGGACTTTGTTTTGGGACTCAGCTAAGTTACTTGATGCTTTTAGGTCTTGCTTTCAAGATTTGTTAGGCAGTATCAGAGATGTGTTAGTGTAAGGGCTAATTTTTTTCTCCCAATACTGAGACAAGAGCCTTCTGAGTTCTCTACTCAAGATCCTATGAATCAGGAGGTTTTTCAGCCTGACTGGTGGGAACAGGCACTATTTCTGGTCCTGTGTGACCCCAGGTATACTTCCTCTAATTCCTGCCAGTGCTTTTTTCTCTAACCTCAGATTATTTTCTCACACATTTGCTCTGATTATTTCTCTGCTGAATTCTCAAGGATGACTCTGTAGGTCTTCAGAGTTTTTACTCTGTGAAGCTCTCTCCTCTCCAGCACTCTGCTTACCTCAATCTACCTAGAATCTCAGCTTGTCTTTTCAGTGCAAGAAGTCTGGGTTCTGCCTGGGCTCCTCGTTTCCTACACTGAGGCCTTGAAATTCTCCTGCGACAGGAAGCTGTGGCAACCAGAGGGCTCACCTTGCCTGTTTCCCATCTTTCAGGGATTACTGTGCATTGCTTGATGCACAGTATCCTGAAAACCATTGTTTCATATATTTTGTCTATTTTTGTTTGTGTATTTTTGTGCATTTTGTGTATTTTTTGGCTATGTTTTTGTTTGTGTATTTTTTGTTTCAGCTAAGAAACAGGTATTCTGGTACTCTGCCTTTCTTAAAGTGGAATTCTTTACTCGTACAATTTTGTTTCCATTCCTCTTGGTATCTCCTCAGTGTGAGGCTCTGTGTTGGAGAGGAAGTCTGGTTGTTCAATTTCCAGAGCTCACAGAGGCTCAGGCTATTCCAGGCCCTTTGGGTTTTACTATGGGTCCCTTGCCCTCACCCACTACTACACTGGATGAAGCCCTCCCAGTCTTGGTGCTGCTGCACATCCCAGCAAATATCTGGTGGATACTTTGAGTTTCTCCCGCTCTCGGACCTGGTTGCTTCTCTCTGCTTTCTCCAGCACAAAAACTGAGACCGTGGAGTTCTTGGGGCTGTTGGTGGATTGTTGCCCTCCACTTATATTTTGAGATTTATGGGGATACCTTCTCACCTAGTTGTGTTGTAAATGTTACATGTGGGATTTTGGTTTAACAATGTAGTTGTTCCTTCTGCTTTTATGTGGGGATTTGAGAGATTCAAAAATTATGCTGCTGTTGCCATTTTTCCAGAGTCCTGCTGAAATTTCTTGAGACATTTATGTTCTTACCACATCATGGATTTCTTTTAGACTATCATTTCCACTAATAGTTTGTCTTTTTTCCTCCTATATAATTTAAATTCTTCTTCAGTTTTTCCCCTGGAAAGCTGTGGCTGTATCTTTCTTTTTCTCCATCTCCTCTTCCTTCTCTTCCTTTTCCTTTAAAAATTTTCCCAAGAATATGTGCCATCCAGCCACAACTTTTGACCTGTTTTTTATCTTTCCATTTCTATCGTACTGTTCTAGGGACAAGCATTTAATCATCGCTTCTCTGGTCATTGCATCCTGTCAGTGCAACTGCTCCAAAGGCATGTGGGAAAATCAGAGAAGGGAGTGGGTCCTTCAATACCTACCACAGATTAAGACCTACCTAAAAAGCCAATGGAATTTAAGAAGTACAGATATCCCCGGGGCGCCGGGGTGGCTCAGTCGGTTAAGCGGCCGACTTCCGCTCAGGTCATGATCTCGCAGTCCGTGAGTTCGAGCCCCGCGTCGGGGCTCTGTGCTGACAGCTCAGAGCCTGGAGCCTGTTTCAGATTCTGTGTCTCCCTCTCTCTGACCCTCCCCCGTTCATGCTCTGTCTCTCTCTGTCTCAAAAATAAATAAACGTTAAAAAAATTAAAAAAAAAAAAAAAGAAGTACAGATACAGGAACAGAACAATAGACCACTGGAACAGAAGAGAAAACTCAGAGACAGAAATATAGGGGCATCCATATGGTAACTTGCTATATGATAGTGTTGATATGACAACACCATGACAAAAGCATGAACAATGTTGCAGATGATGTTGGCAAACTGGTTCACTACAAGGAGAAAAAGAAAAATCATTCTTCACATCTCACCATGAACAAAGAAATGGATGAATAAACTTAATGTGAGCTATGAAATTCTAAGGAGAAAGAGAAAAAAGATGTAGGAGAGTATCTTTGTGACTAAGGAATGAGCAGAGTCTTCTTCGATAGGATCTCCCAAACACAAATCACTCAACAGAAGAACTGTTGTATTTATTGCATCAAACCAAGAATATTTGTTACACAGAAGATACCAAAGACAAAATAATCCAGATGACATATTGGGAAAAAAAAGTTGCAGTGTTTAAAACCAACATGAGACTAATATCTAGATTCTATAAGGAATTTATAGATGTTACAAGAAAAAAGCAGAGAACCCAACAGTAAAATGAGCAAAGCACATGAAAAAGCAACTTACAGAAGAGGAAAACAAACAGCTAACATATGTGAAGAAATTCTCAACTCATCAGCTATCAGAGAAGTGCAAACTAAAGCAACAGTGAGACACCCCACAGGAACACTGCTGAACTGCTGACAGTCTAGTGATTGGTCACTAGCCCAATACTGGCATGCTAGGCACATGAATGAAATGACTATGGTGGCAAACATAGAGGTCCTGTATTGGTCCAACAGCATTGACCCCCACTTCCCAAGACTGATCTAGCTACTGCTGTCTCTGTTTGTTCAAGTTGTCAGCAACAGAGATCAACATTGAGTCCTTGATATGGCACTGTTTCTTGAGGAGAACAACTGGCTGTTCGGTGCCCAGTTGGTTGATTATATCAGGCCCCTCGCATTGGACAAGCCAATGGTTTGTCCCCACAGGAATGACTATTCCAGATAGGAGTTTGCCTTTCTTGCCTGCAAATCTTCAGTTATAGCACTATCTGGGGTTATGGAATGCCTCATCCACAAGCATGGAATCTCACACACCACAGCTTTTGACCAGGGGACTCTACAGTGAAGGAGGTGTCGGAGTTGGTCCATCACCATAGGATCTATTGGTTGTATCACATATTGCACCATCCTGAGGGAGATTTGTGAAACAGTCTTCCAAAGGCACAGATGAAATGCTAGCTTGGAAAAACACGGAGAGAATGAGGTGCCATCCTTCAAAACACAGTATAATTATATCAGTCAGACACCAGTTTATGGTGCTCTGTTCTGGAGAGGAAGAGTCCATGGATCTACGAATCAAGAGGTGTATATAGGAGTGGCTCCACTGTTCACCATTCCTAATGACCTGTCAGAGGGTTTTGTGCTGTCATTGCAACTTTGGGCTCTTCAATGTTGGAGGTTCTGATCCCAGATAGGACAGGTTCTTGCCAGGTGATACTGCAAGGGTGTCACTGAATTACAGACTGCTGCAAAGCGCTGGGCTTCCTGTGCCCAGGGACCAGCAACTTAAAAGGAACAGTTATGTTGGTGGAGATAATTGACCCTGACCAGCAGGAGGAGGTCAGGCTGCTTTTACACACTAGCAGCAGGAAGGAATATGGTATGTATGGAAAGTAAGAGATCTGCTTTCGGGCCTCCTAGTCCTCTTTTGCCCCATTGTAACTGTGAACAGACATGTGCTGCAACCTTGAACTGAGAAAGGATATGACTATCAAGGATTCAGGCACTACAGAATCATGAGTTGCCCAACAAGCTAAGTTACCAAGATGTGACAAGATGATGTTTGAGGGTGAAGGGAATTCAGAATGGATGTTGGAGGAGGGAGTGGACAAGTTGTAGCTCTGAGGTCAACTACAGTGAGAGGGGCTGTAGTTCATCTCTCTAACCTCTTTGTTATTAGTTCCTTCCCACCCCCAGGAAGAGAGGCCTGTGGGAACCATGGAAACACTGCTCCCCAAAACTATGTGGAGAAGTAGATATGTGCAGCTCATGGGGTGCACTGTGGCAGCCAGGAGGATGTGCCTCACAGACCTCCAACCAGAGGAAGTATAACTGACCAAAGGCCCAGCTACTGCTCTGTGAAATGCACTGCTGAGTTGTGTCCAGGCCACTTTTCCCATGGGCTTCCAGTGAGTGATGTCACAAGAATCCTGAAGTAGACCCATTCCTCGGAGACATAGCTCTCCTCTAATGGCTGAGTGCTCTGAGGATTCCCTGATGACACTAGTGAACCTACCAAAGACAAGGACAGCCGTCAGCCTAGGACACTTCCACCCAAGCTTTTCAGACTCCTACTGGGATTTTTCCAGCTTTCCAGCCTCACACAGTTCCCTTCCTATTTTCTCTCACACAGACACATACACTAATAACTTCTTGTACAATTAATCTTGTCCTGGTATCTGCTCCTTGGAGGACTTACATAGCTTGTACAAGAGAGGGTAAGCAAGGGAAGAGTTAAGAATGACTCCTTGCTTTCCTAACTTGAGTACTGGTCACATGGTGGTACTGTTAGGCACTGAGAAAAGGGAAACCAGGGAGTCTCCATTTAAAGACAGAAGGTATATCAAGAGGACAAACAAGAGGTATGGGGGGGGTGCCTGGGTGGCTCAGTTGGTTAAGTGTCTGATTCTTGATTTTGGCTCAGATCATGATCTCATGGTTCCTGGGATCGAGCTCCATGCCAAGCTCCATGCTAACAGCATGGAGCCTACTTGGAATTCTCTCTCTCCCTCTCCTGCTGTCCTTCCCCACTCATGCTCTCTTTTTCTCTCTCTCTCTCAAAATAAATAAGTAAACATTTAAAAAAAAAAAACAAAAGAGCTGTGTGGAAGGACAAAAGGAAGGGAAAGCGGAGAGGTCTCAGGCAAGGAGGACAATTTCACCCATTATGGGTTTCTGTTGCAAATGAAGTTGTCCTTTCCCCATTGGAGGCCTGGTTTCAATTCTTCAAATCTTAAGAGAAGTTCCAAACTCACTTATGGCTCAAAAACAGATTCTCATGAAAATATACGGAAGGGAATCAGAGAGAAGCTTACTCTGAGGTTTCTCAGTTAAGCTGCTGTAACAAAATACTGTGCACTGGTAACCTAATCAGAAGACTTTTACTGTTCACAGTTCTGGACACTGCGAAATCCAAGATCAAGGTGCAGGTTAGGTTCCTGGTGAGGATCCTCCTTCTGGTTTATATATATCCTGCCTTCTTGCCATGTCCTCATAAGGTTTTTCCTTGGTGCAAGCTCATGGAGAGAGAGAGAGAGAGATCTCATCTTCCTCTCTTAAAGGATGCCAACTTCTTAACCTCATTTAAACCTAATTAATTCCCTCTGAAAGGCCCCGCCTCCAAGTACCATCACAGGGGGATTAAGACTGTATCATATGAATTTTAGTGGTGGTGGGTGGGGGCACAAACATTCAGTCCAGAACAGTTTCTTTCAGCCATATTGGGAAATGCTGATTCTCATGGCCACTCAGTCTTCATAGAGTTCCTGTGCCATGTGAACACTGGGCATAGATGACTCCCAAGTCATTACAGGAAGAAGAAACAAAATACTGACTTAGTGTAATATCAAAATGCCTTCAGTCCTCCACTCTCAGACTGGTCCACTGTTTTCTGCAGGCTTCTTGCAGACTCAGATTCTTTAGCTTGAAATTGTTTCACTGAGAACAATTATTTTCTCTCCTTTCCCTGCCTTTATTCCTACCCTTTCTTTTAATTGCAAATAAGTTTTAAAAGGGGGGAAATTACATGTGCAAATACAGTAATTTCCTGAAGGAGCCCAGAAACACATTCTTGATGGCCAAGTAAGGTTTTGTAAACAGAAGCATGTTTAATTAGTACGACTGAGTAGAGAACAAAAAGCATTATCTCCAGAAACACAAAGCTAGAACCATTTTCTTAAAAAATGCAGAATGGTTTAAAATATCACGATGAGACAAAGGGAACTTCTCTGGCATGGACTCACCGATTTTTTAATAAAAAAATTTGTTTTCAAGACTTAATATTGATAATATCACTCCTTAATGTGCTTCGGTTGTTCTCCCATGGGTTCCCAAGAGGTGGGCTATAGATTATTTCTCTCTCTGCTGTGCACTGGCTCTGTCCAGCTATCTCCTCACTATTCATGTAAACCCAACACTCCAGTCTTTGTTCCAGTCTCACAACAGTGGTGAAAGGAATTAGCACTGTTGATAAGATAGGACTGTGTGTATTAGTTTTGTCCTCTTGAGAACTGAATGCTTTAACACATTTATCAGTCTCCCTTGCTTAACAAATAACTTAAAAACCGGAACTGTGGTCTCCAAAGTTCCAAAGTAAATAGGACAAGTATTGTGGGCTTGAGTATTTCCTTCTTACAGTAAATCAGAGTTGAAAGAAGCTACAGAATTGAGAAGTGTGCTTTTCACGTGTAATTCAATTCAACAAACATTGATTGTTAAAAATTCCTTTAACTTTTCCTTCTCAATACAGTGAGTCCTTTATGGCAGAGGGAGTTTAGGCCCAAACATTGAACTATTTACAGTTGAAGTTATCAGAAGTTATCCATAAGTCTAGAAGGTTGGGGAAAGTTCTGCTACAGTTCTGTGGTTTTTTTTCCTTGTACTACATTTTATTTTATTTTATTTTTTGGTGCTAGTTCCAAACATCCAAAGAACAGCATTGTAAAATGCAAAGAACTCTGGATTCAGAGTCCCCCCACCCCCCATCCTGCTCATTTATTTGGGTCTACACCAATCCACATTTCCTAAGGTCTTATTACTTAGCAGCAAATACCAAGCTTCATAGCCCATGGGACTGACCAAGTCTGGCTTACATTGTAACGGAGAAAATGAAAGCATCTCTCACAAGTGGTAGAAACTCCTAGGAAAGTAGACGCTATCTGGAAACACATGTGGCTGTTACCTGTGTGTTCAGACCCATCCACTCTTCAAAGATAAATAGCTCTTTGTACATGTCTACTCAGATATCTATACTGGGGTCCCCAGGGTCTGCTTGGCTGGCTGGAGAAGACCTGAGATTGTGTGGTGAAGATATTTGGAGGGATTTTGAACTGAGGTAATGTCACAGAGGGTCAAAGAGCAGAGACATGTAGGTGACTTGTAGGAGAAGCTATGGATAAGTAGCATCCAGAGTAAAGCTACTGACATGAGCTATGGCCCCAGGCTTCAGGGGTTCCTGAAGTCCATCCTTGGAGCCTCTAGGGATCTGTGGAGTCTGGTTGGGAGCTGCAGCTGGGGCACCTGACCACAAACACAGATGGTTAGTGTGGCACAGGCCAGACACGGCAGAAAGGGCAACAGGAGGAAGGAAAGGCAGTTCTGCTCAAAAAGGAAGAGAGAAGACTGAAGGGAAGGATATGGGGGCTCTGGGAGGTTTCTGGTAGAGTGACTCAGGTGACAGGAGGCCTCCTCAGAAAGACTTAGAAAGGACCTCAGGCTGTGGCTCTAAAAGGCCCCAGGTCCCAGTGACTGACTGCTGGTTTCTGCACGTGCTTTCTCCCCCTCACACGGGCTGAGGCTTTCCTTCTTAAATGTTTACTGGGAAATAGATTTCATTCATCTGCGACCAACAACTTAATATTTGTCATCAGGGAGTCCAAATACCATCCACAGTAATAGTGTTCTATTTTTCCCTTCTTTACCATGGTGGAAAGTGCAAGTTGCTTCTTTGCCTTACAGAGAGCCCTTTCATCCTCACCCTGAGCCTGAGGTCATTTATTTTCCACACCGCACAAGAGAGATGAGGCTCCAGGCAGAGCTGGGACTTCCTGATGCACTAAGCCTGGGGCAGGTAGAGGCATGACTCCAAGCTCAGTGCTCTGTCCATCATAATCTCTACTTGGTTCTTGGTCAGACAAGTCCTACTTTTCATGCTTAGGATTTCAGTGCATCACCAAGGCTCACTTTCATCTTTGTGACAAAGACTACCAGCTACTTCCTGCTCTCTGCCTCAACCAGTTGTTCAGTGATTTTGGTCACTGTGCAAGCAGTCAGAAGGCACTCGGGTGTGCGTACCTGAGATACAGACACTAGAAATGTATCACTCCCCCCAAATGGAGCCCTCTACTTGCTCCAGAGTGGGGAGCAGGAGCTCTGCTCTGCCCTGCCTTTTGTAAGGAAAGAAAACCAATCTATCCAATGCTAGGGAACCCTGGAAACAGGCCAAGCCACCCTGAACCAAGAATTGATGAGGTCTGGAGAATAAACTCAGTTCCAAAGGAAGAAGGTGTGCATGGAGACCTAGAAAGCTGTTCTGGGGAGCTGGGGACACACAGAAAACCAGAAGCCATAGACGAGTGGGACAGCTTTACCTTCCTGGATGTAGGACCTGAGTCAGAATCCAAAGCCTGCTCTGGAGGGGACCTCTCTGTTCACACTAGAGCATCCAGGGGGAACTGAGGTTACCTGTTGATGGCTGAGAGAAGGTTCTGAGCTGAGGATATGTGACTCCCTCAGCAGAGGATGGCTCCATAAAGGATTACTAGGTGCTCATGCCAGGGGCGTTGGGAAGCAGACAGCAGGAGAGGGATGGGATCATGGAAGACGTGGGGGCTGCCGCATCCATGGAGGGTGATAAAGCTGATCTCCTGAGACTGCCAGAAGTTCACATACCACAAGGGGAACCTCAGGGCAAAAGCATCCTTCCTGAACTGACTTAACTGAAACTGGGAATCAATTCCCATTCCAGATCACCAGGTCCTTGGACTACTGGGATTTGTCCATTGCTTATTTGTGGTGATGGCTTTCCTTTTCTTTTAATCAAACCTTGTGTTTGCAAGGTTAGAATCAGTTTACAGGGGTGTCTAGTGAAGAAACCTTCCCAAGTCTCTGCCCATGATTTCGATTGAAGCAGACTGCCCAGGCACATGCTCTGCCAGTTCCAGGGTTGTGCTGTATGTTTCTTCCAGGTGAAATGCTGGCCTTATAACCCTCCTGATAGATCCATAAGTAGGCAGGATTAGTGTGTGGGTCACCCGGTAGATTGCAAAAACCCCTTATGTTCCCCAAGTCTCTGCATTTGGGGGAACGTAGTAAAGGGATGAGCTTCTGGAATTTTTGTGTTTGGTGTTGATCTTCTGCCAATGATTTACTTCCCCGTTGTTGAATTGGTTGAGGAGGTGGTGATTTATCAGAAAGCATAGCAGGAAAAATTTGTTGTCATTGCTAAGACCTCAGGTGTTAGTTTATTGCAAGTTCCTGGATTAAAGGTAATAAAATAAAGGAAATTTTTAACTTTTAATGTTTTAGGTCCTGCTCCTGGGCTCCCAGGGAAGCTATACTTTAACATTTACTAAGGTCAAAATGACTTGGCAAAATCTCAGGGTATGGGCTTCATTTCTTCCCTGAGCACACATTGTACATCTGATTTGTTTAAAAATAATCAAAAAGGAGCATTCCAAACATAAAGATAAGGAAAAGAAAAAAAAACCCTCCCTGGTTCCCATAAGATTAAAGTCATACAGCCCTGCATATGCTAGAAGGTTAGAATATGGTCTGCAACTTTCTGAAATGTCTTTTGTCTAATGATTTGTAACTTTTTAATGTAGAAGATGTACATGATCCTGTCCCAAATGTGCCTGTGCCAGAGCACTATCTTCTTTGTGAAGATTGTATATCCTGGGCAGCTGTCCTAACTTGGGCTCAAATAAAACTCTTTCTCTTCTTTTAGAAATTCTAAAAGGTTTGTTCAATTTGCATCAACATTTTTTGGTGTAGTCAGCAGGATATCAGAGCAACTCTTGTGAGATTACCTGGAGGTCCCCTGGAACTCGGCCCTCTACCAGCACGGGCCCTTTGTTCCTCTCCAAGTTCTCAGCACCTCGCATGTGTATTGGGTGAGTTATGGTATCCGGACCTCCGCAACTGGAGTTAATGGTCCTGAATTTTATTTGAGCTGTTTGTTTGAGATGTTGAGCTAATGTTGTCCAGGCAGGAGTAACCTAGAGGGGTCAGAGTCGATGGGTTGGTTATTTTAATTTGGCAGTATGCAACTTGATGTTATTAATCTAAGGCTTGAGTAAATTTTTCTGGCTAGAAATATGAGAGACTGAATCACTCAGCTCCAAAGAGAAGGGAACCCTTGCTTTTTCAGGCCAAACGGTGCTTTCAGGTGGTTGCAAGCCTAGCAGAAGTGTCTGATGACCCTTCTATGTACAACATGCATGGAGCCTCTACTGGCAAGTGCTTACTTAAAATATGGAAAATTTTAACTAAGGATAACCTGAGTCTCAGATGGCCCAAATGGGATTCTTTGGACATGTCTGAATTAGTTTTCTTGGGCACACAGTTAGAGAAAGCCGGTTGGAAGACTAAACAACCAGAAGCTAGAAAACCATTTGGTTCAATCAGTGAAGCCCCCAGTTTTGTGAGGAATCAATGATCATAGAGGTACTCTGAGCTTCATTTGGTTTAGTTATTGCTTCTGCTTTGGGTATATTTGGACAAAACTGGCTGTGTTCTAATTGGCAAATGGAAAATGACTAATCAATGCCACCTTGTGATTAGATTTGTTTTATAAAAGAGGACTAAGAGACTTAGTTTTCACTGGAGACTGAAGGTTTTAAGAATTAAAATTCTGATAAATGTGATTGAGACTTGAAAATGATACAAAAGTAACTCTGAATGTAGGAAAATGGGAGATTTATAAGAAAGGTATAAGGAATGAGGATACATTTTTGTTGAGGGAAAAAAAGTAATTTTGCTCTGAAATGAGGCTGGTTATTTAGAGGGAAAACTTAGGACAAATCAAAATGAAAAAAAGAAAATTATAAAAGGTTTGTGAAGGAGAATCTTCGGAAAAGAATTTTACATGTGGTCAGGACCACATGGAATGAATGAATTTTAAAAGTACACTAGCATAAACAAATAAATACATAAATAAATAAATACATACTAGTACAAGATTGGAATTTGGTTTTTCTCTCTGTTAAAAAGACTAAGTTTTCTTGGATTGGTGGCCTGTTCTTGATAAGAAATTATCAGCAAAGTTTTTTCTCTTTATCTGCCCAGAAAAAACAAAGTTCTATGTTCTGTCTTCATTAGTTTTTTTTAATTTTTGACTAAGAAATTTAAAACTTCTCAATATTAAAAGAGCTAAATTTTGATAACAACTATGTAATCTGTATTTGCTTTTAGAATCTCTTATGGCCACTTATGTTAAACGGATTAATTAAGGTTTAAGTTTTGTAATGATCTCTAATCCTGTTTAAGAAAATGCTTTAGAACCTTCTGAGGTTTTTAACAAACTTTCCCCCAAATACAAATTCTAAATGAAATCTTTTTGACTAGTTAGGCTTATTTGGTTTGTTAAGTTACATGGGAAGTATTGTCAAATGATGATAAACCTTCTTAGGTTATATTGTGTGGGTAAATGCTGTTGCATTATATAAAATTCCTAAAGTTAAAAAAATTTTTTTTTTATGTTTTTATTTTATTTTTGAGAGAGAGACAGAGTGTGAGTTGGGGAGGGGCAGAGAGAGAGGGAAATGGAATCTGAAGCAGGCTCCAGGCTTTGAGCTGTCAGTGTAGAGCCGGTTGCGGGGCTTGAACTCACAGACTGAGATCATGACCTGAGCTGAAGTTGGATGCCCAACCGACTAAGCCACCTAAAATTCCTAGTTTTACTATGTCCTGGTATAATGTCATCATTTGATATTTTACTGATTTAAATGTTGTGTGTCACAAAAATAACCACATTTCCTTGTCAACTACATTTTAGGGGACTGTTGTCAGACTTTTAACCATGGCCATTTTTTGAGTCTTTTGTCATTGCGGTTATTATCCTGATGCTCTTGCAACTGTGTTTTAGCTTCAAGGAGATTCACAAAAAGGACTTTTGATGAGCACAGGATTCCGATATCTTTAAGATCATAAAACTAAACTGGGTAAGAATTTTCAGAACTAATGGAAAAATTGCATTCAGACAACAAGAATTAATAACATGAGACAAAGTGAATTGAAAAAGATTATAGTTCTTATGACTCTTGTTTAAAATACTCTCTACTGTTCTCTAATGTTTGCTCTTCCAGATTTAAGAAAACCTTTTCTCTTAAGATCTATGGCTTAATAGAATTTGATAAAATATTTCTTTGTAAGCAAATAGAAACATTTGTCTTTTCTCCCTATCTGAACCCTCCAGAATTCAGAAACTCTAAATGAGAATTCTTTCTCACTTGGCAATTATAGTCATTTACATACATCCAATGAGAATCTGTTTTCCTTGTAACAGGACACCACTGAAAACATTGGCTACATTACCAAGTCTTTAACTAGAATGTCATATTTGAGAGACACCTGCATAGATTCAGATATGACCAGACAGGTTTAAGGAACTAAGATTAACTTTATGAAGCCAGTAAAGTCCCTTGGAAATGTTAGCCTGATACCTTGCTTATAGAGTTCCCAAGAGCCTTACCAGGTAAGTAAAGAATATCACTTCAGGTGCAGGAACCTCAGGATATTTTGGGGACCGCAGGAGAAGAGAAATTCACCCAAATCTACAGGTATTGCAGGTGAGTCTGATGGCAAGTATTTGGCTGGGCTTCTGGCCTTGAGAGGCTATTAAAAGTTCAAAGTGCTGCAGCCGCTCTGGAAAACAGTGTGGAAGTTCCTCAAAAATTAAAAATAGATCCACCCTGTGACCCAGCAGTAGCACTGCTAGGAATTTACCCAAGGGATACAGGAGTGCTGATGCATAGGGGCACTTGCACCCCAATTTTATGGCAGCACTTTCAACAATAGCCAAATTATGGGAAGAGTCTAAATGTCCATCAATTGACGAATGGATAAAGAAGATGTGGTTTACATACACAATGGAATACTACTGGGCAATGAGAAAGAATGAAATCTGGCCATTTGTAGCAACGTGGATGGAATTGGAAAGTGTTATGCTAAGTGAAATAAGTCATACAGAGAAAGACAGATGCCATTTGTCTTCACTCTTATGTGGATCCTGAGAAACTTAACAGAAGACCATGGGGGAGGGGTAGGGGGGAAAAAGAAGTTACAGAGAGGGAGGGAGGCAAACCATAAGAGACTTAAATACTGAGAACAAACTGAGGGTGGATGGAAGGTGGGGGAGAGGGGAAAGTGGGTGATGGGCATTGAGGAGGCACCTGTTGGGATGAGCCCTGGGTGTCATATGGAAACCAATCTGACAGTAAATTATATTTAATATAGAAAAATAAAAGTTCAATGTGAAATTCCTTATAAAAACTTTGAGCAAAGCACATTTTTAAAAACAGATGGTCAATCACTATTCTTGCTATGTTTATGTAAATAAGTAGGACAAATTTGTTAAAAAATGGACTTATTTTACAAATGAATTAATTTTAATTTTGCTACCTTCAACAGAAACGAGGGTGCTTTTAGGGACAAAAATTAAGTTTCAACAACACACCCTTCATAGATGTGAGATTCTAGTTCTGAATCTGAATGTTTGTTTGCCTATAAAATCAGGCTGGATCCTGAATTCTTCTGGTTTCCTCAAATGCCTGGCTATGACTCTCCAAATGAAGGTTTCCAGTTTTCTCCCATTCTCTTGACCTGGAATCACTGACAACTAAAACTGCCCCTTTTTCTGAAGGCCTGCAAACTGAAACTAGACAACTTGAGGTAAACTTCAGAGAAATTTCTTTCTTTCCTTTTTATTTTATACATTTTTTATTGTTTATTTATATTTGAGAGAGAGAAGGCGTAGCGGGAGCAGTAGAGAGAGACGGAGACAGAATCTGAAGCAGGCTCCAGGCTCCCAGCTGTCAGCACAGAGCCTGATGCAGGGCTTGAACCCATGAGCTGTGAGATCATGACCTGAGTTGAAGTTGGATGCTTAACCAACTGAGCCACCCAGGCGCCCCCAGAGAAATTTCTACAATAGCTCATGTATAGATGCTCTTCATGCCTGTTGCTCTATGGGCCACTCAAAAGAATGAATTATTATTTTCCTGTTTCTTTTTTTTCCAATATATGAAATTTATTGTCAAATTGGTTTCCATACAACATCCAGTCCTCATCCCAACAGGTGCCCTCCTCAATACCCATCACCCACCCTCCCCTCCCTCCCATCCCCCATCAACCCTCAATTTGTTCTCAGTTTTTAAGAGTCTCTTATACTTTGGCTCTCTCCCACTCTAACCTCTTTTTTTTTCCTTCCCCTCCCCCATGGGTTTCTGTTAAGTTTCTCAGGATCCACATAAGAGTGAAAACATATGGTATCTGTCTTTCTCTGTATGACTTATTTCACTTAGCATAACACTCTCCATTTCCATCCATATTGCTACAAAGGGCCATATTTCATTCTTTCCCATTGCCACGTAGTACTCCATTGTGTATATAAACCACAATTTCTTTATCCATTTGTCAATTGATGGACATTTAGGCTCTTTCCATAATTTGGCTATTGTTGAGAGTGCTGCTATAAACATTGGGGTACAAGTGCCCCTATGCATCAGTACTCCTGTATCCCTTGGGTAAATTCCTAGCAGTGCTACTGCTGGGTCTTAGGGTACATCTATTTTTAATTTTTTGAGGAACCTCCACACTGTTTTCCAGAGCGGCTGCACCACTTTGCATTCCCACCAACAGTGTAAGAAGGTTCCCGTTTCTCCACATCCTCTCCAGCATCTATAGTCTCCTGATTTGTTCATTTTGGCCACTCTGACTGGTGTGAGGTGATATCTGAGTGTGGTTTTGATTTGTATTTCCCTGATGAGTAGTGACGTTGAGCATCTTTTCATGTGCCTGTTGGCCATCCGGATGTCTTCTTTAGAGAAGTGTCTATTCATGTTTTCTGCCCATTTCTTCACTGGATTATTTGTTTTTTGGGTGTGGAGGTTAGTGAGCTCTTTATAGATTTTGGATACTAGCCCTTTGTCCGATATGTCATTTGCAAATATCTTTTCCCATTCCGTTAGTTGCCTTTTAGTTTTGTTGATTGTGTCCTTTGCTGTGCAGAAGCTTTTTATCTTCATGAGGTCCCAGTAGTTCATTTTTGCTTTTAATTCCCTTGCCTTTGGGGATGCGTCAAGTAAGAAATTGCTACGGCTGAGGTCAGAGAGGTCTTTTCCTGCTTTCTCCTCTAGGGTTTTGATGGTTTCCTGTCTCACATTCAGGTTCTTTATCCATTTTGAGTTTATTTTTGTGAATGGTGTGAGAAAGTGGTCTAGTTTCAACCTTCTGCATGTTGCTGTCCAGTTCTCCCAGCACCATTTGTTAAAGAGACTGTCTTTTTTCCATTGGATATTCTTTCCTGCTTTGTCAAAGATTAGTTGGCCATACTTTTGTGAGTCTAGTTCTGGGGTTTCTATTTTATTCCATTGGTCTATATGTCTGTTTTTGTGCCAATACCATGCTGTCTTGATGATCACAGCTTTGTAGTGGAGGCTAAAGTCTGGGATTGTGATGCCTCCTGCTTTGGTCTTCTTCTTCAAAATTACTTTGGCTATTCGGGGCCTTTTCTGGTTCCATATGAATTTTAGGATTGCTTGTTCTAGCTTCGAGAAGAATGCTGGTGCAATTTTGATTGGGATTGCATCGAATGTGTAGATAGCTTTGGGTAGTATTGACATTTTGACAATATTTATTCTTCCAATCCATGAGCATAGAATGTTTTTCCATTTCTTTATATATTCTTCAATTTCCTTCATAAGCTTTCTATAGTTTTCAGCATACAGATCTTTTACATCTTTGGTTAGATTTGTCCCTAGGTATTTTATGCTTCTTGGTGCAATTGTGAATGGGATCAGTTTCTTTATTTGTCTTTCTGTTGCTTCATTATTAGTGTGTAAGAATGCAACTGATTTCTGTACATTGATTTTGTATCCTGCAACTTTGCTAAATTCATGTATCAGTTGTAGCAGATTTTGGTGGAGTCTATCGGATTTTCCATGTATAATATCATCTGCAAAAGTGTCATCTGCAAAAAATGAAAGCTTAACTTCATCTTTGCCGATTTTGATGCCTTTGATTTCCTTTTGTTGTCTGATTGTTGATGCTAGAACTTCCAACACTATGTTAAACAACAGCGGTGAGAGTGGACATCCCTGTTGTGTTCCTGATCTCAGGGAAAAAGCTCTCAGTTTTTCCCCATTGAGGATGATGTTAGCTGTGGGCTTTTCATAAATGGCTTTTATGATGTTTAAGTATGTTCCTTCTATCCTGACTTTCTCAAGGGTTTTTATTAAGAAAGGATGCTGAATTTTGTCAAATGCTTTTTCTGCATCGATTGACAGGATCATATGGTTCTCATCTTTTCTTTTATTAATGTGATGTATCACGTTGATGGATTTGTGAATGTTGAACCAGCCCTGCAGCCCAGGAATGAATCCCACTTGACCATGGTGAATCATTCTTTTTGTATGCTCTTGAATTCGATTTGCTAGTATCTTATTGAGAATTTTTGCATCCATATTCATCAGGGATATTGGCCTGTAGTTCTCTTTTTTTACTGGGTCTCTGTCTGGTTTAGGAATCAAAGTAATACTGGCTTCATAGAATGAGTCTGGAAGTTTTCCTTCCCTTTCTATTTTTTGGAATAGCTTGAGAAGGATAGGTATTATCTCTGCTTTAAACATCTGGTAGAACTCCCCTGGGAAGCCATCTGGTCCTGGACTCTTATTTGTTGGGAGATTTTTGATAACTGACTCAATTTCTTCACTGGTTATGGGTCTGTTCAAGCTTCCTATTTCCTCCTGATTGAGTTTTGGATGTGTGTGGGTGTTTAGGAATTTGTCCATTTCTTCCAGGTTGTCCAGTTTGTTGGCATATAATTTTTCATAGTATTCCCTGATAATTGCTTGTATTTCTGAGGGATTGGTTGTAATAATTCCATTTTCATTCATGATTTTATTTATTTGGGTCATCTCCCTTTTCTTTTTGAGAAGCATGGCTAGAGGTTTATCAATTTTGTTTATTTTTTCAAAAAACCAACTCTTGGTTTCATTGATCTGCTCTACAGTTTTTTTAGATTCTATATTGTTTATTTCTGCTCTGATCTTTATTATTTCTCTTCTTCTGCTGGGTTTAGGCTGTCTTTGCTGTTCTGCTTCTATTTCCTTTAGGTGTGCTGTTAGATTTTGTATTTGGGATTTTTCTTGTTTCTTGAGATAGGCCTGGATTGCAATGTATTTTCCTCTCAGGACTGCCTTCACTGCATCCCAAAGCATTTGGATTGTTGTATTTTCATTTTCGTTTGTTTCCATATATTTTTAAATTTCTTCTCTAATTGCCTAGTTGACCCACTCATTCTTTAGTAGGGTGTTCTTTAACCTCCATGCTTTTGGAGGTTTTCCAGACTTTTTCCTATGGTTGATTTCAAGCTTCATAGCACTGTGGTCTGAAAGTATGCATGGTATGATCTCAATTCTTGTATACTTATGAAGGGCTGTTTTGTGACCCAGTATGTGATCTATCTTGGAGAATGTTCCATGTGCACTCGAGAAGAAAGAATATTCTGTTGCTTTGGGATGCAGAGTTCTAAATATATCTGTCAAGTCCATCTGATCCAATGTATCATTCAGGGCCCTTGTTTCTTTATTGACCGTGTGTCTAGATGATCTATCCATTGCTGTAAGTGGAGTGTTAAAGTTCCCTACAATTACCACATTCTTATCAATAAGGTTGCTTATGTTTGTAATTGTTTTATATATTTGGGGGCTCCCGTATTCAGCGCATAGACATTTATAATTGTTAGCTCTTCCTGATGGATAGACCCTGTACTTATTATATAATGCCCTTCTTCATCTCTTGTTGCAGCCTTTAATTTAAAGTCTAGTTTGTCTGATATAAGTATGGCTACTCCAGCTTTCTTTTGACTTCCAGTAGCATGATAAATAGTTCTCCATCCCCTCAATTTCAATCTGAAGGTGTCCTCAGGTCTAAAATGAGTCTCTTGTAGACAGCAAATAGATGGGTCTTGTGTTTTTATCCATTCTGATACCCTATGTCTTTTGGTTGGCGAATTTAGTCCATTTACATTCAGTGTTATTATAGAAAGATACGGGTTTAGAGTCGTTGTGATGTCCTTAGGTTTCATGCTTGTAGCGATGTCTCTGGTACTTTGTCTCACAGGATCCCCCTTAGGATCTCTTGTAGGGCTGGTTTAGTGGTGACGAATTCCCTCAGTTTTTGTTTGTTTGGGAAGACCTTTCTCTCTCCTTCTATTCTAAATGACAGACTTGTTGGATAAAGGATTCTCGGTTGCATATTTTTTCTGTTCATCACATTGAAGATTTCCTGCCATTGCTTTCTGGCCTGCCAAGTTTCAGTACAGAGATTGGTCACGAGTCTTATCAGTCTCCCTTCATATGTTAGAGCACGTTTATCCCTAGCTGCTTGCAGAATTTTCTCTTTATCCTTGTATTTTTCCAGTTTCACTATGATATGTCGTGCAGAAGATCGATTCAAGTTATGTCTGAAGGGAGTTCTCTGTGCCTCTTGGATTTCAATGCCTTTTTCCTTCCCCAGATCAGGGAAGTTCTCAGCTATTATTTCTTCAAGTACACCTTCAGCACCTTTCCCTCTCTCTTCCTCCTCTGGAATACCAATTATGCGTAGATTATTTCTCTTTAGTGCATCACTTAGTTCTCTAATTTTCCCCTCATACTCCTGGATTTTTTTATCTCTCTTTTTCTCAGCTTCCTCTTTTTCCATAATTTTATCTTCTAGTTCACCTATTCTCTCCTCTGTGTCTTCAATCCGAGCCATGGTTGTCTCCATTTTATTTTGCAGTTCATTTTTTTTTTTAACTTTTAATGTTTATTTATTTTTGAGACAGAGAGAGACAGAGCATGAACGGGGGAGGGTCAGAGAGAGGGAGACACAGAATCTGAAACAGGCTCCAGGCTCTGAGCTGTCAGCACAGAGCCCGACGCGGGGCTCGAACTCACGGACCGTGAGATCATGACCTGAGCCGAAGTCAGACGCTCAACCGACTGAGCCACCCAGGCGCCCCTGCAGTTCATTTATAGCATTTTTTTTTAGCTCCTCCTGACTGTTCCTTAGTCCCTTGATCTCTGTAGCAATAGATTCTCTGCTGTCCTCTATACTGTTTTCAAGCCCAGCGATTAATTTTATGACTATTATTCTAAATTCACTTTCTGTTATATTGTTTAAATCCTTTTTGATCAGTTCATTAGCTGTCATTATTTCCTGGAAGTTTTTTTGAGGGGAATTCTTCCGTTTTGTCATTTTGGATAGTCTCTGGAGTGGTGCGGAACTGCAAGGCACTTCCCCTGTGCTGTCTTGAATAACTTGCGTTGGTGGGCGGGGCTGCAGTCCGACCTCATGTCTGCCCCCAGCCTACCGCTGGGGCCACAGTCAGACTGGTGTATACCTTCTCTTCCCCTCTCCTAGGGGCGGGTTTCATTGTGGGGTGGCATGGCCCGTATGGGCTACTTGCACACTGCCAGGCTCGTGGTGCTGGGATCTGGCATATTAGCTGGGGTGGATTGGCAAAGTGCACAGGGGCGGGAGGGGCAGGATCAGCTCGCTTTTCCTTCAGTGATCCACTTTGGGAGGGGCCCTGCAGCACCGGGAGGGAGTCAGACCCGCCGAGGGAGGGATGGATCCGCAGAAGCACAGTGTTGGGTGTTTGCGTGGTGCAAGCAAGTTCCTTGGCAGGAACTGGTTCCCTTTGGGATTTTGGCTGGGGGATGGGTGAGGAAGATGGCGCTGGTGAGCACCTTTGTTCCCTGCCAAGCTGAGCTCTGTCGTCTAGGCCTCAACAATTCTCTCTCCCGTTGCCCTCCAGCCTTCCCGCTCTCTGAGCAGAGCTGTTAACTTATAACCTTCCATATGTTAAGTCCTGCTTGCTGTCAGAACACACTCCGTCCGGCCCCTCTGCTTTTGCCAGCCAGACTCAGGGGCTCTGCTTGGCTGGCGGGCTGCCCCTCCCCCCGGCTCCCTCCCCCCGGTCCGTGTAGTGTGCACCGCCTCTCCGCCCTTCCTACCCTCTTCCGTGGACCTCTCGTCTACGCTTGGCTCCAGAGAATCCGTTCTGCTAGTCTTCTGGCGGTTTTCTGGGTCATTTAGGCAGGTGTAGGTGGAATGTAAGTGATCAGCAGGACGCGGTGAGCTCAGCGTCCTCCTACGCCGCCATCTTCCCACCTGTATCTACCTTATTTTCCTGTTTCGAATCGTCCTCAAATTCCTCCGATAAACCCTAGTGACTGCATTTTTCTCGTTAATATTATTGTACCTGATTTGATCATATTTCATTGAGGATTTAAACAATCAAATCTTAGAAGTGATATTCATGCATCATTTTCTTATGTGCTCTCTTGATCAGGTTTGGAGAATGTATTTTTGTAATTAGCCGTGTTGATTTAAAGGAGCAGGCGGGAGAGAGGAGTAGACATGCTGAAGGAACTCCAGTTCTTCCTGTCGGCCATCCTGCTGCTTGCCTGTGTCTTCTTCTACCAGCTCAGCCTGAAGTCCAGCTGTCTCTTCTCTTGCCTTCCTCCCCAAAAGGCCCAGCAAGACCCGGAAGCCCTCCTGGGCCATGGGCATGGCATTGTGTTCATAGAGACCTCAGAGAGAATGGAGCCAACGCCTCTGGTCTCTTGTGCTGTGGAATCTGCTGCCAAGACTTACCCAGAGAAGCCCGTGGTGTTCTTCATGAAGGGTCTCAACACCACCACACGGCTGCCCTCAAACTCCACTTACCCAGCCTTTTCCCTCCTCTCAGCCATAGACAATGTTTTCCTCTTCCCTTTGGATATGAAAAGGCTGTTTGAAGACACACCATTGCGTTCATGGTACACTCACGTAAGTGTTCAGAGAATCTTAGAATGTCAGTGTTGGGAGGTACCACAAAAAATGAGTCCAATCTCCTCATATTTTGAATAGGTAAACTGAGCATAAGGACTCAGTGTCAGAGATGGGACCAGAACCCAGACCCTGGTCTTCTTTGTACAGGGTTGAGTCCTGATTCAAACAAACAGGAGAGACTTCAGTTAGGTTTATCTCTAGCCTGGTGTCTTTTGCTTCCAGCCTTATTTCTTAGGAACTATGTTTCTCTTGAGACCATTCTTAATGAATGAGTTTCGGTAACTTTTATGGGGGTATAATCACTTATTTTTCACTTATTTAAACTCATCTGTGTTAAACTGTTTTTTTGCATTTGAATGGGAAATGAGGCAATATTTAACTTGAAGATGATGTAAATAGTGAACTCATGAAAAATCAGATGGGGTGCTGCTATATGAGATTGGGTTATATTGAGATACAACCAAGACATGCCAGGAGCTCTTGGGAATTTTGTAATCTTCATCTTAGCAACATAGTATAATAAGGAAATAACATTTCAATTAAATATTTCTCTCACAGAGGGCCCACAATCAGATAACGCTTAAGTAAATTATAGTACAACCACTCAATGATTCCACTATGCAGGCTTTAGCCATGACATCTTATGAAGACTACAACACAATATGGAATAAATACACTTGTATTAGAATGTAATTGTAATTATTTTACCTATGTACCACCCTTCCCCCCAACCACATGGAAGAAAAAATCCTGAAGAAAATACACAACACACGGTGATAATAGGTGTGTTAGTGTGATTGGATTGGGAGTGCATTTAGTGATGAGAATAAGTTAATTTTATAAATAAAATTATTATTATTATTATTATTTTTAATATATGAAATTTACTGTCAAATTGGTTTCCATACAACACCCAATGCTCATCCCAACAGGTGCCCTTCTCAATGCCCATCACCCACCCTCCCCTCCCTCCCACCCCCCCATCAGCCCTCAGTTTGTTCTCAGTTTTTAAGAGTCTCTTATGCTTTGGCTCTCTCCCGCTCTAACCTCTCTTTTTTTTTTTTTTTCTTCTCCTCCCCCATGGGTTCCTGTTAAGTTTCTCAGGATCCATGTAAGAGTGAACACATATGGTATCTGTCTTTCTCTGTATGGCTTTAATTATTTTAAAAACAAAAAAATAATTTAAAAATTGGCATCAAAATTATACCATTTGCTTATCCTGTAAAGTCCTTTCTAAGTTCTAATCATAGGCTAGACCAAATGTCAGATGGTAAATACTTTGTAAAGGGGCCAGACAGTGAATACTTAAGGCTTTGCAGGCCAAGAGGCAATATTGAGGCCATTATGGCGGTACTTGTGTTAGTTTCCTATGGCTGCTGTATCAAATGACCACAAACTTGGTGACCTAAACCAAGAGAGATTTGTTCTTTTTTGGTGATGGAGGCCAAAAGTGCCAAATCCATTTCACCGAATGGAAATCAGGTGCTGGCAGGGCCCCAGTTCCCAAGGAAGCTCTTAGGAAAAACCCTTCCAGTGGAGATCTGCACATGTCCTTTTCCTCTGTGTGTGTGAACTTTCCCTCTACATCTTTTTTTCTTTCTTTCTTTCTTTCTTTCTTTCTTTCTTTCTTTCTTTCTTTCTTTCTTTTACCACTTTAGTGATGAATGACTGACATATGAAAAGCTGGACAACTTGGTGAGTTTAAGATGCGGCTGTTTTTTTGTTTTGTTTTGTTTTCTTAATTTTTTTTTTTTTTTTTTTTTTTTTACATCTGTCTTTAAAGGATACTTGTGATAGCATTTAGGGCCCAAATCAGGACAACCCAGGATAATCTCCCCATCTCAAGATCCTTCATGTGATCACATCTGCAAAGACCCTTTTCTCAAATGCGGTAACATTTACAGGTTCTGGGATGTAGGACCTGGGGTCTTTGAGTGGCCATTATTCAGTCCACTACAGTATTTATATATAAAAAATGAAAACTCCTATCATGCCCTGCCTCATTCACCTGGGGACTGAGTGTGTGCTTTCCTGGGTGGAGGACACATTTGAGCCTACTTACTGTCATCTGGAGACATTTACTGGACTAAGCAACCGGTATGTGGGGGAAGTGGCCAGTTTTACTTTTGACTCTATGTGACTTCCATAACCAGGGTGCCCATCTCTTGTCCTGAAGAGCCTGCAAGTCTCAAATTCAGACTCCTCAGGAGGCGATGAAGCAGCTCATCAGACTGAGATTTTACCGGCAGCTGCCAGCACAGGGGTCCCAACAAATAGTTGGTGACAAGCGCAGGCCCCTCGGAAGGAGCAGGACAGGCCACAGGCTGGGAAGGCAGGCCCTGGCAGCAGAGAGGGTCCCTGGAGGGGACATGCTGGCTAGGTCCCTGTCGCTCTCAGGGCTAGCCTGCTAGATGGTGTTCCAGGAGATCTAAACAAGAACAGCAGTCTGTTGGCCTACTTTCCCCACAGCTGGGCTAGACTAACGTTACCTAAACTGTGTTACGCTCCTTACACAAATAAATTTCTGCCCAAATTGTTTTGGAAGGTGAGATGCTGCATTCTACACCGTAAAAAAAATTTTCCCTCATGGACTAATCACGTACATGAAGAGATTAAAGCCTCTGTACTTCTGAACTAAAGAAACAGTAATTTGATTCAACCAGAATCTTCCAAACTTATTTGAGCATGAACACCTCTTTCAGTAGGACATAAATGTTTTCTTAGAGCTGATGTCTCATAGAGCACAGCCTGGGTCTTCTGAGCTGTACCTCAATTTTACAAGGTTGAATTTTAGGAACAAGGTGGGCCCTGGGACACAGAACCCTTAAGTGTCTGCCCCATCTGAGCCCGCAGGGTACTGCACTAAGCCATGCATCTGCAGTGATCACACCATGATAATTTTGGGGTGCTGGTCTGTGGTATGTTCTGCTCCATTGGGGATGACCTAATGTGCCATCACTTGCTGGTTTGCTGCACTGATTTGGCAACTGTAGCCTTTAAAGATGTCTGGGGTTGCGTACTGTGGGGTAGGAAGGGGATGAGCAGTCAGAATCCTAATCCCCTTCCCGGAGCTCACCCCTGTGGGAGCTTTTGTGTTTTAGTAGATTTAGTCCAATGCCCACAAAAAGGCAGGCTTCTTCCTCCTGTGATTTCGTGTGGCTTTTGATATCCTATGTATCTGTTCACTAACACTCACCAATTTACCAAATAATCAATTTTACTTATTTTTACCAAAACCTTATTTTTTTTTGAATGAGTGGATCTCTGGAGCCAGACTGGCTGGGTTCAAATTCAGCCTCTGCCTCTCTCACCTTGGACAAATTACTGAATTTCTTGTTTCTTTTATCTCTTAACTTGAAAAATGGGAATAATCATAATATCGGTCTTTGAGCATTTGTGTAGATTATAAAGAGCTTGGAACAGTTTTTGATAAATTTTGGCTGTTATTATTTATGAGGTTTTCAGCAATTGTATACAATTTTGTGATGTTAACAATTTGTGTAAAGATTCTTGCAAAGTATTAATTGTCTTGCCTTCATTTGGCTTTATAGCAATGATTTTTTTTAATTAAAATTTTTTTTTTGTTTAATGTTTATTTTTGAGAGAGAGAGAGAGAGGGAGACAGAGTGTGAGTGGGGAAGGGACAGAGAGAGAGAGGGAGACACAGAATCTGAAGTAGGCTCCAGGCTCTGAGCTGTCAGCACAGAGCTGGATGTGGGGCTCAAACTCATGAACTGTAAGATCATGACCTGAGCCAAACAAAGTCAGATGCTTAACCAAATGAGCCACCCAGGCGCCCCTATAGCAGAGTTTTTTTTTTAAGTGTTTTTTTTTTAAATGTTTATTTATTTTTGAGAGAGAGAGAGAGAGAGAGTATGAGTGGGGTGGGGCAGACACACACACACACACACACACACACACACACAGAATCTGAAGCAGGCTCTAGGCTCTGAGCTGTCAGCACAGAGCCTGACTCGGGGCTCAAACTCACCAACTGTGAGATCATGACCTGAGTCGAAGTTGGATGCTTAACCAATGAGCAATCCAGGTGCCTCCCTTTAGCAGAGTTTTAAAGAATGTTTATTAAAAAATAAATAAGTAGATAAATAAATAAATAATAAATAAATAAATAATGTTTATTTTGTCAGGGCACGTGGGTGGCTCAGTTAAGCGTCTGACTCCTGTTTTCGGCTCAGGTCATAATCTCCTGGTTCATGCCCACGTTGGGCTCTGTCCTGACAGTGTAGTGCGAAGCCTGCTTGAGATTCTCTCTCTTTCCCTCTCTCTATGCCCCTTACCCAGGCACACTCTCTTCCTCTCTTTCTAAATAAATAAATAAACTTAAAAAAAAATGCCAAATGTTTATGTTCAATCTTTCTTTACTTTCAATTCATTCATTGGGGCGCCTGGGTGGCTTAGTCAGTTGAGCGTCTGACTTCAGCTTAGGTCATGATCTGATGGTTCATTGGTTTGAGCCCCACATGGTCTCACTGCTGTCAGCGTGGAGCCCACTTTAGATCCTCTGTCCACCCCACCCCCCCTGCCCTTCCCTTGCTAGTGTTTCTCTTTCTCTCTCAAAATTCATTAAAAAAAAATTATTTATTTATTTATTTATTTATTTATTTACGTAGGCTCCATGCCCTGTGTGGAGCCCAGCGTGGGGCTTGAACTCACAACCCTGAGATGAAGACTTGAGCTGAGATCAAGTGTTAGGGTCATCCAGTTGTCTCTATCTCAATCTTTTAATCAATATGTTTCAATCCAGAAAAATCTATTTTGTTTTCTCTATTCAAACTTTTAGCATTCCATTTGAGAAGGTTGCTGTCTATAGTGATTAGTTTTTATTGCCATTTATAAAGATTGTTTTTTATTCTTTTTAGAGTCACTTTCTGCTTTGCTCCCTTTTTTAGCATTTGCAGTCATCCTCGACTCCTCTCTCCCCCTCCACATCCAATCCATCCACACCCTGACCCTCTTCATCTTTACTGTGTGCCTAGGATCTGAACATTTCATCTGCCTTCCTAACTTGCCTCTGTGTTTCTGCCCTTGCTGCCTCCCAAGCCCTGCCCCTGTCTGTTTGCCACAGAGGACCCTTTCAAGACTGAGTCAGGTCACATCACTCCTTTCTTCTAAACCTTCAAGTAATTTCAGTCTTCAGATAACTCCAGTCTACGTGATCCATCCTCCCTCTCCACCCACCCCTCTCTGCTCTCATCTCCTACCCCTCCTTCACTGCCCTGCTTTGGCCACACTACTCTGTTCTCTGTTTCTGCACACAGTGATTGTATTCCTACCTCAGGGCCCTTGAGCTCTCTGAAACCCAAGGTAAGATAGTGTTCCACCCTGCCCCTTTCATATCCTCCTCACCCAGCTGTTTTTCCTTCATAGTCCTTGTGAACACCTGACATATTATATATTGATTTATTTATCGTCTATCTCCTCCAGGTAGGGATTTTTGTCTGTCTGTTCATTGCTCTCTCCCTAGCAGCTATAACAGAGCTTGGCACATTGAAAGTAGGCCCTCAATGGGGTGCCGGGGTGGCTCAATTGGTTAAGTGTCTGACTTCGGCCCAGGTCATGATCTCACACTTCGTGGGCCTGAGCCCTGCGTTGGGCTCTGTGCTGACAGCTCAGAGCCTGGAGCCTGCTTCCGATTTTGGTTCTCTCTCTCTCTCTGCCCCTCCCCCACTTGTGCTCTCTCTCTGGCTCTCAAAAATAACTAAATGTTAAAAAAAATTTTTTTTTAAAGGAAATTAGGGCCTCAATGAATATCATTAAAGGAAATAATTAGTGAGAGAAGGCATGCATGCATTTTAAGATTCTTTTACCAATTTCTCAAGAAGCGTACATATTGATCTATTCTATAGTTTCCTAGTTTACTTTTTCTTTATTAGTTTTTAGCATTTCTAGGACTCAAAAAATTCCTGCTTCACAGTTTCATATTTGTGGTTAAACTACACCCTGCTGAAAATGGCTCATATGGTTTATTGTGAAATCCCTTCAGGGTTTCTTCTTTACCATTCTACTGCTTTAATTAAAAACAAACAAAAACCAAATTCGTGAATTCTTTAAAAGCTTGCAAAGTCTGCCCATTGACATTGGTTGCTGTAAACTTTTCACTTACAGGCAAATTTTGGGGTGGAGGTAAGTTTGGTCAATTTGTAAAATTGGGTTTTTGTAAGCAGATTTTCGAGAAGCTGGCTTGCTTCCTTCTCCTCAGCTACCGTGGGCTGGCCTCACGTTGTGACACCCTTCCTTTTTCTCCTGCTGCTGTGGCTGATTTGCACGTGTTCCTGCAGATCAACGCCAGTGTGGAGAGCAACTGGCTCCACGTCAGCTCAGATGCGTCCCGCCTGGCCATCATCTGGAAATATGGCGGCATCTACATGGACACCGATGTCATCTCCATCCGGCCCATCCCTGAGGAGAACTTTCTGGCTGCACAGTCTTCTCAGTACTCTAGTAATGGGGTGTTTGGATTCCTGCCCCACCACCCCTTCCTGTGGGAGTGCATGGAAAACTTTGTAGAACACTACAATTCAGACATCTGGGGCAACCAGGGTCCCAGTTTGATGACAAGGATGTTGAGACTGTGGTGCAAACTTAGAGACTTCCAGGAGGTGAGTGATTTCAGGTGTTTGAACCTGTCCTTCCTACACCCTCAGAGATTTTACCCCATCTCCTATCCAGAGTGGAGGCGCTACTATGAAGTCTGGGACAAAGACCTGAGCTTCAATGACTCCTACGCCCTGCATCTGTGGAACTACATGAACAACGAAGGAAGGACTGTGGTTAGAGGGAGCAACACGCTGGTGGAAAATCTCTGCCGTAAGCACTGTCCCAGGACTTACAGGGACCTGATTCAAAGCCCAGAGGGGTCAGTGACTGGGGAGGTGGGTCCAGGTAACAAATAGAACCCACACTGGCTCTATGTTATAGAACTGGTTCCTGGAGTGCCAGCGTGCATGCAGCTCATGTCCACGTTCCCCAGGGGTGGGGGGGTTTACCCACGTATCGCTTAGGCTCAGCTTTCTCTGTCTATAATACAAAAATCCCAAAGACCATTGGTGTATAAAATATAGCTTATTTCTCTCTCATGTAAAAGAAGTCTGAAGGCAGGCGATTCAGGGGGGGTGTGGTCACTGTGGTCATTGGGGACCCAGGTTTCTTGCATCTTTCTTGTTTGTTATCCTTAGCGTCCATAGCCCCTGGTCTATGTGGCTGCTTGGTATCCAGCCCATTATGTCTGCATTTCAGGCAGCAGGATGAAGGAAGGAGGAACGTACCCCTCCTTTATTTTATGAAAACTTCCTATAAGTACTGTGTAACACTTGCCTTTACATCTCACTCACTCACTGCAAGAGATGCTGAAAAATTTAAGGAGGAAGAGAAGAAAATGGGTGTTAGGAGAGGCAGCTAACAGTTTTGCTACCTGTTAAATTTACTTCTGTAAGATTAATTTCAGCAGAATGGACTAGGGACAAAGAGTCTTAATTTCTGATCTTGGGACAAAGAGTCTTGATATCCTGACTTTGATATTCATTAGTGAATTCAGTCAATGAATATTAACCAAGCCCCTTCTGTGTGCCAAGCACTGATTTAGTTGCTGAAAATACTGCTGGATCAAGCAGACATGGTTCCGTCTTAGTCAGTTTGGGCTGCAGTAACAAAGTACCACGGACTGGGTGGTTTATAAGCAACAGAAATTTATTTTTCACAGTTCTGGAGGCTGGTAGTCCAAGATTAGGGTGCCAGCACAGTCAGGTTCTAGTAAGGATCCTCTTCTGGTGGCAGAGGGCACTTTTCTTGTAGAATTCTCGTAGAGGGGAAGGGGTCAAGGGAGCTCTCTGGGGTCCTTTTTATAGAGAAACTAATCCCACTCATGAGGGCTTCACCCTCATGACCTAATTACCTCCCAAAGGCCCCACTTTCTAATATCATCACATTGAGGGTTAGGATTTCAACATATGAATGTTTTTTAACATTTATTCATTTTTGAGAGAGAGAGAGAGAGAGAGAGGGACAGAGAGAGAATGAGTGGGGGAGGGAGACACATAATCTGAAGCAGGCTCCAGGCGAGCTGTCAGCACAGAACCCAACATGGGGCTCGAACCCATGAACCGTGAGATCATGACCTGAGCTGAAGTCGGATGGTTAGCCAACTGAGCCACCCAGGAACCCCAATCTATTTATTTTTGAGAGAGAGAAAGGCAGGGGAGGAGCAGAGAGAGAGGGAGACACAGAATCTGAAGCAGACTCCAGGCTCTGAGCTGTCAGCCCACAGTCCGACCCAGGGCTCAAACCCACGAACTGTGAGATCATGATCTGAGCCAAAGTTGGATGCTTAACCTACTGAGCCACCCAGGCACCCCTTTCTATTTCTTATTGATTTATAACCACCCTTTGTATATTAAGGACACAAACATTTTTATTATTTTAGTGTAATTTTTTTCAGTTTCTCCCAGCTTGCCATGTCTTGGGTTTGTTTCTAGACGCACAGAGGGTCCTGGTTAGACTGATGCTGCATTTTTCATTTTGCAGGAAAGAACAATTTTTTTTTCTGAGACAGGCGATCTCTTTTGTAAGTGCATCTATCACCTTTAAGGTGATTTTTTCAGGGAATGTGCTAGAGTATAATTTGTGCCCAAGGAAAAGGTTTGAAGCCCAAGCTTCAGCCGGTTCTTGACATGTCAGAGTGCAGGCCATTTGTTGCAAGGTCCTCAGATTTTTCAACAGAAATCAGCAAACCAGATTTTTATGTAAAATCTCATTTTGACTATATACCTGTCAATCCATCCATCATCACTGTGAAAACCCAACAACATACTTTTGACCTACGATTACCTCAGTTAGCATTTGCGGCCAGCATCCGGGCATTGGGAGATCTGTCCCATACACCTCAGATGCCCTTCTGGAAGCTAGAGCTGGCTCTGGAGCTGGCTTCTGAGGTGTGATGCCAACAGTTGACAGCAGAGAGCACTCCCATGGTGGGCTGCCTAGGGTCTAAAGTCCACCTTCAGTCAGCAGTCGGTCCCACTGCCTCCTGTCACATCCCTAAGTGTAGGAAGGAGACCAGTTGTGATGGTGTCTGTGCTGAGTCAGAGAGCGGGTGTCTGTCACTGGCCTGAGGAAGGGGTGAGAGGCTATGGGGCCAGATGAGAACCGCAGGTATTCAGGACCCACCCTCTTGGTATTCTTCGGAACCTAAAATAGAGCACATAGGAGGCACTCACTAACTCTTGGCTGTATCGAATGTTGAAATGTGGCCCAGTAGGGGAAGGATGTGAAGGTTCCATGCGTGGGAAGTCTTGGTCAGCCGAAGACAGAGTTTTAGCTTTTGGAATTACTGACAAGGTAGATGAGGCTGTATGTCAAGTTCACTTTCTCACAACAACCCTGCAAAGGAGGGTACCCCAGTTACACAAAGGGGAATTGAGGCTGGTGTAAATGACACATACAAACACACATGGGTACCGCCAGAGCTCCTTTCTGCATACTTCAGGGATCCAGTGGGAAGAGAACTGAGAAACATATTTTCCAAGCCCCCACAGATTTCACATTTGTATGAACTCTAGAGGGCACATCACTGACTGCAAGGCCCTGGGCTAAGCCTAGAGATGGCTTAGCTAATTTGGTTCTCATAATGACCCTGCTAGACAGAGTTTATTTTTCCCATTTTACAGAAGGGTTAAGTGACTTTTCCAGGGTTACATAGTTTGGGAATGTGGAAATGTAAATGCATCATTTAAAATGTTTAATTCCAGTATAGTTAACACACAATGTTATATTAGTTTCAGGTGTACAATATAGTGATCCAAAAATTCCATACATCACCCAGTGCTCATCACAAGTGCGTTCCCTAGTCCCCATCACCTATTTCACCCATCCCCCATCCTCTCCTCTCTGGTAACCATCAGTTTGTTCTATATAGTTAACAGTCTGTTTCTTGGTTTGCCTTTCTCTCTCTCTCTCTTTTTTCCTTTGCTCATTTGTTTCTCATTTTTTACAGGGTGTCCTATGCTTATCTTTTTAATGTTTCTTTTTTTTGAGAGAGAGAGAGAGAGAGAGAGCGAGCATGAGCAGGGGGAGGGGCAGAGAGGGGGGGACAGAGGATCCAAAGCAGGCTCCATGCTGATAGCAGCGAGCCTGACATGGGGCTCGAACTCACGAACCATGAGATCATGACCTGAGCCAAAGTTAGAAGTATGATGCTTAACCAAGAGACACCCAGGTGCCCCAGTTTGTTTTGTTTCTTAAATTCCACCTATGAGTGAAATCATATGGTATTTTTCTTTCTCTGACTTATTTTGCTTGTCATTATTCTCCCTAGCTCCATCCTTGTTGTTGTAAATGGCAAGATTTCATTCTTTTTTAATGGCTGAGTGATATTCCATTATGTGTGTGTGTGTGTGTGTGTGTGTGTGTGTGTGTATTTGTGTGTATTTGCGTGTGCCCATCACCTCTTCTTTATCCATTCATCTGTTGATGGCATTTGGGCTGCTTCCATAATTTGGCTATTGTAAATAATGCTGCAATAAACACAGAGGTGCATATATCCCTTTGAATTAGTGTTTTTGTAATTTTTTTTGGGTAAATACCCAGTAGTGTGATTACTGGATCATAGGGTAGTTCTACTTTTAACTTTTTGAAGAAACTCCATACGGTTTTCCAGAGTGGCTGTACCAGTTTGCATTCCCACCAACAGTGCACAAGGGTTCCTTTTTTCTCCATATCCTCACCAACACTTGTTTCTTGTGTGTTTGATTTTAGCCATTTAGACAGGTGTGAAATGGTATCTCTTTGTAGTTTTGCTTTGCATTTCCCTGATGGTAAGTGACATTGAGCATCTTTTGATGTGTCTGTTGGCTATCTGTATGTCTTCTTTGGAGAAATGTCTGTTGATGTTTTCTGCCCATTTTTTAAAAGAATTGTTATGCCACCTGTTGGTTTTTATATTTTTATGATTTTTTAAAAATCTTTAAACGTTTGTTTATTTTTGAGAGAGAGAGACAACGCGGGCAAGGGGCAGAGAGAGAGGGAGACAGAGGATCTAAAGTGGGCTGTGCACTGGCAGCGGAGAGCTGGATGCAGGGCTTGAACTCCCGAACCGTGAGATCATGACCTGAGCCAAAGCTGGACACTCAACAGACTGAGCCACCCAGTTTTCCCCTGCCCATTTTTTAATTGGTTGATTTATTTGTCTGTGTGTTGAGTTTTATCAGCTCTTTATATATTGTGGATACTAACTCTTTATTGAATACATCATTTGCAAATATCTTCTATTCGGTAGGTTGCCTTTTAGTTTTGTTGATTGTTTCTCTCACTGTGAAGATTTTTATTTTGACATAGTCCCAATAGTTTATTTTTTCTTTTGTTTCCCTTGCCACAGGAGACATACCTAGAAAATAGACATACCTGCTACAGCTGATGTCAGAGAAATTATTGCCTGTGCTTTCTTCTAGGATGTTGTTGTGTCTTTGACCCTAAAGCCTGTGTCTTTGTCTCCCCTCTAGTAGGTGGCAGGAACTCCTGGAGTGGAAAGTGTGCCCTGGCCAAGAGGAAGAGGAGGAACAAGATTCCCCATCAGAGTAGATGGCTTACAGACATCCCTACTGGATCCTGGTCCTGGCCGGCCAGTTCTTTTTTTCCATTTAAAAAATTGTGGTAAAATATATAGATGCCATAAAATCTACCCTTTTAACCATTTTCAAATGTACAATTCAGTGGCATTAAGTACATTCAACCCACCCCACCATCCATCTCTAGAACTTATCCATCATTCCAAATTGAAACTGTACCCGTTGAACAACAACTCCCTATTCCCTACAACCCCCGCCCCAGCCCCTGGTAACCACTATTCTACTTTCTGGAATAGCTCTATGAATCTGACTCTTCTAGTTATCTTGCATAAGTGGAATTATATAACATTTCTCCTTTTGCATCTGGTTTATCTCACCTAGCGTAGTATTTCCAAGGTTTATTCATAGTGGGGCATGTATCAGTCCTTCATTATGTCTTAAGACTGAATAACAGTTCATCGTATGTATGTACTACATTTTGTTCATCCATTTATATGTTAACAGACACGAGTTGTTTACACCTTTCGGCTGTTGTGAGTAATGCTGTTATGAACAGGAACGTACAAGTATCTGTTTTAGTCCCTGTTTTAATTCTTTTGAGTATTTACCCAGAAATGGAATCGTCAGATCCTATGCTAATTTTATTTTCAATTCTTTGAGGACTCACCATTCTCTTTTTCACAGCAGCTGTACCATTTTATATTCCCACCAGCAATGAAAGGAGGGGTAGGGGCTCCAATTTCTCACATCCTTGCCAACACTTGTTGCCATACACGTTTGCAGATTGAGACTGGAACGGGAGGAAGACCTTTAAAAAAAAAAAAGCCAGAAATCTGAGTCTCAGTAAAGCAATGACTGGCTAGGGATCGGGGACCATATCAGGGGAGAAAGAGTTCTTGGGTCCTGGGTTTCAGAGGCAGAGCCACAGGACAAGCTAGAAGGTTGGGGGTTGTGGGTTCCTCGCCATATGGACTAGCTCTGCAACTGCTCTGGCTTTTCAGCAGAACAGCTTTTGTTGTTGTTGTTGGTGGTGGTGGTGGTGGTGGTGGTGGTGGTGGGTGGGTGGCTGTGTAGACCGGAACACGTCCAGCCTCCCTGGGCTCCACGCGGCCGCCCTCTCAGTAAGGCCTGGGAGCCATTCTCTTGGATCCTGGATTTTCGCAACGGATTAAACGTGGCATTCCCTCCTTCCCTTCTCCGTAACAACCTAAAAATAGCTCGTCCCGGGGGGAGGGGGATGGGAGAAGCTCCACCCCTGTCTGGGTGGGGTGGGGAGGCAGTCTCGAGAGCGCGAGGCGTCGGAGACCCGGGGGCCTCCGGCTGCTGGTGCGGAAGGCTCTGTCGCCCGCGGGCCCGCAGGTCGGCTGCACGGGGGTGGGCGGCCGGTTCGGTGCCCGCCGGGGAGGGCGTCCGGGCTCCACGACGCTGGGGGAGCATCCCCGGCCGCGCGTAGGCGAGCGTTCCGGGAACGGCCCCCGGGAGGTCGGGGCGGTGGAGCGAGCCGGGAGGCGGGGCCGGGGCCGAGCTGGGGAGCCCGCACCTCCGGACCTCTGCCCGCTCCGCCGGCTCCGGCGGCCCCCAGGAGAGCGGGGCTGCGTGGGAAAACTATGGCAGGAATTCGGCTCGGGAGGGGTGCGGGTGGGGAGCGCCCTCGCCGTCCGAGCTGTGGATGCCGCGGGCTGCCGGAGGTTAAACATTAGCGACGCCCCGCAGGGGACCAGCCGGAGGAGCTGGGGCTCTGGACCGCCGCTTCCTGCGCCCCGCGTGGGCCCCCAAATCCAGCTCTCTCGGCCTGCCCTGGACCGAGGTACCCCAGGAGGGAAGCAGGAGTGACTGCACCCCCAGGATTGGGCTTCCCTGGGTGGACAGACTTGGATGCTTACTTTTTGAAAAAAGTAAAATGGTTTGGGGGGCTTGATGCTCTGAGTTCTGCAGGTAAAAGGGGATCTTTTGATAATGAGGTGATTTAAAAACAAACACATTGGCATCTTGGTTTGTCCCTCTTGCGCTCTGGGGCTGGAGTTTAGCAGGAGGCAGCACAATGGTATTTTCCTTTTGAAGTCGATGCAGATGAAGTCCAGGGGAGACTTGCTTTGTACAGGATGGAATGAGGATCCGGAAGGGGGTCTGGAGGGCTTGGACAAGGGCTGGCCTTCAGCCAGCACCCTAAGGGCCCGGCCCCTACCTGCCCCTCCATTGTTCACGGAATTTGATTTCTAACAGCACAGCACTTGGAAGAGAAGCCTGGTGAGTGAGGTGCTTTCACTGTGGCCTCTCACACTTTTCATCTGCAGACAGAGTGGGTGGTCTCCCTCCTCTGTCAGGGTCCCTCATCACTTCCTTCTGTCTCCCTGGAGCTGAGGACTGGCCAGTGAGAGCAACCCCACTTACAGAAGGCCAGTCCTACAGTCAAGTGGTTGATAAACAGTCTTTTTTTTTCCTGTCTCTGTCAGCACCAGGGGTCTAGAGACATCTTCCTCATGTGGAGATACTTTTGGATACTGTCCAACTTGATAAAATGGTCCCACAGAGGTATATACTTCAGGTTGGGAACAGAAGCCTGAATTCCTTTGTGGAATATAACTGGCTTCTGACACAGAGCTGGGGTTTGGTCAAAAGGCCTGTGGCTCAGTGGACACTGACAGGAGCAGGGAAGGGGGCAACTTGGTGGGCTGTTCCGAAACCCCTGGCAGGCCCCTTTCATAAACGGCCAGTCCTGGTTAGCAGGGTTGACTATCTGCAATGCCAGCTGTACCTAGGCCTTGCGCCTCTAGGGGGGTTTCTGTGGGGGTTCCATGGGAAAGAAAGCGTCAGTATATTCTACACTGGTATTCTTTTAGATGTGAAAAGCAGTAGTGAGTTTTGACAATTCTGTACCTAGGAAGATAGGTCATGTTGGTTTGTAGTCTTCCTCCCTAAAATACTCCTAAGCAAGGCCAGTCAAAGCCCTTCCCCCAATTTTTATTTTATTAAAATTTTTTTCATGTTTATTTATTTGAGAGAGAGAGAGAGCGGGGTAGAGGCAGAGAGAAAGGGAGACACGGAATCCAAAGCAGGCTCCAGGCTCTGAGCTGTCAGCAGAGAGCCTGATGCGGGGCTGGAACTCATGAACCTCGAGATCATGACCTGAGCCTAAGTCCGACAGTTAAGTGACTGAGCCACCCATATTTTTGACAAAACTATTGGTGCCGTTTTTTAAAAATGCCTCCTTAGAGGGAAATACAGGCTTCCAGTTATGGAGTAAATCAACAGAATAAAAAGCAGAGCATAAGGGATACAGTCAGTGATACTGTAGTAGATGGAATGGGACAGGTAGTAGCTACTATGTTTGTATGTAGCTACTATGTATGCTATGTTTGTGAACATAGCATAATGGATAAACTTGTCAAATCACTAGGTTGTACACCTGAAACTAATGTAACATTGTATGTCAACTACACTAAAGAATAAAGATAGAAAACTACCTCCTTAAAGTTCCTGGGAATGGAAGCCAGCTGTAAGGGAGAGAGTGGTTCGCTACTTGTTGGTTCTGGGAGTGGGTGCAGACCCCAGGAAGGGCAAGAGGGAGTGGGAAAGGTACACCTTTCTTTAGAAAACAACAGAATCAGGGAATAAGGCTAAGATCTGTAATGATAGTGTTCCAGAAGAGCTCTTGAGTCACTCTCATCTCCTTTGGGATCCCCAGGGCTCCCTTGTCTTTGGTGTGAGCATAGCTTGTTTGCAAACTGTGTGAGGGTTTCCTTGGCAGCCATAACAGTGAGCACTAATGACATGCCTGGGCTTCCCAGGGCGTGTACTGCTGAAGGTGGCTCGGGAGCCAGGGCACCTTGACTCTAACAGCTGCTCTTGGCTGCGTTCTTGAAGGAGCAGAAGAGACAGTAAGGTGGCAGAGGCAGTGGTATAGTCTAGCTGTCAATTTGTATTAGAATCAGCCATTTGATTTTGTGCAAGTTATCTTTGACAGATTATAGGTGGGCAGGTTTCAGAAGAACCGTAAAGTCTTCAGGAGTTGTTCCTCCATGGGATGGCTGCCTCATGAGGTGGTGAGCACCTCATCACGGTGGGTGTGCAAGGCAAGAAAACTTTCTTTCTTGGCTGTGGGATTGCCCCAGGTAGAAACCATCTCTTCAGTAATGAAGCAACCTTGGAATGTTAGCATAAATAGCATTCTTTGGGGTCCACTAATGCATGGCATTGATCTAGGATTGGAAGTTTCCTGGGACCCCATCAAAACATCTAGAGACGGTTAACATGGCTTCAGATTTCGTAATGACAGCAAGTCATTTCTGCCTTGTGTTTCTATTTCCAGATGTGGGGAAAGCTGTCTGCTGATAACTCAGTCTGGAGAAAGCACTGTGTTCCTGCCTGTGGGGGGTGTATGGTTTCCAGGTAACCCGCAGCACTCTTATTTGGCTTTGTCTCCTGCCATCCCAATCTGGACGCAAGCTGTGGAGTTGAGTCATGTTCAGCTACGCTCTGTGGAGATACAGAGAAAATTTCGAGTCTCTGGCACTGGTCCTCTTGTGATTTCCTGTAAAATCTTTCCGTTCTCGGAGATTGGACAAGAGATCTCAGGTACTGTCATTTCCATGATGGGAAGTAATCTATGTGCCGTCATCATCACCGTCATTGGGAGGTAGTTTGGCATAACTCCAAAGCCTTGGAGTCAGAATCTGATTCGAATTTTGGCTTCAGATTTTAGCAGTTGAGTGAGTTGGGGCAGGTCTCTTAGCTTTTCTGAGCGTCGGTTTCTACATTTGTCAGATGAGACAGATCAGAGCTACGTACAAGGTTGTATGATGGGTAGAAATAGCAAGGCTGGCACAGTGCCTGGTACACAGAAACTTTGACAGTTCTGTTCAGGTGAATAGCAAGCTGGAGTACAAGTAATATGCTAGGGGTTAGAATACAACAGATATGAATAAGCCCTGGGGGACCTTATAGCCGGGGGAAAAGGGGGGGGAGAAGGGAGACAGGAATGTCCTGGTATGGCCTCTCCTTGGTACACCCACTGCACCCTGTCCTAGCTCCTACCCTGGCACTTACCAGTCTGTAGGGTAATTTTTGTGTATTTTTCTGTCATTCTAGAGAACTCTGGAGCCAGACACCATCATTTACTAGTTGTATGAGTGTGGGAAAGTCGTTTGCCCTCTTGGGTCACCTCTGAGTTTCTTCATTTGTACCCTGGGTTGTAGTGAGAACTAAGTGGGATAGTGCATGGCGAGCCTTATAACTGTGTGGAGCACACACTTCCAGAACTGCTAACTGGTTTCATTAACAACGGAGGGACTGTTGCCTGGGTTGCCATCAATTCTGAATGCCAGTCATGGTGCCTGGCACTTAATAGGGGCTCAGGAGTCATTTGTTGATGACAGATTTGCACAGCCACACCAGTACAGACCGGAGCGTGGCCAGGTGCCCAAAGGAGTGTACACCCTGCTCTGGGAGCCCAGGGGAGGGGCAGGGAGTTCTGACTGTGAGCCTGGGAGGGATTTATGGTGGCTGTCAGGTGTGAAGAAAGCCTTGAAGCGTGCGTTCATTCACGGGCAGTGGGAGCAGGAGGATGTGGTGCAGGTCCATCTCTACCAATAGGCAGCATGATAGTGGCTAAGAGGTCAGACTCCGTAACCAGGCTGCGTAGGTCTGGATCTTGCCTCTTGCATCTGGGGCAAACTTCTTTACTTCTTTGTGGTTTGGATAATATTAGTACCCCCTTGAGGGCTTGTCCTGAGGATTACAAGGGTTATTCTTTTTTAAATGCTTGTTTATTTATTTTGAGAGAGAGAGAGAGAGCGCACATATGCAAGCACAGGCGGGGGAGGGGCAGGGAGAGAGGGAGAGAGAATCCCAAGCAGGCTCTGCGTTGTTAGCACAGAGCCTGTCATGGGGCTCGATCTCACGAACTGTGAAATCATGACCTGAGCCAAAATTAAGAGCCGGATGCTTAACCAACTGAGCCACCCAGGCACCCCTACATGAGTTATTCTTTATAAAGCACTTAAAAACAGGGCCTATAAATAAATATGCCAGAGATATGAATGTGTGGACAGTAAGTAATATTGTAAGTGGGAGATGCAGCTAGAAAGCTGGTTTGAAAACAGTTCATAAAGGTCTTTGAATATCTTTTTAGGTACTAGAATTTAGAATTAGCCAATGAGGGACACATAAATCCATTCCCATATGGCTGAAGCCCAGTGATGGCTGCCCATTTTAAGATTTTACTTTATTATTATTTTTTATTTTAGAGAGAGAGAGAGCACAAGTGGGGATGGGGGGTGGAGAGACAGAGAGAGAGAGAGAGAGAGAGAGAGAGAGAATCTCAAGCAGGCTCCATGCTCAGCATAGAGCTTGATGTGGGGCTCAATCTGATGACCTTGGGATCACGGCCTGAGCTGAAATCAAGAGTTGGTTGCTCACCCCACTGAACTGCTGCCCCTTTTAAACAGGGTGTGCACTCCCCACTTTGCCACAATCCCCAACACTTCCTAGTACAGTCGTTCTGAATCAATAAATCTGGGGGTTTGCATTTCTAACAAGTTCCCAGCTGCTGCTGCTGCTAGTAGGGACCAGTTTGAGAACCACTGCCTAATTGTATCTTGGACACTCGAGTAGGGAATCATTTGTCATATTTCCTGCATTTAATGCTACCTTCCTGGCCCTAGGGGAGTTTGGATTTGCAATTTCTGGTATATCAGTATTAGAAGTCTGGATCTAAAGGTCCCAAGAGAGAGATGGGCCAGCGAGAAAGAGATTTGGGAGTGGCTGAGGCTCAGCCTGAAGCAGGCCTTCGGTAGCTGACACTGTGGGTATGTGTGAGCTCATCTTCTGGGAGAGTGTGCAAGGAGGGATGGGTTGTGAATGAACAACTGAGTATCACGAGGGCATTGCCCACCCACAACTCTTCCCCACATTAAAGGAAGGGGAAAAAGATAGTAACTGTTCCAGGAAGAGGCTGGAGGACACATTCGAAAAGGTGGGAGAAGTGAGAGAGTTGCTGGTGGAGCATTCTTGGCCTTAATCTTAGAGAGAGGACTGTGGGCAAACCTCTGAGGCTAAAGCTTAAATAGTTAAATGGTGAGCTCTAGGTGAGCTCCCAGTCTGGGGAAGGATAGGAAGCAGGTGTCCAGTTACCCCACGGCATGCCTGGTAACCTGCTGTTGCTCTGAGGCATAGCTTGTTGTGGCAATTGTCACTGGGGCTGCAGTGACACAGCGGCAGCTTGGACTGAGCATGGTAAGTATCATGTCTCCTGTCTCCTTTTTTTTTTTTTTAAATTTTAAGTAGTGCCACATGTTAAGTAGAAATGGGCTGATCTTCTCATGGCCCTGATGGGGGTGCACGTGGCTGGATAGTTTTGGTTTTGGAGTATATTTGGGGGAGGGGTATCTGAGAAAGGGAAGCATGGGAGTTAAAGTGGAAAAGGTGGGTGAGTGGCAGCCTGTGAGCAGTCTTCAAGGCTGGGCTGAGGGGTTTGGACATTGTACTGTGGCAACATGGGGCCACGCTGAGATCCTGTGTGGAGGGCGGATGTGTAGTTAATATACCTCGGTAACCCCAGTGCTGGGCACCAGGCCTGGCACCACTAGGCATGCTGTGAATGAGGGAGGGTGGTGAGTGAATGAATGAAGGAGTTTGAGGCATAAGGGGTCATGATCTGATCAAAGCGAAGTTTTAGGACAAACAGCTTTAAGAATCAGTGTTCAGAGTCCACTTTGGAGCCAGATGCACCTCCAACCGTACTTCAGCTCTGGCCCCCTAGCCTGGGACAACACTCGTAACTTCTCCAGACATCAGTTTCCTGTCTGTAAAATGGGAACAGTGATACCTGTTTGTAAATTTGTATGTAGAGGTTGTGTGTGGCACAGAGGCCGGCACTCGATACTCCGGGGCCGGAACATTACTGAGTGCCTTCGCCTTGCACCTCCTCCAGTTCTCAAGGACCCTATGGGGAGGTAGGGCAGGCCATCACGCCCGTCCCTGTCTTTCTCAGGTGAAGGCTCAGGAGGTCAGGGGTCTTTCCTGGAGGCCTTCCCCACCTTGCAAGCCTAGCCCCACCATTCCTTCAAGGCCTTTCTCCTTCGTGAGGTCAGTGACCTCCCTTCTGACTTTCTCTTGTGCTGAAAAGTCTCATCTAGAAAGAACTTGATTAAATAGGGTCACCTGTACTTCTTGTTGCCCCTGTCAGATTCAAAGTTCAAGGGCAGAAATTGTATTTTTTTTTAAGTTTTTTTTTTTAAGGTTTATTTATTTTTGAGGAAGAGAGAGAGAGACAGAATGTGAGCAGGGGAGGGGCAGAGAGAGAGGGAGACACAGAATCCGAAGCAGGCTCCGGGCTCTGAGCTGTCAGCACAGAGCCCGATGCGGGGCTTGAACTCACAAATGGTGAGATCCTGACCTGAGCCGAAGTCGGACGCCCAACCAACTGAGCCACCCAGGCACCCCAGAAATTGTATTTTTTAAATAAAAATTATAAAAGTAATAGATGGTGATAGTAAAGAACTTTGAATAGTATGGAAAGGTGGAAAGTGGAAAATCAGTCTTCAGCTCCCATTCCCACTCCCAGAGGCAACCATTGCTCACAGATTGTTTATTTTTACAGAAATACCATAGTCTATGCTTACAAAATGTTGGAGATAATGAATCATATATAGGAATTATAAATTAGTATATTTTATTTAATTATTATTATATATGAGTAACAACTTTGAATCATTCATATATGTGTATGTACATGGATATATATTATTTATGTACCATTACCATTATTGGTCTGTATAAGGCTTCCCTGTCTATCCATTTTCTATTGATGCATTTTCCATCTATTTATTTATTTATCCCTGTTTGACACCCCATTTCCTTCCTCCTTTATAGGCAACCATTCTAATGTGGGATATATCTATACCTGTATAGAATATACAGGTATAGATATATTGAATAGATATGGGTAGATACAGATGTGAGATATACATATATTTATTTTTGCATATTATTATTAGATATGATTATATTAATTATCATTCAAGCAGATAGGGATATATCTCTGTGTGTGTATATACATACACACACACTCATTCTGTATCAGTGCATGAATAGTAGCCTTATTCTTTTTTTTTAAATGTTTATTTATTTATTTTGAGAGAGAGAATGCGCATGTGAGCAGGGGAGGGGCAGAAAGAGAGGGAGGCAGAATTCCAAACAGGCTCTGCATTGTCAGTGCAGAGCCCAACATGGGCCTCGATTTTACAAGCTGTGAGATCACAGTCTGAGCCGACATCAAGAGTCCGATGCTTAACCGACTGAGCCACCCAATAGTTGCCTTATTCTTATCAATACCTGCATAGTATTTCATTGTATAGAGATACCATTTGTATCCCCTCTTGTACTTTGTGCTTCACTTTCTTATATTTTTTCTTGTACTTTGCTGTTACAAACAACACAACAATGACGGTTTTTGCACAGGCACCATTGCACACTTGTATAAGTTTATCTTCTACAAGTATAATTCTTAGTAGTGGAATTTTCCTTTTAAAACCCTATTGCTACTGTCAGTTTACTCCTTAAAGAGAGAGAACAGTTTCTGTGACTACCTAGGGAGTACAGAGGAGAATCTGAGTCTTTTGACGACAAATTGGGCCTCTTTTCTCAACCAGTAGGTTTGAAAAAAAGACCATGGTGGATTGAGCACAGTCTGTGTGCAGAGACATGGCTGCCACATCAAGCGTCCCCATCATTTTGCTCATATCCCACCAGAGAGCATAGTTGTAGGGTCACCCTTTGCAGCTGGGGCCACTGGGAGACGTAGCCCACTCCTGTTCCGCTACAATCTTGCAGTTACAGGAGGGAGGATGGGATGTGGGGGAAGTTAGGTGGCTCTGTCTCCCACGGCAAGTTATTGGACTTTATCCTGAAATCACTTTGGGTTGCAGAAGGACCACTTAGACATTTGATGGCTCCCTTTGACGAAGACCTCCGGCAGGCACTCTTGCAGTGGACTTGGGTATGGGGCACGGCGGAGGGGGCACTCCATGCCTCATTCCTAACCACAAACGTGCAAAGTAGGCCCCCTGCTCCCCAGTGGACACAGAAGGCTTCAGGATGTGAACCTGCGATCTGAATCCACATCTGTGTGATTATAAGGCCCACACCCTGGCCTTACACCTCTCTTGCCGTGCCCGAGCATGCATGCATACTACAGCTGTTGCACACGTCCCTCACCTCACCCCACTTAGGCTCTTGCTGGCCACGTGTGTAGCACATGCGGCCATATGCATCTTGCCTAACTTGGACTCTTTTCTCATTTTCCAGGCCCTCTCTCAGCTCCTCTGCCTGCTGCCGTGGCCTTGGTGGCACCCTCCCTCAGTGGTCAGCCCGGGGCTTCCTCAGCCCATGCAGTCCCCTGCTACCACTGCTGAGGGTCTCAGTGGCCCTCCCTTTGGGGCCTACCCACTCCCTACCTTCAAGTTCCAGCCTCGCTCTGAGAGTGTGGACTGGAGGCGCATCAGCGCCCTGGATGTGGACCGCGTGGCACGGGAGCTGGATGTGGCCACCCTGCAGGAGAACATCACGGGTGTCACCTTCTGCAATTTGGACCGGGAGGCGTGCAGCCGCTGCGGGCAGCCCGTGGACCCGGTGCTGCTCAAGGTGCTGCGCTTGGCTCAGCTCACCATCGAGTACCTACTGCACTGCCAGGATTGCCTGAGCACTGGCATTGCCCAGCTCGAGGCCCGGCTGCAGGCCAGCCTGGGGCAGCAGCAGCGAGGCCAGCAGGAGCTGGGTCGCCAGGCCGACGAGCTCAAGGGCGTGCGGGAGGAGAGCCGCCGGCGTCGCAAGATGATCGGCACCTTGCAGCAGCTGCTCCTGCAGACGGGGGTCCATGGCTACCACACGGTGAGGAGTCTTTGCAGGGTGGGAGATAGGAGGTCACCCGGCCACTTGGGCAGTACCGCCGTCCTGGGCCCCGGGGTTGCTGGGGGCCATGCTTACTGAGGTTAGAAGCAGATGTTAGAGATGTCTCATCAAGTTCTACACAGTGTGTTTGTGTGTGTGTGTGTGTGTGTGTGTGTGTGTGTAGATTGCATATGTGTGGCAGGTGTGTATATGAAGGATGTGTGTGCATATGTGTGCTTGTGGAGAGGGTGCATGTGCAGGATGTGCATGTGTGAATGTATATGGAGGATGTGTGAGTGAATATGTGTGTCTTAATGTGTGAATGTTTGGGGCATACATCTGTGCATGATATTTGTGTGTATGTATATAGAGTGTGTGGTGTGTAACGTGCTTGTGTGTGAAAGTGTGTATATAAAGATGTATTTATGGTGTGTGTGAATGAATGAAAGATGTATATGTGTGTAAAGGTGTATGTATTTATGGAGGGCAGGAGTGTATGTTTGAAGGGTTTGTGTGTGCATGTAGCAGTGTGATATGAAAAGGTGTGTGTAAGAGGTGTGTGTGTGTGTGTGTGTGTGTGTGTGTGTGTGTGTGTAGAATTGGTGTGTAGCAAGGGACTGGTATTGCCAGGCCCATTCCGACATGTTCAGCCAAGTGACAGTTCATTACCCAGAGTGGCATTTGAACATTTGCAGCTGCATGGAAAGTGTGGACTGGGGACAGTTGCAGTTTGGTGAATTATCATGGTGGCCAGGCCCTGTGCCGAGTTCTGAGGGTGCAAGCACAAGTCATGTTCATTCAGGTTTTCAAGAAACTCATAGTTTAGGGGTGGGTGGTGGGACAGAAGCAATATATGGTACAATATTAATTGATTGAATAGTAATTGATATAACTGATATAATGTCAATTATGATAAAGAGGGTCAGAATCTTTTAGTAGTAAGTGACAAAACAGCAGTCTAACTTGGCTTAGGCCAATAAGGAATTTATTGCTTAATTTAACTGAAAAATCCAGAGCCATAGTGGGATGGCTTGTCCTTGGAATTAGACAGTGGCACTAGAATTTAGTTTGTCTGTGGCCCTTGGCGACTCTTCCTCAGTGTGGGTTCCGTTCTTAGAAAGCTGCTGTCTGTGTGGTAGCAAGTTGGGCCACTGCAATGCTAGCATCTGATTTTCCCAGATTCAAGGCTGGCATGATAGAGGGCCTACTTTGGGCCCAGAAACCTGGCTAGTATTTCACTGTCTCCTGTATTTGGCTGTGTTTGGGTCTCCTACCCATCTCGGTTGGTGAGCTCAGGGTTGGGAATTCAGGGCTGTAACTGGCTTTGGTCTAAGTCACATGTCCCACCATGGAGCTGGGGATTGACCAAAGTCCATGGCTGGAGAGTAAAGGACAGGGTAATTCCCCAAAATAAAATGGGAGTTCTGTTGTCAGAGGAAGAAGGAGTGGCTACTGTCCTATCATGACTCTTTGATGACACCTTCTAGAAGTTGCATCTGTCACTTCTACTTACATGTCATTGGCCAGAATGTAGTCACATGGCCATACCTGGTTGCAAGGGAGGCTGGAACTTATAGTGTTTATTCTCATTAACCTCATGACCAGCTAAAAATCAGGGTTTCTAAAACTAAGAAAAAAGGGGCAATAGGTATCAGGGGACAGCTGACAGTTTCCATCACATTTGTGTAAAGATAGACCCTCTTAGTCTGATTGAGTAGGATTGGCCGCCTGCAAAGTTGTGTTGGAAAAATTTTGAAGTTTTACAGTGAAAAGATGATGTGAAAGATTGGTAGGGTCTGAAATGCTTGAGGAGAGTGAAGCAGAATTAGAGATACTATTATTTGCTGTCCTTTGCTCTGGTGGTTCTCAGCCCTGGGGTGGGACCTGGATATTGTTTTTGTTTTTTCTTAACTTTTTACTGTGAAAAAATGTAAACGTGTACAAAAGAGGGAGTATGGTAATGAGCCTTTATTTGTGCACTACCCAGCCCACTCATTATCAACCCTGGCCAATGCTTTTTCGTATGTTCCCCTACCCACTTCCCCCAGTCCTGCATTACATTTGGCTGTATTAGGCATATGGTGTTATCTCTAACTATTTCAGTATGGATCTCTAAAAGGTGAGGACTCCCACTTTTAAACATAGACATAAGACCATCATCACGCCTTTGAAAAACCAAGAAAAACTCCTCAGAATCATCAAATACCCAGTCAGCACTCACAGCTCCCCAGGGTACTGGTCGTGTTCAAATCGAATCCTTCATTTCTGAAGCAGCCCACGGGTCCCAAAGAGATGGGAATTTTGATCTCGGGAGAGCCCCAGGCTGAGCTAGGTAATCTGATACCACACTTCCCACTCTTTGCCTTCCGTGCAGTGCCACCTGTGTGACAAGACGTTCATGAACGCCACCTTTCTCCGGGGCCATATCCAGCGCAGGCATGCGGGCGTGGCAGAAGGTGGTGAGTCCAGGTGGCCCTCCTGGGACCGTGGAAGGGCCTGGGCTGGTCTTCAGTGGGTGTGGGGCACATACACCACCACAGCTGCCCTCAGGCCTCATCATCCAGTAGAGGAGGAGGTGATCCCATCGTCCACCCTGGGGAGATCTATCCCACATGGGCCTGGGAGGGTTTCTGACAATGTGTGTAGAGAAAAAGGGAGTCAGACGGTGGGTTCCAGTGTTAGCTTTATCCCTTTCTACCATGTGACCACGGTCATTGCCCCTCCCTCTGAGTCTCAGTGGCCTTTGCTGTGAATTGGGCAGTCAAATGGGGTGACTTGGAAGGGTCCTTACCTCCCAACCTTCTGTGAATCTGCTCTTCTCTGATGCTAACTATGAATGAGCTTAAAAGGGGTTAATAAGCAGTTAGACTGGTTCTTTAACTCTGTATGTACATGAGCTTATTATGACTTAATCACTTTAATTTTATCATTTCAAATTCCAAAAGGAGTAGCAAGGCTGTATGTTTCCCCATAGAGAGATTTGCATACTTTATATCCATTTTTAATGGATGTTAGTATTTTAATATGTGACATAACAAATAGCTTCTAACAAATAAAATAAATACAGATATGAAAATATAAATCATACAATATAAATCTAAAAATTCCATTAAGTAAAACCTTTTTCTTATTTTTCTTCATTTTAATTTCCTTTCCAAAGAGCAGACTTAGAGTTTTTATTTTATTTTTTTAACATTTATTTATTTTTTGAGAGACAGGGAGTGAGTGGGGGAGGGGCAGAAAGAGAGGGAGACACAGAATCTGAGCAGGCTCCAGCCTCTGAGCTGTCAGCACAGAGCCCGACACGGGGCTTGAACTCACAAACCACGAGATCATGACCTGTGCCGAAGTCAGACGCTTAACCCACTGAGCCGCCCAGGCGCCCCATAGAGTTTTAAAACAGCACCATTTATCTAGTTGTGATGCATTTATTAGATATCTAATTATTTTTGATTCTACTTCGGAGGCTGCTAAAGGAAAACAGATTTTCTACTTCTTAAATGAATTTTTCTGATGAAAAGATAGGTCTTTGAAGAGATATCTGTATACTGAGGTACATGGCAGCATTATTCACAGTAGCTAAGATGTGGAAGCACCTAACTGTCCACAGACAGATGAATAGAGAAGGAAAATGTGGTCTATGCAAGCAAGGGAATATTATTCAGCCTTGAGAGGAAAGGAAATTCTGTAACATGTTACAACAGGAATGAACCTTGAGGATATTATGCTAAGTGAAGTAAGTCAGCCACAAAAGGACAAATACTGTATGATTCTACTTATGTGATATCTAGAGTAGTCAAATTCGTACAAACAGACAGTAGAATGGTGGTTGCCAGGGGCTGGGGGGAGGGAGACCATGGGAAGTTATTTAAAGCATACAGAGTTTTTGTTTTACAAGAAGAAAAGAGTTATGGAAGTGGATGGTCGTGATGGTTACACAACATTATGAATGTACTAATACCTCTGAGCTGTACCTTTAAAAAGGGTTAAGATGTGAGGCTCCTGGGTGGCTCAGTTGTTGAGTTTCCAACTCTTGATTTCAGCTCAGGTCGTGATCCCAGGGTCGTGATCCCAGGGCCATGTGCTGAGCATGGAGCCTGCTTGAGATTCTGTCTCTCTGTCCTTCTGCCTCTCTCGCCTGCTCATGCACGTTCTCTCTCTCTCTCTCTCTCTAAATAAATTTTAAAAAATGGCTAAGATGCTACATTTTATGTTATGTGTATTTTACCACAATAAAAAAATTGGAAAAAATGCCTTTGACCTGGAAAATTTAAATACAGAAAAGTAGAAAAAATAAAAACCATTGACAAAATCACCTACTTAATATTTTGGTGTGTTTTCTGTTATTATTTTCCTGTGTACATATGTAATCATACAGTATGTGGTTGTGACTATTGCTTTTAAAAAAATTTTTTTTTTAACGTTTATTTATTTTTGAGAAGAGAGAGACAGAGCATGAGCGGGGGAGGAAAGAGAAAGAGGGAGACACAGAATCTGAAACAAGCTCCAGGCTCTGAGCTGTCAGCACAGAGCCTGACTCAGGGCTCGAACTCACAGACCACAAGATCATGACCTGGGCTGAAGTCAGATGCTTAACCGACTGAGCCACCCCGGTTCCCCTATTGCTTATGTTTAATTAAAAATATATCACATTTTCCAGTGTCATTCAGGCATCTCGGAAAACATGATTTTTAATGGCTGAATAATATCCCATCATGCAGCTATCATAATTTATTTCACGATTAAATTATTACATACTTTATAGGGGTTACTCATAAATTTTCTTGTTATAAATCACTTGATCAACATTCTTATATGCAAGTCTTTGGGCATATTCCTTATTATTTTCTTAAGGTTAAGCACTGAAGGAGAGGGAAAATATGTTCTTAAGGCAACTTTTGCTAAATTAATACTCATGACCTTTTTATTCTCAGGCAGATATGGCTCTTCACATATCTCCACTCTCCTATTTAATATCATCCTAAATCATTTTGTTAACCCAAATTAATTTCTACTGTGTCTAAAATTGCTTCTTTCCAAAAAGTACAGTCTGAGAAAAACCATCTCTCCTTTCAAAGAAAGACTTAGAGTTTTAGTAACAGTACCATCTATCTAATAGTCACTAAAGGTACTTTGAAAAGTAACAAATGTGGGTGCCTGGGTGCCTCAGTCCCTTAGGCATCTGACTTCAGCTCAGGTCATGATCTCATGGTTGGTGAGCTCGAGCCCACATCCTGTGAACACGAGCCCTGCTTCTCTGTCTCCCTCTCTCTCTCTCTCTTTCCCCATCCTTGCTCACTTGTGCCCTCTCTCTGTCAAAAAAATAAATAAATAAATTATAACAATTGTGCAAGTACAATTGTCTTTTTCATTGGTTTATCTGTATGTGGTTTAGTTAGAATGTTCTTTTATAATTCATTCTTTTTAAAAAAATTTTTTTAATGTTTATTTATTTCTGAGACAGAGAGAGACAGAGCATGAGTGGGGGAGGGGCAGAGAGAGAGGGGGACACAGAATCCGAAGCAGGCTCCAGGCCCCGACATGGGGCTCGAACTCACAGACCGCGAGATCATGACTTGAGCCGAAGCCGGATGCTCAACAGACTGAGCCACCCAGGCTCCCCAATAATTCATTCCTTTATTGTTTAATCTTAGAAAGTTTGAAGTATACACTTAAAAAACATTGGCTGAAAGTTTCCTTCATAATGCATGCTGTTTTTTTTTTCACTTGAAACTTACTACTATACGTATTTCTGAAAAAAAGGGAACTTAAAACTACAATTATTTTCACTACTTTAAACTCCTCTCTGATGGCTGTGAGGATGCATAGATATGTTTTTTGTATTGATAATCACCGTGTACGTGCTATTTGGTATTCTGCTTCTGTTACTCTCTCAATTTTGCTTTTACATTTGCATGTGTTAGTACTGTCAAAATAGTTATTTTAAATGACAATAATAGTTCACATTTATTGAGCGGTCATGCCAAGCACTATGCTAAGCACTTTGCACTGTCACATTTCATCCTCATGACAACCCTCTGAGTTAGGTGCTGTTACTATCTCCTCTTTCCAATTTGGGGAAACTGAGGGTCAGGGAGGTTATGTCATTTGCCTTGTGGTCAGTATCCAATGGGAGTGGCAAACTGCTCTCAGACTGAGGTGTGACTGATTGCATAGGCGACGAACTGCACTCCACTAACTTTTTGACTTAACCCGGTCACCCTATCTTTGCATGGAGCCCACAGGGAAGCAGAAGCAGCAGGAACAGCCAGTGGAGGAGATACTGGAGGAGCTTCGGGCCAAACTAAAATGGACCCAAGGGGAGCTGGAAGCCCAGAGGGAGGCCGAGAGGCACCGGCAGCTCCAGGTGGGCACGGAGTGGAAACACCAGGGAGACTTGCTCGAGTCTCATGCAGGAGACCCATGATGCACGGGTGTCTCACAGGACCAGAAGTCTCGCTGATTTCCTGGAGCTGGGAGTCAGAGCTAGGATGGCATCTTCTTGGTTGTGGCAAATGATCTTAGGTTATCTGCAAAGGAAAATCCAGTTGTTTTCCCACATCTGTATGGCCAAAAGTAGGAGACAGAATTGCTGTTTTCTGCCCTATTCAGCATCCTCTGAAGGCGTTTGAACCTGAATGTTAACTTCTTACACTACAATGCTACTTGGCTTTTTGAAAGCCAAGACTGGATAAACTCCAAAGTCCAGTCTCGAGGACATACTTAGTAGATAATTGTAGAATGAAAATATGTAATCTTGCCTTACTCATTCCTTCATTTCTTTATTCTTCATTCATTTCTTCAGCATCCATTTATTGAGCACCAACTATGCCGGGAACATAAAGAGAGAGAAAAAGATCTCTATTGTCAAGGGACTTTACAGGTCAGAGAAGACTTGTCTCACTCCATGTCCAAACAATAGGAACAGTAGGACGAATCTTCTTTGGTCTCTAGAGTGACTTGCACAGACAAGGGGCCCTAGCAGTTTCTCAGTAAATATTTGCCATGATGTAGAATTAGTGATTCTATTGTTCCTGTTTTTCTTTCCAGGAAGCAGAGATTGCTCGTCAGAAGGAGATAGAAGCTAAGAAAGAATTTGATGAATGGAAAGAAAAAGAGCGAGCCACGCTATATGAGGAAATAGACAAGCTAAAAAAATTATTTTGGGATGAATTTAAAAGTGTTGCCAACCATAACTCAACTCTAGAAGAGGTACCCACACAAAGTCTTTCAGTGTTCTTTTGCCAAAAATATGTTTATTTGTTCTCAAAATTCGTTTCTTCGTTTGTACTCGTTTTATTTCATCTGCCATTGGGAGCTAATATACTGTGAGGCTGGATATCAGAGGCCAGTGCCAGGGATTGAATCCCTGCTCTATCACATATTGGCTGTGTGACCTTAGGCGAGTTACTTAACTTTCCTGTGCCTCAGTTTCTCTTCTGTACGACAGGTTGCTGAGATGGTTAAATTAACACGTAGACAGCACTTAACATTGTCTGGTATATAGTAGAAACTCCCTAGACATTATCTTTATTTTTGCAAAGGGCTTTCTTTTGTCACTGGATGAGCTATGAGGCAAAGTTTGAATGAGTGCATTTTTCTCTTAACGAGTATTTGCTGAGCACTGGCTATATGCTAGGCACCCTGTTGGGGTCTGTGGAGATCATGCATAATAGTAAGATTTACTGAGTGTATTAACTGGTTTCTAGCCCCTGTGCAGAACACTTTATATACATTAACTTTTAATTCTCACAACAACAAAACAACCATACCATTCTCAAAGTAGGCACATTATTAGTTTATAATTTCTTTTCTATTTTCTTTTAATGTTTATTTCTTTTTGAGAGACAGAGACAGAGTGCAAGTGGTGGAGGGGCAGGGAGAGAGGGAGACGCAGAATCTGAAGCAGGCTCCAGGCTCTGAGCTGTCAGCACAGAGCCCAACGTGGGGCTCGAACCCACGAAGCGTGAGATCACGATCTGAGCCGAAGTTGGATGATCAACCGACTGAGCCACCCGGGTGCCCCTGGTTTATAATTTATTTTTAAAAGTTTTTTTTTTTTTTTTAAACAACACTATTATCATTCCTCCTTTACAGGTGAAGACACTGGGGTTCACATAACGTGCTCAAGGTCACACAGCTACTAAGAGGTAGACCTGGGATTTGAACTTAACTTTTTAAACTTGTAAGCCTCTGCTCTTCTAATGGATATACTGTTAAGTTCATTCAGGAAAACATTATTAAAGATTATCCCTAGACTGTATCTTCCTATATAAACCCGTATGACTAAAACCATATCAGGGAAAACGTTTTGAGGAGAAATATTTTCAGAATGTATCGAGCTCTTATTGGTCCTTCTAACCTCAAGGAGAATCATTTCTTGTTTTTGAAAATTAACTGTCTGCATTTCTCACAGTCATTCCACGTTTTGCTAAAGGAATACCTTGACAACTTTTCCAGAAGGGGCTTGTCATAGGATATGCTTGGAGTCTTGGGTGGTCCATCATCTCAATCTGAGATGGGAAGCCAAGGATAGGGATGGCTGTGGGGTTGAGATGAGAGCTGTGTGTGTGTGTGTGTCTGTAGTGACTTAAGCCCTCCCTGCAGTGTGGTCAGGAAAGATTTGTGGGAGATAAGATGCTCCCCCACCATATGGACCTCATGGTCCTACCCCCCCAGCTCCACACCCATCTTCCCTGAGCTGGCGTGCGCCCTGCTGACTCTCATCCCCTGACACGGCACTAGCTGACTGGATGTTTGATAGATAGGTATTGATTTGAATTTGGAGTTACTGTTCAGAAACCACCCCATCAAAGGTCAGAGGGTTACTTTTGGCTAGGAAATTCTAAGTTTTGGTGAGTGAGGACATAATTACCATCCATGGTTTCTTTTTAACTTGGATCACATTTCCCTAAACTGGAACATCATTTTTCTGTTTTTTATTTTTTATTTGTCTTTTCTCTGTAGGATTGCATATGCTGTGTTTTTGTGTTTGTGTGTCTCTCCCTGTCCCCTCTCATGTGACGTTTCATTATTTTACTTTTATTATGGGAACCAAACTGGAGACCCAAATTCTCAGTGTATTTGGATAATTACTTTGTTATTTTTTTTTCTAATTCTGGGGAGAAAAAGAGAAGATTTCGGTTAGAGTGAGTGTGAATAACACTGTAAGACAGTCTACCTCATAACACAACAAAAGATTTCCCTTGCTGTCAGGAGGGCCAATGAGAGGGAAATACTTAAAAAAAATTTTTTTTAATCTTTATTTATTTTTGAGAGTGAGACAGAGTGTGAGCAGGGGAGGAGCAGAGAGAGAGGGAGACACAGAATCTGAAGCAGGCTCCAGGCCCTGAGCTGTCAGCACAGAGCCTGATGTGGGGCTTGAACCCACGAACCGTGAGATAATGACCTGAGCTGAAGTCGGACGCTCAACTGACTGAGCCACCCAGGAGCCCCATTGGGTAGAGGGAAATACTTTTTGAAGATGTTTCTCCTCAAAATTTCTCCCCGGTACAGAAGTCTGTGAGCTTACTTTGGCTGAGTTACCTGACTGAAGAGAGATAAGATGTAGGGTAAATCCAGTGGCCAAAGGAGTACCCATTTGAATGGAAATCACCATGCCGGTTTGTCATATGCCGAGAGAGCCAGCTCTCTGGGCATCATAAATATTGGGGTGAAGGCAGAAATGACACACGAGAAGCCGAGGGTTGTGCATACACTCGATAAAGCATTTGACTCTATGAAAATACTCAAGGGGTTTAGAAATGGTTAACATTTGGACCGGATATTGTTTTAGCAATAGGGAAGAGTTAAAGATTAGCAAGAATGGTATCAGGTTAAACTCAGGGACTTGCAGTTCTTGAAAGCTTTAATGGGTCTTATGAGTTTTGTATATAATAATAGAGATGGAGATAATTTAACTTTGTGAATACAGTAGTGATATATTTAAAAATATAGCCATAGGTGGAAAGGCCTCTTCTCTCGGATCCACTTTCCTGTGTCTTTTCCTTCAGATTACACGCAGCTAGCTGAGGAATCATTAGGTATGGGTGATACCACTCCAAGCCACACAAAGCCAGGTCTGGTTGGTGACAACCAGGATTTTTTTGTGGGAGGAGGGACAGGAGTCCTCAGGGAATGGTCCAGAGTACCTGAGACCCTCCCAAAGGCCATAGGAGTCTGATTCTCTTCAGCCTATTTGAGACTGAAGAGGAAAGGGGGCAGCTGTCTAGTGAGCTCCGGATTTTGAATGCAGCAGAATGCTAGTGCTATTGAAATTATGTTCTCAAATTCTGTTCTTCCACGGGAACTTGCTTCTCCTGTGTAAGCACTGAGCTCTCAACCCTGGGGAAGGGGTGGGCAAACACACTTGTGGGTGTGTTTGCAGGCATGTAGATATCTGGTGAGGACAGCTTGGACTTTGTGGTTGGGTAAGGTGTGCCTTTTTGACATTGCTCAAGGTGTGAAAGACAACATCAAGACTAGATCTTCATCTGAATAAAACTGTGTCCCGGCCTTTTCAGAAACTGCAGGCATTGCAGTCCCACAATATGATGGAGTCCAACCTCGGGTCACTACGGGACGAGGAGTCTGAGGAGCGACTCAGGCAGACTCAGGAACTCCGGGCCCTGAAGGAGATGATGGAAATGCAGGTGAGCTAATGTCTCCTGCTTTTCCTCCGCCGCCAGCCAGGTTGTCTTCCAACAAAGTTTCTTAGTTTCGCCCTGTGGTGTTACGGAAGCTGAAAGACATCAAATTCTACATGTTCAGACCTTCTGCCAATACATGGAATCATGGAATAGGATTCTTAGGCTTGGGGCTGGGGCTTCAGGTGGGGCTGGTGATACAGATGGTACAGTATCAGGTTTGCTTGGGATCTTTTCAGAACACATACAGTTATGTCTCTTATTGGGTGCCTTTACTCTCATTTTGATTCCAACCCAGTTGGAAAGAAATCTTCTGGATTTGAAGGTATTTGGGATGGATCTAGTGATGTGATGGTAAATATTTAACAACGGCTCTCTGCTTTAACAGGTAGCAGTTGACATTTTCCGTGGTGTAGAATTTCCCGCCATCTCTGATTTTGTGCTACCACCGTGAGGTCCCTGGGTATGGCATTGCACAGGCTGGTGCACAGTCTGCTCTCATGAGCCGGCAGGAGGCGGCTGTGGCCACCCCTGGATGGATCGTGCAACGATGCAGCGAGATAGGGTCTAAATCATTGATAATCCCACGGCAAGGAAGGGCAATGGGGATCGTTACTAAATCAGGTTGTGCTTCTGCTTCTGCTTCTGCTTCTCTAAGATTGTGAAGAAAGAGCTTAAAGTCTAACTAACAGCAGTAAAATATTTCTACTGCTTGATGTTTCCTTTCACAAGTTTCCCGGTAAGGGAAGCTAATTTTTTTCTATGACCTCTGTTCACATCCTTTTGCCTAATTTTCCTTCCCGGTTTGCGAGTTTGTATAACATATGGAAGTGAACCCAGCCCTCTGTTATTCTTCTACTTATTTTTACCATAACACTGGTCTTTCAATTTTCTTTATCGTGGTTCGGGTCATACAAAATTAATAATGTTTATGTGGTCAAAATGATCAAATCATCAATTTGTTTATGGCCACTCTGACGTTTAAAAAGAAAATATTTTTGTGTTTTCTTGTAGTGCTTTTATGGCCTTATTTATTCATTCATACATACCACTTTACTGAGATATGATTGGCATGTGAAAAGTTGTACATGCTTGATGTATACAACTCAGTGAGTTTGGGGATAAGAACTCACCCTTGAAACCCTCACCACCATCAGGCCACAGTCATATCCATCACCTCCAAAAGTTTCCTTCCACTCTTTATTTTATTTTCTTTGTGTGTATGGCAGTAACACTTAACATCAGATCTACTTTCTTAGCAAAGTATACAATACAATTGAGTAGATATTTATGATATGATATTAGAAATTTGCTTTAAAACAACCTAGTCTTGGGGGTGGGAGTAGATGGGGTATAAATAAGACAAGATTTGCCATAATTGCTAATCACTGAAGCTGGGTGGTGGTATATGGGACTCCATTATTCTATATTCTCTATACTTTTGTTTATATGAGAAATCTCCATAATAAACACTTTTCGAAAAAGATTATCCCAGCGTTTCTCACACACAGAGATATTCTTAGGAAATTGAAAATTGCTCTTTAGAGCTTTTAAAAATTTTCCTACAACTTAAAAGTTATATATACTCAAAAAAAAAAAAAACCAACCACACATTACACATACTCATAAAAATCTAAAGAAAGAACAAAAAGAGGCCAAAAGAGAAAAATTTATCCACAGTCCTGACATTCAAAAATATATTCAATTTTAACATTTTGGTGTCTTTCCAAGTATAAGTTTTAGTGATACATTGTAGTGGTACTGTATATGAATGAGCAATTTTTTAGCATGCATGTTTAGGTTATAAGGTTTTTAATTCTACACACGCATACATTCAACAGATACCATGCATGTATTATGTACCAGGCATATATATCTTGCATAACGAACTTTGTACCCTTCGACCATAACTTCCCCATTTTCTCCCTGTTTTAACTTTTAGTGATCACCATTCTCTCTCTGTTTCTGTAAGTTTGACTATTTTGGATTCCACACGTAACTGAGATCATACAGTATTTGTCTTTCTTGCCTGACTTATTTCACTTAGCATGATACCTTCTAGGTTCATTCATGTTGATGCAGGATTTCCTTCTTTTTTAAGGATGAATAGTATTCCACTGTATGTATGTTGCACGTTTGCTTTATCCATTCATCTACCAATGGATTATTAGGTTTCCCTATTTTGGCTACTGTTCATAATGCTGCAGTGAACATGGGAGTGTATCTCTTTGAGATCCTGATTTCAGTTTTTTTGGATCAATATCAAGAAGTGGGATTGTTGGATTATATGGTAGTCCTATTTTTAATTTTTTTCTTTTAACAACAGGAAAAGCAATCAAGTTTATTAACAAGTATACCTCATGTACACCTGGAGATACCCTGGGGGAAATGAGTAACTCTATTTTTAATTTTTTGAGGCACTTCCAATCTGTTTTTCATAATAACTGTGTCAATATACATTCCCACCAACAGTGTATGAGGGTTCCCTTTTCTTCACATCCTCACCAATGCTTATCCTTTTTTTTTTTTTTTTTTTAATAACAGCCATCTTGACAGGTGTGAGGTGATATCTCATTGTGGTTTTATTTACATTTCTCTGCTGATTAATGATGTTATAGGCCTTTTGGGGGGAAATGTCTATTCGGGTCTTTTGTCCATTTAATTTTTTTCCCTGCTATTGAGTTAAGTTCCTTATATTTTGGATATTAACCCCTTATCAGATAATATGGTTTGCAAAATATTTTATCCCATTCTATAGGTTGTTCTCCTTTTGGGTAGAATGTTCTGTATATGTTTGGTCCATTTGGTCTGGCGTGCAGTTCAAGTCTAGTGTTCCCTTATTGATTTTCTGTCTGGATCTCTCCATTGTTGAAAGTGGGCTATTGAGGCCCAGTGCTCTTGCTGTACTGCCATTTTTCCCTTTGGTTGTATTAATATTCACTTTATATATTTAGGTGCTCTGACGTTGGATGCATATATATTTACATTGTTATATTCTGTTGATGAATGGACCCCTTTATCATTATGTGGTGATCTTCTTTGTCTCTTGTAACCGTTTTTTACTTAAAGTCTTTTTTGCCTGACAGCAGTGAAGCTACCCCTATTCTCTTGGTTACCATTTGTGTGAAATATCTTTTTCCATCCATTCAGTTGCAAGTGTGCCCTTAACGTAAGTCTCTTGTAGGCAGCACACAGCTGGATCTTACTTTTTTAGCCCATTCAGTCACTCTTTGTCTTTTGACTGGTGAATTTAATCCATTTAAATTTAAAGTAATTATTCATAAGTAAGGACTAACTATTGCCATTTTATTAATTGTTTTCAGATATTTGTAGTTACTTTGTTCCTTTCCTCCTCTCTTGCTGCCATTCTTTTTTTTTTTTTTTTGAATTTTTTTTAACACTTATTTTTGAGACAGAGAGAGAGCACGAAGAGTCAGAGAGAGAGGGGAAGAGGCAGAGAGAGAGGGAGACACAGAATCTGAAGCAGGCTTCAGGCTCTGAACTGGCAGCACAGAGCTCGACGTGGGGCTCGAACTCACGAACTGCGAGATTGGGACCTGAGCCGAAGTCGGACACTCAACCCACTGAACCACCCAGAGGCCCCAGCTGCCATCCTTTTTGATTTGATGGTTTTATTTTGTAGTGGTATGCTCTGATTGCTTTATCTTTTGCATATCTGCTGTAGGTTTTTTGTGATTAGTATGAAACTTACATAAAACATCTTCTAGGACAGCGGTCTGTTTTAAGCGGATAACAACTTAATATCAATTGCATATAACTACTCTGTACATTTACTTCTCACTTACACCAGCTGGTGTCCAGTTGGATCTGTGGCTGGTTGTTGAGATCCGTGTGCCAGCGCCACAAGCTGAGTCAGCTGTGCTCTTTCCCTCAGTTCTGAGAGGGGTGGGACAGAAGCGGGCCTCCGGGGCAGCATCCTGCAAGGCTGAGGCAGTGGGTGCTCACTCTCTGTCCCCTTCCCCCGTGGGAAAAATTGTGGGCTGAGGAGGTCTCCCTTGGCACTGAGCTGTGCCACCTTGAGGGAGAGCTGATGCAGGTAAAGTGAAACTTCTCTGGAATGCATCTATTCTCAGGTGTTTTTGCTCCATTGAGGTGCTGGAAGCTCTCAGCCGGGTTCGTGGGCTCCCATAAAGGAATTCTCATCTGTGGAGGGTTTGAGAGCTGGAACTTCTTATTGTACGGTCTTGCTGATGTAACTTCCATTTTTTAAGTTTAAATCTTTGACCCACCGAAAATTCATTTTGGTTTAAGATATGAAATAGAGATTCAAGTTCATTTTTTTTTTTGTAGGCAGTTTAACTACCTCTTGAACTCCATTTGTCAGTAATCTATCTTTCTCCAGACTAAGCTTCCATTTTTCTCCCCCATCTTTGTCTGGGCTTTCTTTCTTCTCACTACTCTGCCTAATTATGGGCCAGTACTTTTTAATTCCTGTTGCTTTATACTATATTTTATTTAATTAATTTATTTTTTAAAGTTTATTTATTTGAGAGAGAGTGAGCACGAGCAGGGTAGGGGCAGAGACAGAGGGAGAGAGAGAATCCCAAGCAGGCTCAGCACTGTCAGCATGGAGCCCGATGCAGGGCTCAAACCCACGAACCGTGAGATCATGACCTGAGCTGAAGTCAGATGCTTAACTAACTGAGCCACCCAGGTGCCCCCCGTACTGTATTTTAACATCTAGGGGTAGTTTTGACAAAAGTTTTGACAAACTTTTATCTTTTCCAGAAAACAGAATGGAAGAGAAAAATGAAGGAACTGCAGGGAGAGCACGCAGCTCAGAAGCGAGAGGTAGCCCTCCTTGGGTGGTCTGGGGGAGCTTGGTTTCCTGTGACCTCCTCTCATCCTATGGCACCCCCATCCTTCACCCCTACTCCTCTTGAACCGGTTGGCAGGTATTTTGTTGCTGACACAGTTCCTGGCGGCTGACTCCCCTCCATACAGAGAAGGCCTTGGTCCGTTGCTTAGACAGCAGCCTCCCAGGCCGGGAGGAGGGCCCCCTGGCCTTTTCTTCTGAACCCAACACCTGCTTTACACTGCGGTCCTCCCTGCAGGGACCCCTTCAGGCTCTGCGAGGAGGGTTGTGCTGATAACCTCTGATGAATTGCCTGGTCCTTTCATGTTTGGGCCCTTCTCTGAAACCCCACCCAGGAGACAAGCAGGTGGCTGTGGACCTCAGCTGTAGTTCAGAGGGAGCCCAAATGGAAGGGCTCAGACACTGAGACCAGGGAACAGAGAGCAGCAGGCCTCAGGGCGAGAAAACAGCTTCTATGAAAATGCCCCTGAGAAGAAAGCAAATTGAGGAGGAAGCCAATTAACAAGAACCCTATGTTCTGCTTGTAGAGAGCTCAGAAGTTAAAAGTCTCAGATCAGAGGCTGGCACGTGATAGACACCCCCAATTCCTGTAATTTCCATCTTGGTGGTTTTATTTTATTTAAGATGTTTTAAAATGGGCAATACACTTAAATTTATTCAAAAAGCAGAAGAAATATGTTAAGGTACCCTCAGTAAAGTGTGCTGAGATATATTAAGGTTCACTTCCTCCCCATCTCCATCTACCTGCCCCCAAAACCCACCCCACAGCTGACTTTTATTGCTTTCTAGTGTAGTTTTCTAAAGTTTCTTTATGCAAACATAAGTAATATCATCTTCTCTCTGCTCTTACAACAGCATGTGACCATATTTCCTTCACCTTTTGTTTTTACCTAAAAACACAATTTGAGGACTTTTGAATGGCCTCAGGTTATCTGACTGTGCTTCAGTGGGCAGTCACACTGGACAGAGAGCCTTTTTGCCCTGATCTTAGGGGCCTGAGTTCAATTCTTATTTTCCCTTGAGTGAAGCGTGGACAGTAGTCAATCTTGTTAGAAAGCCACCTGTCCAGGTCTGGCAGCCCCCTCCCCTGCTTCAGGTGAAACTCCGGCCAGTGTTTGCCTACAGGTGCAGGCCCTGCAGATCCTGGGCAGCCATAGGTCCCTGCGGACATGTGACTGACACTCCTGTGCCCCCCAGCTGCAGGAGCAGAATGAGAGGCTCCAGGCCTCCCTGTCTCAGGATCAGAGGAAAGCAGCCGCCCAGGCCCAGCGCCAGATCAGTGCTCTCCGTGCCCAGCTCCAGGAACAAGCCAGGCTCATCACCTCCCAGGAAGAGATGGTAGGTCTGTCCCTCTTCCCAGCCAGGCCTCGGTGCCCCTCGACCTCTGCGAAGATCTCCTTCCCTTCTCTGGGACTCACTACTGGCACTGGTCTCATTAGTCAGGCTCATTAAGGAGAGAGAAAGGTCCTCAGGCTTCAGGGGCACAGAATGGTGAGGATGCAGCCTGTCTTTTTCCAGGCCGAAGACGTGCCTGCTGTCCTTAGGGGCTGTGTTACTGGGTTCACACTAACATCAGAGACCATCTAAGGACAGGCACCTGGTGGATACTTGGCTTAGTACTGCATTTAAACCTCACTCTTCAAGGCAGATATTGCTGCCTCCTCATCGTCACTTGACAGATGATGCAACCGGCTGGAGAAGTCAAGTGCCTGTCTTGCATCCACATTGGACACCCTGTAAGAGCCAGGGGAGGATTCAGCCCTGGCCAGGCAGTGGAATACACAGCCTATGTTCTTTTCACTGTGTCCACAGACATAATTTCCTACCCAATACCCTTTTGATAAGTGAACACCCTCTGGTGAGGTTGTCAGATAAACTGGTATGATGAGAAGTCACTTACTCACGAATGCCTCTCTCTTAAAACTGGCCCCAAGACTCTGCACCTGTTGCTCAGCTCCCCCTTCTGAGTTCCAGGTCAGCAGAGAAGTGTATGTGTCCTCAGAGGGGCCCCTCTGTGGCCTCAGGTCCTTGCCATGGTTCTGATACCACCCTCCACACAGATTCTCTAGGCACAGCACTTTCTGTCACTATCTAGTTCAGTCTTCTTGTTCCTGCACGCTGGCTATTTGTGCTCTTCTGTTTTCCCAGCCATATTTCAGCCAAGTGTCTAACCCCGTCCCTTGCTGCTTTTCTTTTTACTGCACAGCCCCTCCTCCCACCTCTGCAAACACTTAGCTTCACTGCTGTGGCCACCTCAGGACCAGTCTGGACATCTCTTCCTTCTGTTATCCAGAACTCTTGTTTGCAAACATTTCACTTAGGAGCTCATTGGTTAAACATGGATTTAGAATAGGTTAATAGGGGGTTATTTTTATTGTAAAAGAGGTGACAATTGATGGCCTTGGTTTAGCAGCAAAATTATGCCATTGGAAATCCAGGCTGTTTTTCTTTTTACCATCTTCAGTGTGTTGACTTCTGTTCTCATGCTTGACTCTCACATCTGCAAGATGGCTGCCATGGCTCCAACCATCACAACCATATTCAATAGAAGAAGTGGATGAAAAGGCCCCTTTATAAGACTTTTGCTTATGTTTTATCAATCAAAGCTGTATTACATGGGCAACTACAGCTGCAAAGAAGGTTAGAAAGCAAGTAATTAGTTTTACAGTCTCTAGAATAGAGGTGGACAAGGGAGGAAACATTTGGAAATGGACATTGGATGTGTCATTCATTGGTAGATAATAAAAAACAACTCAAGCTTAAGCAGAAGAGGGAATTTGTCATTAGGGTAGACAGGGTGTCTCACAGAGTTCATGGCAGGAGAGCAGCTGAGTCTGGGAATAAACTGGAACCAGATACATGAATGTGGTCAGGGGTTTTCCTTTGCTGTGTACCTCTGTTCTGTATATCTGCTGCAATTTTTTTCTTTTATTCTGAAGATCACCTTTCACTTCATATGTGTCCCATGTGGCAAAACAAACAAGCAAACAAGTAAACAAAACCCAAACCAAAACCAGTTGGCTGCCACTGGCTCTTGACTTCACATGTTATCAGTTCAGAGTTCTCCTCCCAAACCTAGACAGTCAGCTCTGTGGGGGGTGGGGAGGGGTCACATACTCACAAGCAGCTGTCCCATGTGCAGCTATGTGGAAGGAGGATGAAGAGGAGGGGGGCCGTGCAGACAGTTTAGTGACCGTCCACATCACTCCTCCTTCCTCCCAGGGGGCACTCAGCTCAGATGCCCCCGTCGTGGGAGGGAGCCTACCTTGCCCTGGTTGTCCACCAATTGTACCAAAAGTATTGATTGTGTCCCTGTCCCCCTCAGCTTGCATGGGGCTCCTGCCCTTCAAATCACAGTCCCTCTCTGAAGGGGGGCGGGCGTTCCCACCAGGGGAAAAGGCAGCACGATGCCATGCTGGTTGCTGCCATCCAGCCTTGGTGCCACCCCCCTCCCCCCACTTATGGAGATGCTGTTGGGCAGTGTACTTTGAACTCCTCGCTCCCAGGGGGAGGCACGGAAGCAGTGGCTGTCCCTTCTTTATGGTGCTAGGCAGAGGCACTGCTCAGAGTAGAGTCCCCTGCTGGCTGTAACCTGCTCTCTTCCACATCTTTGTAGATCCAGACCATGTCTCTGAGGAAGGAGGAGGGTAAGCCTGCACGGGGTGTTTTGTCTTGTCCTCTTCTCTCTCCTGTTCCCCACCAGTCAATTTGGAAAATGAGGGTGGTGGTGGTGGTGACAGCAGCTCAGGGGACATGTGCTGTCAGGCTCTTCGGCTGGGTGAGGGAGGGCAAGAAGATATTTTCTTCTGGAACATATAGGGCTCCAGCCTGTGGTGGATTCTTACCTGGCCTGCTCTTCTCTGTAGGGTGGTGGAGACATGGGGAAGGGTGAGGATCCTGGGGGCAGTGATGGATGGAGCAGGGTTTGGGAAAAGGTTCTTTCTAACTCATCACGTCTGCGGTTTGGACCATCAACTTTTACCTTGCTCCCAGGGGGTAGCACGTTGTCCCCAAATCAGTGTGAATGTGGCCGGTTTAGAGAGTATGCTGTCTTCCTCTGCTGTGCTGTGTGCGGGAGTGCACGTGCTGGCCTCTAAAGGGAGACAGTAACCAGCAGGGCACTGCCCCTACCTGGACGGCCCTGGCCAGCCCCTTATGAAACCTGGCCCTTCCTGCTCCATCCCACTTCTTCTGTCCTACCTCTTCAGCCTCCCTTCTGCCTTTTCTTGCAAATCCACACATCTCTTCCCATCCCCTGCCTCTAGGTCAGACGTTTCTTTCCCAGCTTTGCAAGCAGTTCAGAGAAGCACTGTCCCTGCAGCCCCAACCTTCCCAAGGGCTTCGCCGAGCACTTTAGATTCATGGTCTCATTACACTGTCCCCACAATTTAATGTGGGCTGGGCATTATCATCCTCATTTTCTAGATGAGGAGACTGAGGCTTGGCGAGGTTCCAGGACTCCCCGTGTTGTGCACAGCTGGTTGGGCAGGGCTGGACTGTGTGAATTCTGGTCTTTCTGGCTCCCCGTGTCAGTGTTTGTGACCATGGCTCCATCCCGGGTAAAGAAACAACTGGAGGGCTTACCCCTTCTTGCTGACACTCATGTGGTGTCCCATGCTTTCCTCTGGGTCAGGGATAGGGTCCAGGGCATTGAGGCCACACTAACTGTTCCTGCTCTTCTCAGGGATCCACAAGGGCCCGAAGGCTATGGACACAGAGGAGGACTCTTCCGAGGAAGGTGAGGTCTTAGTTTCTTTCCCTGGTGTCTAATGCAGGACACAGAATTGTCCTCTTCATTGTTTAGTTTGTGTCTACTTCACCGTGTCTGGCTACTGAAGCTGGGGGGGAGGAGAAGTAGAGACAAGGAAATAAGTATTTCTGAAGCCCTTGTGTGTGCCGGGCACGTTACACACAGGCACTAACATGCGATCTAAATGGTCCACCGATGGGTCAGCGACTTGCCCAGAGTCACAGAGCCGGCAGGCGTGTGGAGGCAGGATTTGGAATGGCATCTGACGCGTAGCCTGTCCCGTGTGCCTGTCTCACCTCCTCTCACCTTGGTCATTGTCTTGTGCTGCAGAGTTAGAGGACTCTGGAGACGGACAGCAGAAGGTGCTGGCAGCACTGAGGCGAAACCCCACCCTGCTGATGCAGTTCAGGCCAATCCTGGAGGACACCTTGGAAGAGAAGTTGGAAAGCATGGGGATAAAGAGAGTAAGATCCCGGGCTACTGTTGTGAGGGCTGCTGTCTATCGTTTAGACACACGATGTTCTTAACCTGACAGATGCTTGATTGCTCTTTACAGTGTAGGCTTATTCGTCTTATTTGTTCCAACTGGGGTGCCTTTCATACCCAGGAACGTGAGCCCACACAGCTTCCCCTCACCGCACGGCAGCAATGTGGTCTCTCTTCTCTGTTTCCAGTGGATTCTTGGGGTGTCGCCCTGCATCCTGACCTTTCTGTGCTCTCCACTCATCTGTGTCTATTTCTGACAGAGGGAATTTAATTGGTTCAGTCTGCCTTCTGAAAGGGTCCCTTGGGTGAAGTGTCCATCATCAGTGGCACACGTGGCCACAGCACTCAGCAAGTGGCTGTGGGTGAGGCAGGCAGTGAAAGCTATGTCTGGGACCCTCATGCCCGTGTTTAACCAGAGGATGCATTTTATCATTAAAGGCATCGATGACATATTTTATTAAATAAAAACACTAACCTTTGAATGTTTTCAACTACTGTTCCATCTAACTTTGGCCCTATGATCAGATTTGATTAAAACATTTCTTTCTGGGGCGCCTGGGTGGCTCAGTCGGTTAAGCGCCCGACTTCGGCTCAGGTCATGATCTCACGGTTCATGGGTTTGAGCCCCGCGTTGGACTCTGTGCTGACAGCTCAGAGCCTGGAGCCTGTTTCAGATTCTGTGTCTCATTCTTTTTCTGCCCCTCCCCTGCTTGCACTCTGTCTCCCTCTGTCTCAAAAATAAACAAACATTTAAAAAATTTTTTTAAAAACCCATTTATTTCTTTTTTTAAACTTTTTTTTAAATGTTTATTTTTGAGAGAGAGAGAGAGAGTGCAAGCAGGGGAAAGAGAGAGAAAGACATGGAATCCAAAGCAGGATCTAGGTTCTGAGCTGTCAGCACAGAGCCCGATGTGGCGCTCGAACTCACGAACTGTGAGATCATGACCTGAACTGAAGTCAGATTCTTAACTGACTGAGCCACCCAGGTGCCCCCTAAAACATTTCTTTCTAACCTTGAATGAATCCTTATGGGCTCTGGGTGGATGTCAAAAGCCCAAGCAACTTCCAGTAGGCCTTGGAAGAAAAATGTTTATTCATTTTTAAGAGAGAGAGAGAGAGAGAGAGAGAGAGAGAGAGAGAGAGAGAGAGAATGAGCAGGGGAGGGGCAGACAGAGAGGGAGACACAGAATCTGAAGCAGGCTATGGGCTCTGACCTATCAGCACAGAGCCTGATGCAGGGCTTGAACCCACGAACCATGAGATCCTGACCTGAGCCGAAGTCAGATGCTTAACCGACTGAGCCACCAGGTGTCCCTGCAGTTCATTTTTCACACATTGTTAGGCACAGAGGACAACCCGTCTGGCATGATGGTTATGAGGTACAAATGAGGTACAAAAGGAGCAAGCTCTGGTCTCTGTCCTCACATGAGTGGGGTGGCGGAAGGGCATGTCCCACCTGAGCCCCAGAAGCTGTGATGTCGATGGGGTTGTGTGTAGTCCCATTGCATCGTCTTGCCATGCACGTTTTGATGCAGCTCCCAGACCCTAAACCATTACACTTCCTGCAGCGTGTGCAACCACTGCCCACCCTGCTCTGATGCTCACCCCATCCTCTTCCAGAAAGCACTGGGTGCTGAGCACAGTGACTCCCAGGCCAGCAGCAGGTGCAAGAGGCTTAGGGGAAGGAGTAGGGGAACTTCTGTCTCCAAAGGGGAACTTCTGTCTCTTCTAGGATGCAAAGGGAATCCCCTTTCAAACTCTCAGACACCTCGAGTCCCTCCTGAGAGCCCACCGGGAGCAGAAGGCACGGAGGTTTTCTGAATTTCTGAGTCTGAGGGAAAAGCTTGTCAAGGAAGCCACCAGTAGAGTGAAGCAGAGACAGAGACACATGGCCCCGGCATCCCAGTTGGACAGCAGGGCTCCAGGTGAGCTGGTCAGAGGGCTTGCTTGGGGGCTGGGGCTGAGAGGGTCCAGGCTTGTTTGCACACGAGGAGGGTGTACTTTCTGCCTCCAGCAGGGCATTGCTTGAAAGAGCGAGATGGCAGTGTCTTTGCAGGTGACTGAGTCCGAAAGTCCTCTTTTGGGGGAAACAGGGTCAAGGAGTGGGCCCCAGGGTCACCCAGGGAAGCTGGAGGAGAGCCGGCGTTAGAGCCTGTGGTTAGCCCTGAGCTTGCTGCCCCTGCTTTGCAGGTTTACTTGCTCTGACCACAAGTTGAACTTTGCTCCAACAGAGAGGAACACAGTTTCTGGCCCTGAAGCCAGGGATGTCAGTGCTGGGAGAGGGCCCAAGGCCTGAGAGCACTGGGGCTTCAGGCAGGGGCAAAAGGGATCAAATGCAAAGTCTGCTCCAGAGCTGTGGGAGGCTGGGCGAGGTCTGCCTGCTGACACACCCTCAGAGCTCAGGCTTGGTTCCCTGGGCCGGGTCACAGCCACTGCTTCGCCCCTGGGGTTTGTGACAAGGAAAGGCCGGGGCGGGGGGGGGGGGGGGTGGTTCTTGGGGAGGATTCAAGTGTGTGAGTGGTGGCCCTCCAGTCTCTGCCCTCGGGGAACTGAGGAAGCAAGGGAACTTGTGTTCCTAGGTTTGAGAGCCCCCTGTTTCTAGAGGATTTCCAGATCCACCGAGCTGCTGAAATTAGGGGCCCAGGGGAGGGCTTCATGGGGTCTGAGGCTGTTTGTGCAGTGTGGTGCTGCAGCTCCTTTTCCTCATGAGTATATACCAGGGGGCTATTGATTGTCTTATCGCCTTGTGTCCAGGCAGACCCAGCCTGAACTCGTCATCCTAAGGAATTTCCCAGAGTGTGGACCACATTCTCTGGGGATGTGAGAGATGATTTTAGTTGGTACGTGGACCAATAATTCTAGAATTTACTAAGGCCGATCCGTGCCAAGCACAAATCCTCTGCTGGGAAACTGGCCCAGACTTGGTGATGATGGGGCCAAGCACAGGGGTGGTGGGTGCGCGGCAGAGAGAGGGGACCGGGAGGCACGGCAGAAGGAAAGCATCCTCTGAGGACAGGCTTCCAGAAGAGGAAAGGTATCTTGCTCCTCCAGGCACCCCCTCCCCTCCAGCCCTTGCTCCTGTGGTCAGAAAACCGGAGTGAGAACCACCCCCTTGCCTGTCTCCCCTTCCCTGGTCCTGGGGCCCTGCCGTCCCCAGGGTATGTCACAGAGGTGTGACGTGAGCACTGTGTTTCCACAGCATTTTGCAGACCTCTCTTTCCAGCTGGATGCCCACGTGCTCGTTTTCTAGGTCCCACGAGTGCTGCATGAATGCTCACCTCTGATCTCCACTTAGATTGTGCCTCTTTTGTTTTGGGGCAGAGCTGTGGGATGTAGCAAGGCTGTGAGTGGCAAGAGCCCTGGATTTGGGGTGGCTGATGACCTGGGTTTGCAGGTACCACTGACTTGCGTGGAGCTGTGGGCCCTGAGTCCCTGGATGTCTTGCAGCCCCGGTAAAGTAGGGAAAACGACACTCTCCTAAGGCATCTGGGGCCAGGTGGGTGCTGTGGGTAAAGTGCTTAGCTTGGTGTCTGTGTGCAGTAACTGTAGCTATTCTTGTTACTTTCCGTCAGCGAGTCTGTCTGCTTTCCCCTTCTCTCCAGTCTGTTCTTAGAAGGTCCACTTCTGTGTAAGTGCATTCTCTGAGAGCGGTGTATTTCCAGCGTTTTTGATCTTGAACTGCAGTAAGAAACACAGTTTACCTGTGACAGTCCACACACGTAAGAGTTTTGTGGGAAAGTACTCTGACACTCTGCGATGCCCTTCTCTTCCCTTTCCATAAAAAAAAAAAAAAAAAAATTGCTGATCCTGGATACCCCGCTGGGGAATTCGGAAAAGGGAGGGGCTGGGTCTGAGTGCTTACCTTTATTTTATTTATTTATTTATTTATTTATTTATTTATTTATTTATTTTATATTTATATTTATATTTTTTATTTTTATTTTTATTTATTTTTTCAATATATGAAATTTATTGTCAAATTGGTTTCCATACAACACCCAGTGCTCATCCCAAAAGGTGCCCTCCTCAACACCCATCACCCACCCTCCCCTCCCTCCCACCCCCCATCAACCCTCAGTTTGTTCTCAGTTTTTAAGAGTCTCTTATGCTTTGGCTCTCTCCCACTCTAACCTCTTTTTTTTTTTTCCTTCCCCTCCCCCATGGGTTTCTGTTAAGTTTCTCAGGATCCACATAAGAGTGAAACCATATGGTATCTGTCTTTCTCTGTATGGCTTATTTCACTTAGCATCACACTCTCCAGTTCCATCCATGTTGCTACAAAGGGCCATATTTCATTCTTTCTCATTGCCACGTAGTACTCCATTGTGTATATAAACCACAATTTCTTTATCCATTCATCAGTTGATGGACATTTAGGCTCTTTCCATAATTTGGCTATTGTTGAGAGTGCTGCTATGAACATTGGGGTACAAGTGCCCCTATGCATCAGTACTCCTGTATCCCTTGGGTAAATTCCTAGCAGTGCTATTGCTGGGTCATAGGGTAGGTCTATTTTTAATTTTCTGAGGAACCTGAGTGCTTGCCTTTAAAGGACTGAGTTCTGGGAGGATTTAGTGGGTCTGGGTGGCCCATGTGGTCCTGTTGCGACCTCTGGTGGCAGCAGGGTCTCCCTGCAATGTTGTCTGCACTCCTGCGGCTGCAGCCTGGGTGGGTAGAGAGGATGGGTGCTCTTGGCGAGGTCAGCCCCTAGCACTACACAGGGAGGGTTAAGCTGCTGACAAGCTGGGCCCCTCTTCATTTTTTTGGTTAAGTTTCTTTATTTGTTTTAAGACAGAGAAAGAGAGTGCGAGAGCAGGGGAGGGGCAGAGAGAGAGAGGAGAGAGTGAGAATCCCAAGCAGGCTCTGCACTGCCAGCACGGAGCCCGATGTGGGGCTTGAACCCACGAACCATTAGATCATGACCTGACCAAAGTTGGATGCTCAACTCACTGAGCCACCCAGGTGCCCCACGGGCCCCACTTCAGACCTGCCGACTCCTGTGGGACTCCTGGAATGATGGCATGACCCTGGAAGACCAGCTGCTCTCCTGGTCTGTGCTAGAACTGTGGGTCCCAGCCCTGAGTCTGGCCAGCAGCAGGACTCCCGTGGTGGGGGCGGTGGTCATATTTGCGCTGGTTATCATGGTATGCTGCGACAGACTGACTTGTCCATTTCTAGTGTGCCGGAGCCTGTCTCTACGTCCTCTTCGGGCTTGAAGCCCCAGATGCTCATGCCTTGGAACTTATTCCTATCTGTGTTTCTAGTCAAAAGCCAGCAGAACCCACTGGCCATTAAAGAGGCCCAGCCAAAGTCCAGGACGCTGCATGTGGCATTGCCATCTAAGCCAGCAGAGCCGCCCACGACAACTCTTCAGAGCCGCAGCAGCCACGGTCCTGGCCTGGCTCCCGTGCCCACCCCTACTCCGCGCCCCAGAGCACGTGGACCCTCCGGCACCTCTGCTTCCTCAGGGCCCGGGCCAAGGTGAGCCCCGGACTCCGCACTCCCCCTGGGTCTTGGCAGTGGCTCCCAGCCTCAGGCAGCCCTGATCTGGGCTTCCCGCAGGCTTCTGCAGACAGGTGAGGGGCAGAGACAGAAGTGAACAGGAGAAGCCTCAGTTGGGGTCCATCCTGAGACCTCACGAAGAGACTGGGGTCCTTTGCTCCTGGCCAGGACAAACCCACCCCTACCTTCCCCATCTCTTCCTTAAAGGCTTTAGTTGCCACGCCGGAAAGGCTGGGTCCTCACCTTCTAACAAAGTTGCTGGTGTGGCTGCTATGCTCCAGAGTGACTCCTGGCTATCATCTGGGCCCAAGGAAGGAGCAGGGCTGACTTGGGGCAAATCAGACACGCTTGCAAGTGGTGAGGTTTGGCTTCCAAAGCTTTTCTGGCCCACGTAGCCCTCATTTCTTCTTGTCCATGACAGTACACCCCCATTCAGTTCTGAAGAGGACTCAGAGGGAAATTCTGTGCAGCGGACATCTCTCCAGCCCCCACGAGGTCCTTCCAGGATGGGGCCCCGGCCAGAGGACAACTGGGACTGGTCTGACACAGAGACGTCGGAGGGGAGTGCCCAGCCCCCTGAAAAAGGCTCAGGTGGGCTGGCTTCCTCAGGTGAGTGATCTGGGACCATTGAGGTGGCCCTTCTCCAGCCCAGATTTCTCTAGTCCTGGAAACACTCTTTTTCTTTGGGTTCTCTGATTTGGCAACTCATTGTGACTTGGAGAGAATGACTGTCCCTCCCATCAGGTATTTTCCTGTGGTCGCAGAGACAGTAGAAGAAGGATAGAATCTGAGTGAGTTTTATTTTGCCCCTTGTTTTGTCGTTGAATTGCCTAACTGGTGGAGTTGGAGGAGCTCACTCCTTTTGTCCTCCACATCCTTACCATTAGAGAATGAACATGGTGGCCAGACAAATGGAGATTAAAGTGTTGTTCTATTACTGGAGATAGTGCCTAGTAATGCTAAGGCATAGGCTTCCTCTCAGAGCCTGATTGGCTCCTGAGGCCAATGTGGGGACCCCCTCCAGCCTCCCCAACCCAGATTCTCACCGTACTTGTGGCTATATGGGGTGGGGTCAGCAAAACCGCAGAGAGGGCTGAAGTATGCCGCTGTGGGGACAGTCCAGCTGGCCTCCAAACGCAGTCACAGGTGCAGGGAGCATATCAGAAAAAGAAAGATGGCCCAGGGGATGTTGCAGTCCCTCTGCTTGGCTACTCCAGTGGATAGGAGAGGTAAGAAAGTGTGGGGGGCGCTGAGAGGGTGTCCATGCTCTGCTTGCCCAACCTGGTAGAGGAGGAATGCCTTCATACCACGCATGAGGTGACGTGTGCCACACACATTGTCACTGATGTCCAAACTAAGTCTCTGACACCTTATGTTACTTGTTCAAGGTCCCAGAACTAATAACGTGAAAAACAGATTCTGTATTATGTTTTTGAAGTTAATGTGTTGGTGGCATTTTTTTTTACCTGAAAAATAAATTTTTCCCAGAAAGAACTGCCTTCAGCCATTTTCCTAATTTTGAGAATATCCACACAGTCTTTTATGCTTCTTGAGTTCATTAGTACCAGATCAAGGGGTTGTGGTTACCCAGTCAACTATCACTGCAGTAAAAGTAGCCTGAGGGCAAACCTAGGTTACAATGAACATTTTGAGAGATATAGTTGGTTGTAACACATGCAGTCTCACACAAAGAAAGTTCTTATAACAAAAGAGTAATGAAAAGTGTGGTTTTCCAGCTAACCTTAAGATGGAGGGTGACAGCTTCAGAAGGTCACAGTGAAACTTCACAGCAGGCTGACTCATTGCTACCAATGGTCTTAGGGACATAGTGGCATTTTTACAGGAAAGTTCTTTGCCCTTTTCAGCAAAGAGATTTAGCAATTTCACTTGATGAAAAGACATCATAGAAATTTGAGTTAAATGTTATGATTAACTGGAATGAATATATCCATTAAACTTGTCACTTTCTTTAAGATTTTTAAAAAATATTTATTTATTTTTGAGAGAGAGAGAGAGAGAGAGAGAGACAGAGTGTGAGCAGGGGAGGGGCAGAGAGAGAGGGAGACACAGAATCCGAAGCAGACTCCAGGCTCTGAGCTGTCAGCACAGAGCCCGACATGGGGCTTGAACTCACGAACCGTGAGATCATGACCTGAGCCGAAGTCAATTGCTTTAACTGACTGAGCCACCCGGGCGTCCCTAAACCTGTCACTTTCTATCTAACAGTGTACTACAATAACTAATTGAGCATTTTTCTTCTGAAACAACTAAGTCAACTCCCATTCTTTCAAGATTTTCTTTTATTTTTTTCTTTTTATGTTTTTTAAATTTATTTTTGAGAGAGAGAGAGAGAGAGAGAGAGAGAGAGACAGAGGATCCGAAGTGGGCTTTGCATTGACAGCAACGAGCCTAATGTGGGGTTTGAACTCATGAATCGTGAGATCATGACCTGATCCAAAGTCGGATGCTCAACTGACTGAGCCACCAGGCACCCCTCTTTTAAGATTTTCTTATAAAACTGTTAATGGATAGGCCTGCAGCTTCTGGCTTCAGTTGAACTTTCTTTTTCTTAATTTTTTTTAATGTTTATTCATTTTTGGGGGAGAGAGAGAGAGAGAGAGAGAGAGAGAGAGAGAGAGACAGAGTGTGAGCAGGTGAGGGGCAGAGAGAGGGAGACACAGAATCCCGGAGCAGGCTCCAGGTTCTGAGCTGTCGGCACAGACCGTGATGTGGGGCTCGAACTTGTGAACCACGAGATCATGACCTGAGCCAAAGTCGGATGTTTAACTGACTGAGCCACCCAGGCACCCCTTCAGGTGCATTTTCTAGCCAAGGCTTAAAGAACATGGAAATGAAGAGTTTTGTCTTTTCAAAGTCATCAAGTGGAAACTTTGGAATATAAACCCATATCTGAACAACCTGTAAATTCCATGCTCTTAATGGATTCTGCAGAACTTTATCTTGTCCATAGCATATTCCAAGCCTGCCAGTCCATCAGAATCCACCAGAAGTAAATCTTTGGAGAAGTACCGATGGCCACCAGGTGGGGCAATAAGATGGAAAGGTGTTAGAAGTGGGAGTCAGGAGTCCTCTGATAGTTTGGGTGCTGTCACTTGTTACCCGCTTGTGTGAGGGGTTTTGGTTTCTTTTCTATAAAATGAGGTATCAAGACAAGACAATGAGAAGTGAGGAACACAGTGCCTGGTACATAGTGGCCCTTAACAAACATTTCTTGAGGGGCCCCTGGGTGGCTCAGTCTGTTAAGCGTCCAGCTTCAGCTCAGGTCATGATCTCACCACTTGTGGATTCGAGCCCCGCATTGGTCTCTGTCCTGATGACAGCTCAGAACCTGGAGTCTGCTTTGGATTTTGTGTCTCTCTGTCTCTGCCCCTCCCCTGCTTTTGTTCCATCTCTTTTTCTCTCTCTCAAACATAAATAAACATAAAAGAATTTAGAAAACAAACATTTCTCCAATGAGTCATTGAACCAAGGGCTGTTGGAGCCCCAGACGGCTGCTCAGAGCCTCAGACGTTTGAATCCTACAAGGCCATGGTTAGCTCCCTGCTTCCTGGCCATTCTTGAGATCTGGCCATCCGTCATGGTTTACCATGTCACCAGGAGTCTGTTGATAGTCTTTCTGCCTTGCTTAGCCCCCCTTCCTGCATGGAGTTTGCAGAAAGCCTGTCGGCCCTCAGTCCTTCTGTGATGATTTATTTTTATGATATTTCTTCTCATCTCAGTGCAGATGTTGAAGGAGGCTGTGTCTGCACGTTAGTCTTGCTTTTCATGTACCAAGTGAGCAGAGGTTCTGCCTCTGCCTCCCATTTGGAGAGAAGAACAGCTTTCTAAGCCTCTGTCTGCAGCCATGTTGTTAAGTGCAGTTATATTATTAGGATGGTCAAAGCCTTCTTTTTCTGGCACCCATTGGCCTGGGCCTTCTCTCTATCTTCGCCCCTCTTCTTTGTGGTTACCCTTTCTTCTTCCTCCTGACCCTTCTCTACACTCCCTCTGTCCACTCCAGAGCCTGGTCATGACCTACAAGGATGAGGCATTCATTCTCTGGAGTTCTCCCTCTGGTTGCCTTCCAGGAACCCTGGTGCAGTCGCTGGTCAAAAACCTTGAGAAACAGCTGGAGGCTCCAGTGAAGAAGCCTGCTGGAGGGGTCAATCTGTTCTTAATGCCCAGCGCCGGCCCACAGAAGGCTGCCGTGCCAGGAAGGAAGCCCCAGGTAGGGTGCAGGACTCTTGGAGGTTGCCCTGCCATTTCCCACAGAGCCAGCTCTGAGTTTGGGGGCCTGGGGTGGGGTCTAGTGAGTGTCAGCCTTGGCCCTAGTGGGACATCACAGGTGACCTCACTGTCTCCTCTGCCCCTGCCCAGGTGGAGGGGTGGACACTTTCAAATGCTTTTTTTTTTGTATCTCTGTTGACATTAAAAAGCCTTTTGGTCCATTATACAAGCAACTGCTCGTATAGGTCGCTTCTCCTGGTCACTCACGCTCCCATTTCCTGCCTCTGACACAGCCTGGACCTGACTCTGTGCCCAGCTGCTGGTAGTAGCTGCTCTCCTGGCTCTGGTTCACCCCACCACGGGCTTCAGCCCCTTCCTTCACTCAGCCGAGGCCCCCAACACCAGGCTGAGTGCGGAGCAGACTTCTCCTCAAGGGCAGGCATTGGAGTGGGCGACAACATATAATGGGAATCTTTAGACATTTCATTCTCAATATTCCAGGCCATTCCTCATCACTAAGAATGCCTTGGTGGCCTTGCCTCTCTGAGGCTCTAGCTGCTGTCAGACTTAGAGCTCAGATGCTCAGACTCCCCAACATTACCATTCAGACGCCCTCCTCATTGCTTCCGGTCAGGGAGTAACTCCCATGTGCCTGTTACTTTCTGGGGCAGAAACATTTAGAGCTCTCGCTACTTCACATTCCTGTATCACCTTTTTCAGTCAAAAAGGTGCCTCCTGGGATGACCAGAGCTATTGCCCTAACGGTCTGAAGTAGTGGGCAATCACTTTCTCAGGAGACCATGTTCTTATTACATAATGTGCTTGGTTTATTATATAGCCCATGTGCATTGGTGAGTATCTAGTCCAGGTGATTAAAATAAATTTGCCCCTTTTCCCCTGGGGAAAGAGGGTCACTATCCAACAGCAGGCTTAGCCTGCTGCCCTGGGCCCGGGGTGGTTCTGATTGCTTGGCTTTACGTTCTGGGAGAAAATGCACAGGATGTTCTTATCAAAACCCAGGTAGCCCTCAGTGCCAGGGGGTGGGGCACTGAGAGCTCTGAGGGGTGACTGTGGCTCAGGGGTACCCCCGGGCTCTTGCGTTGGCTGCAGCCCAGACCCTTTCCAGGCTGACGGTTCCTGGTCCCCAAGAGCTATCCTCCTGCTCCTTTGGTCAGGGTATTAACCAGCCCCGCAGAAGCCATCTGAGGGCAGGTGGGGAGGGACTTTAGCCCCTGCTGCATTCAGGAAAGTCAAGGCTCTGGGCGTTCAGCTCCATCTATGTGGGGGATTGAAAAATCTAGACAACGTTTAAATAAGAGCAGCCTGATTTGCTGTAAGCCTTTCCAAGGGGCTTGCCTTGGTTTGGCCAGTGGAACTTCAGGAGCGTTTGAAATCACTCTGACCCCAGGTCTCTGAAGCAGGTTTTCAGACAGGGAAACATGAAAAAGCAGGAGAAGGAATGTCTCCCAACTGCTTCTTCCAAACCTGCATTTTGTCCCTGTGTCTGTCCAGCATTTTCATACTCCCTTGTCAGAATGCATTTTCTTCTCCCCCCTTACTTCCCTGCAGCTTTCAGATGATGAGACTGACTTGGAGATCTCTTCCTTGGAAGATCTCCCCCAGGACCTGGGCCAGAGAGAAGAACTGAAGCCCCTGTCTCGCTCAAAGCCGCCGGAGAAGTTTGGCACCAGCCCTTGGAGCCCTGGCCGACCCAGGGTCCCTGGCTGGTGATCCCACCCCAGAACCTGGCTGGGGCCAGCTCAGGGTGCCCTCCGCCCTCCCCCCCCCCCCCCCCAACACAAGAGGCTACTAGGCCGCTCTTGTCTTCACCAGTAACTGAGAGGTCTTCTCTGGAAGAGAAGGTCTGTCTGGAGATAAACAGAGCAGAAGGGGGATATAATTTCTCCTCTCTTGCCTGTGAGGAGGGGTCCTGTTTCAGAGCTCCAGGGGCACCTGGCTGGGTGCTCCCAGTCCTATGGTTTGAGAAAGGGTTATAATGAGCCCTTTCCTCCCCCCACCTCCATGTTCACTCCAGACTGAAGGAGCCACTTGATCTTTGTGACGTATTGTCAGTCTGTGGGAATGCTGTGGAGAGGAGCCTTACTTGGTGTCCTTCTAGGGACACATATGTCTCAGTCAGTCATTCAGTGATTGATCCAAAGTCATTTACTGAGTGCTTGCTCTGGGCCAGATCCTCCAGGCTCTCCCTACCTTGCTGGGGTGCTGGCAGAGGTGAGTGGGGCAGAAGTACTGGGTAGTAGTCTAGTGACAGAGATTAGGGTGTCATGGGAGCATAGTGAGGGCCACTCAGTGCAGGCTTGGGAGATCTTGGAGAGACTCCCAGAGCTGAAGTCTGGCTGTGCTTGTTTATGGGTGGGAGACAGGGAGGGAGAGCGGGCCGCCTGGCTGGGGCCTCATGCCCAAAGGACCACAAATTTAATCTTGGACATTGTTTCTAAAATTAGGTTATATATGTAACCACTGTTTTTTTTTTTTTATGTAAAAGGTGTTAATTTATCATATGGAAACATTTAAATATAGCACAATGGTTATAACTTGCTTGCGTTCATTATTTTTGGAGCTTCAGCAGGGGCACAGGGGGGCGAAGGCACCTGCACCTGTGTTGTGGCAGGTGCGGTCCATTGGGATGTGGTTGCCAACGTGGGGTAAGGAGGGCCAGAGCTTTGCTGGGCTGAAGTGGGAGGAAGCAGGATGGGCAGGGAGAGCCCTCCGAAAGCAATGCAGGTCCCATCACCGTGAGAGCAGAGGGAGCAGGAGGCAGGAGCAGGCGGGGAGTGGGGGGGGGGCCCAGACTGCCGCTTGGGGCTGACATCTCCACCAACCCATTGGGAGCTGCCGAGCAGGGAGTCCCTGTTAGGCAGAAACGGCCAGGCCCTGGAGTCCGCACCCTCTCGGCCTACTTCATTGCTCGTAGTTGAACAGCAGTGTTTTGCCTGAAGGGAGACCCATACCTGTACCTCGCCGATAGAGGACTCCAAGTTCATCCGCCCACCTAGCAGAGACGATGATCAAGACTTTGAGCATGCAGCAAAGGAAGGGTTTAGCGAGCGGCAGCCAAACAGGGAGACGGGAGGACAAGCCAGAAACCGCTCTCTGAAGGAGGAGACTCAGGGCAATTTAAAGACAGACTATAATGGGGCGCCTGGGTGGCTCAGTCGGTTAAGCATCCGACTTCGGCTCAGGTCATGATCTTGCGGTTTGTGGGTTCGAGCCCCGTGTCGGGCTCCGTGCTGACAGCTTGGAGCCTGGAACCTGCTTCGAATTCTGTGTCTGCCTCTCCCCTGCTCATGCTCTCTGTCTCTCAGTAATAAATAAGTGTTAAAAAAATAAATAAAGACAAACTACAAGAGGGCTGGGTAAAAAGTTGCAGCTGTACTTACTAGTCTACAGCTGCGATGGGTCGCCTAGAGTTACAGGTTTCAGGAATAGTGTCCCCAAAGTTCACGTCCCCAACACCCAGCCTCGACCGCTATCAGCTCAACTCACGGGCAGTCTTGCTCCATCCATCTCTTCCCCTGCCTTGGGTCCCTTGCCCTTCCCTGCCCTCCATCCAGTCTATGTTTAGCCTCTGGGTAGAGGTGCTGCTACCTGGCCAGGCCTGAAGTTCTGGTGGGAGGAACCAGGGGAAACGAAGGAGGAAAGGCTTTGCAGAGGGCAAAGGGCATCTGGGGGCGGGGTGGGCTTGGGGGCTTGTGGTACCAGGCTGCTCAGCGAGGCCAGAGCACAGCTTGTGAAGGGCCTTATGTGGGACTTGGGGCCAGTGCAGCCCTGGCCAGCTGGAGGGTGAACTCCTTTTGTGTAACTCACACCTTTGAGCAGCTGAGGACGTGTGCAGTGGATGATCCAGTGAGTGCGTGAGGGGGAAAGGGGCAAAAGGGGCAGTGATTGGGAAGTGTGGTGGGTTCACCCCCTCCCAGGATTCTCCCAACAAAGTCATGTTTTCCTAGTCACTGGGTTTGGGCAAGGGACATGTAAAATTATGGTGCTCCCCACCACCTCCTGGTTTCCCCCCACCACCTCCTGGTCTCCCCCCAACCAAGTCTTGGTCTCCTGTAGCCCCGACATATGTCTGATGCCAGCCCCTATATCACACACGCACCTTGGGGGTCTCTGCTTTTTGGCCTCAGGGTGGTCTCTGATGCTGTGGGAGTTCCCATAGTCTTTGCAGGTGCAACCCTGAAGTGAGGGAAAGCTGACACCAGGGCAGCCCACGACCAAGGTGGAAGGGTAGTTGTTGAGTAATCGTTCCAGCCTTCCCATGCAGGGGTGGGACAATTCCAAGGTTTCTTCCATGGTTTCTCAGCCCCGATGGGACTGAATCCCAGTTGCTTGTAGCCGTTACTACTTATTAGTGCCCCTTTTATTGGCCTTTCTCCCTGCCGTCTCATTTTTTTCACTCTCACTTCTGCGTCTTCAGAGCACCTCCAAAGTAAATTAACCTGTTCCCAAGTCCTTGCCTCAGGCTCTGCTTTCAGGGGCAAGCCCAAGTGAAATAGATGTATGTGCATATGTGTTTGCATGTGCACATGCACACTAGTGCTAATTACCAGTGGGAATGACTCTGTTCCTGAATGTTCACTATTAAGTTCTCTGTTTCCAAATGTGTTTTTCTATCTACTTTGGAGGGTAACATATTGGTTTTGTATTTCTATGCTGTTTATTCCTCCCCACCTGCAGATACATTTTAGAATGTTTGGCAAGATTTATAAGAACTTTGGAACATATGTGTATTAACCAGTGTTCTCCAGAGAAACAGAGGCAATAGGGTATGGGTGTAGATACAGATATAAAAGGGGGATTTGTGATAGTAATTGGCTCCTGTGGTTATGGAGCCCGAGGAGTCCCATGGTCTGCCATCTCAGGCTGGAGAACAACGAAAGCTGCTGGTGTCAGTCCTGGAGTCCGAAGGTCCCCAAACCAGAAGCTCTGATGTTCAAGGGCAGGAGAAGATAGATGTTCCAGCTCAAGAAGAGAGAGCTAACTCATCCTTCCTCTGCCATTTTGTTCTCTTTGAGTCCTTAGTGGTTTGGAAGATGCCCACCCATATTGGTGAGGATGGGTGCTCTTTACCCAGTCTATTGATTCAAATGCTAATCTTTTCCAGAAACATCCTGAGAGACACGCCCAGAAAGGCTATTTTATCAGCTATTCGAGCATCCCTTAGCTCAGTCAAATTGACTGAGATTAACCATCACGATATGTAACATATTAAATTATTTTAAAATTATGCAAACAATAAGATTGATCTAGAAAAATTGGAAGACACAGATAATCAAAAAAAGAAAAATAAATTTGAATAACCCCCAAATCCAGAGGCAACCACCGTTGACATCTAGATATACATGCACTGATTAAAAAAATACATATGTCTGCTTCCTAGGATTCCACTATATTTATTCTTCTTTAGCTTGATTTCCCTTCTCGAAAATAGATTATAAATGTCCTCACATCAGTACATACGTATCAACATAATTATAATAATGGTCACATAGTATTACAAGGTAAAGATGGCAAAAATTTATTTAACCAGCCATTTCCACTTTTGGCCTTTGATAAATCATGAAGTGATAAGCAAATGTGTATATACATCTTTGTGCATTTAATTAAGATTTCCTTAGGATAAATACTTCGAAGTGAGGTTGCTGGACCAACATAATAATGAAAGCTGTGTTATATGCCAGGCACTGGTCCAAGGTGCTTATGAATATTCACTGGTCGAGCCTCACAGCAGTCAGGTGCAACTATTACAGTCATTATACGATGAGTACATTGTAGAGCAGGTCTTCACAGAACTTTAAGTCCTGTTGCCAGCAAGGGTACGCTAGGGATCTGACCCAGGCCGGCTAGCCCTGGACCCCGGCTTCTGACCATGTGCTTTTGGGGATTTTTGTTACCAATGGTCAAATGCTCTCCAGAAAACCTGAGCCAGTGTAGCTTAATGTTTGCAGTGTTTGCTCATTTGCACATTCCCTTGCCACCAGGGGGAATCGTTCCTCTTTAAATGTTGTGGACAATGGAATGAGTGAGAAATGAAAGCTCACTTCAAAGAAATTGACATTTCTTAGTGTCCTATTAAGATTCTTTTTCATTTTCACATCAGTTATTTCTAGTTCTGTTTTTACAAATTGTCTGATCCTGGGACAACTGGGTGGCTCAGTCTGTTAAACACCCTACTTCGGCTCAGTTCATGATCTCACGGTTCATGGATTCTGAGCTGACAGCTCAGAGTCTGGAGGCTGCTTCAGATTCTGTGTCTCCCTCTCTCTGCCCCTCTTCTACTTGCACTCTGTCTCTCTCTTGCTCAAAAATAAAATAAACTTAAAAAAAAACTCCAACCCCCCCCCCCCAATTTTCTGATCCTATTCTTAGCCCTCCCCCCGACTCCAGGTGATGTGATTAACTTGTTGATGTATAACCACAGAAACTACTTGGACCTTAATTGGGGTATGTTATGAATACTTCTAAGCAGAATGTCTCATTCCTCACAATTCTTCCTGTTCTGGATTCTCATCAGGCTTTTTTTTTTTTTTCAAATAAAGTGGGAGTATAAACCCCTGGTAGTGATCCAAGGTTCCCAACTTATATTTTGCCAAGTAAGAACATGAAAGAAAGTATGCAACAGTTGGCATGCACTAGCACACTATTATTTTATAAAAGACATCTTAAATACTACAAGACTCAGATTTGAGTTAATCTTAGAGTAAAAGACAGAACTTCCCAAGAACAGATCATTGGCCTCTCACAAGGACACACCCCCCTCATTTTTCTCATTGGACAAACGAAAACCTGGTTGTGGACTGAAACTGGTCCACAGCCTGGCACTTGGGAATCCCTGCACTGATTTGTATCTGCGGACTACACCAGCTCTTACATTCTATGATTGCATGATTCAATATGAAAAAATTAAATTTAATTACTCGTATCTTCTAAAGTAACTTCAAAAATGAGTTTAACTTAGGGGCGCCTCGCTGGCTCAGTTGGAAGAGCATGTGACTCTTGATCTTGAGGTCATGATGTGGCACCCCATGTTGGGCGTAGAGCTTACTTAAAAAAAATGAGTCCACTTAAACATATAGGGATGACATTGATGGGAAGTTAGTAATAAGTTTATGGTTACAACATGAAACCAATAAAAATATAAACCCACAGTTTAGGGAGTAGAAGACGCTTTGGTGTCATGGCTGGAACCTGGTAGTAGTATATAGCTGAGATGAAAATTAAGACCATTTTTCAGCTTTGGAAAATCTAATATGAAATAACATATCATAAGTTGATCTACAAACTATAATCAAACTCTAAGTTGATAGGGAATTCAAATAAACCAACCTCTAAAGCCAACAGAACCTCCAGTGGGATCCTAGCCTTCCTCCCAACCCCCACCCCTGCCCCGCCCCGCTTCTCAGCCAGTTTCTGAGGGGTATTACAAAGATGCATCAAGTGTGCTCTAGATTTAGGAGGAAAGAATATGGAAGGAATCCTCCTGCACCCACATGGCCTGATCTCCATCTGTTTTCATGCCTGTGGCTGTTACAAATGGCTACCAGTCTGCCTTCCTGCAGGAGACAATGCTGCAGGCTCTACCTTTAGAAGAACAGGCAGAAAAGGGAGCTGCCAGGCGCTAACATTGGGAGGAGGGTGCATTGCTGACCCTTGTATCACTCGAATGTGCACAGAGCAGACACTTGCCATCCCATACGCTGAACTGGGCCGGTTCCAAGTCAGTTTCTGTGCCAGGAGTGTCTTCATACATTGTTCTACCTAATGACAAGACAGTAGAGCTAACCTAAGCAAGGAACCAGAAAGAAAAATATTTCCAAGGGGTAGAGGGGACTTAAAATAAAGATGAAAGCGTGGCGAGTAGAAAGACCTGATCCAGAGCGAGGTAATGATCTGAACTGTCCTGCCACTTCCAATAGCTGGTCATCGCTAGGCTCTTGTGAAAGCTGAAGGTGCATTTCATTCTCATCAGCGGACTGGATAAGATGGGTGATCTGAAGGAGCAGAGAGCCACCGCCCACTGCTCATTGATTCCACGATTCTGATCAGTCACACCTTATAGAGGAGATGGGTGAGAACTTGAGCCCAAGAGCTGGTCACTTAATTCTTTTGCACCCTAAGACTCAACAACCTGTTTTCGGCATTGGTTCAGCTCAGCAGCCATACAGAGGAAAGTGCTTAGGGTTCCCTGATCAGAAGTGACAAGCTGGGTAAGGCTGCTACTCCTTTGGTTAGATTTTATGCAGGATCAGCCAACCAGGGCCCACCACACGATGGCGCTGTGGGCCACAAAGCGGATGGCCACGCACAGACTAAGGATGTGTGGACTTTGCAAGAGATACCCAGGGTTCTTCTAGCCTGTACCACCTCTCCAGGACAGGTGGGCAGGACTTGGCAAACTGTCTCATTCAGCTAGGCAACTCCCCTGTGATTGAAACACAAAAACCAAAAAGCAAAACCTTTAAAGATAGGGTATAGAGCAGGGACTTTTCTTGCTTTCCTGCTTACCGTTATGTTGGCAAAGCTACCCGAGAGACTTGCGTGGAAAGAATAGTCAACAGATAATTAATGGGTTTCCACACTGTGTGCTCTCAAGGACTCTCACTGTTAGGAGGCGTTGCTCGTCCTGGGACTAGCCAACGCGCATGGCGATCCCACGCTGCAAAACCCTCATGACCTTGTTGCTTCCTCAGTGGCTGTACGATTTCTCTCATTTTGTTTATGGATACATCGAATTGATTTGTCTATACCTGCTTCATCCTGTTCCTCAGTCCATCCAGTCACCCCATTGTGACTGGATCTCAGCTTTGGCCCACATGCCCTTGGGTTGCCCTTGAACTGTCCCCTACTCCTCAGCACATATACGTACTACGAGCACCATTGGCTCCTCCACCACCATCACCTCCACTCCCACCCACAAGCAACACCACCATGTATTTGTTCATATAATTCTGGGGATTGCTGCCCCTTTGTGAACATACCTTCTACCATACGCTTGAGGGGAAGGAACCTGAAGAAGGGAGTCAGGAGCCCCGATTAGAATCCCGACAGCCACAAACATGTTTGGGGGCCTTGGGAAAGTCACGTCACCTTTTGTTTTCTCACCTGTGAAGTCAGGAGGTTGGCAGAGGCGATCTCCCACACTTACAGTGTTGTAGAATTCCATGAACGCCTTAGGCTTTAGAAATTCACTTTTACCTTTAAAAAGGTTAGTCAATTTACTAATTATAACCTGAAAGTCTTTTTGATATTTAAAAAATCCTCTTGCTTTCTCTTTGTTCTTTGAAAATTTAGAGCTGCCTCATTTCATAATGCCTAAAGCCTATATTTATAATCAGCATCTATTTCATGGTTCTGAGCCGTTTTTCACATAATTGTCTTTTTTTTTTTTTTTTGCTTTAGAATTAGTTCTCTTGTGGTTAATGTATAGCAGAAACAAAATGACTTTTGAAAAAGCCCTTTAGGAATTATGGGTTCAGGGCTGCATCACTAGGGGCCCACACAGCTCTGGGAAAGAACTGGGTCTCAGGAGGGAAGACAGCCCCGTTCTGGGGAGAAAAAGGCTGCCCAGGTCAGAGGCAGTGCTGCAGTGGTGAGACAGTTTCAGGGTAGCCTGGAGGAAGCCAGAAAATGGTAGTCTGGGCTCCGTAGGGAAGGGGATGAGGCTCACCTGTGAGACTGGCAGGGATGGCAGGGCACAGGGAGGGTATGAGCTGAGGGAGGGTACAGGTAGAAGTGCTGTTTTCATGTGGGGCCTTCTGGCCACCCCAGGAAGGAGCATGACCTTACTTAGGACCCACAGGTGAGCAGATCTAGGTGCATTTGCATTTTGCATATAAATTCTGAGAGATCTGAAAAGGTTAGGGAGGGTACTGTGGCAAAAGATGGAATTTTTATTAAATTAGAAATTTTATTTATTTATTTTGAGAAAGAGAGCACAAGCAGGGGAAGAGCAGAGAGAGAGGGAGAGAGAGAACCCCAAGCAGACTCTGCACTGTCAGTGCAGAGCCCGATGTGGGGCTTGAACTCACAAACCGTGAGATCATGACCTGAGCCAAAACCAGAAGTCGGGCACTTAACTGAATGAGCCACCCAGGAGTCCCCAAAGATGGAACTTTCTATTACTCAAAGTTATAGGGGCTTGGAGCCTCAATAGTTGGAATGTGGCTGTATATGAATGATCACATAATTTCTACTCATTAGCCACTACAGCCTAGGTGGCAAATATACTTGGGTTTAATACCCCATTAACTTGTATATTTTCCTCTTTCTGGAGTGTGGATTCAGGCATTCTCAATACATTCTTTACTCACATAGGTGGTTGCCTGTTTCCATATTGAAGGGGTTTCCCGGTGACAGTCTGACTAGAGGATAAGGCACATGAAAACCTGTCTTATAGTTGCACACATTTAGGGATGCTGTATGCTTTTACTTGAATTGCGTGCCATTAGACTAAGTGAAAATAGAAAATAAGACGATTTCACTCTCATTTTTTAAAAGATAGACTATTTAGGTATGGAATACTAGGATGATAATTGCTTTCCATCTTTACATTAAGACATGATTCCTCTGTGTTCTGGAAACGTCTGTCATTACTCCAAATGCTGTTGCTTTGTAGTCAATCTTTACCTTGATTAAGTTTAAGGTATTCTTTTTATCTCTGTAGTTCTACAAAAAACACAGTGTTTGTAGGTATGAATTGATTTTTGTCTATCCTTACTAGGATAGAGTGTGATTTTAAAATGGAGAATTCATATCCTTTTAAAAACACGTTTAAAAAATTGAAGTGTGCTAAATATAAAGATAAATGGGATAATTATCTGGATTTTATAGAAGCATATCTGGGATATTTTTTTTTTCTGTATACGGTTGACGTGTTCCCTCTACAAACAAATAATTGTAGTTTACACTGATTGAGCATTTATTGTATGAATAGTATATAACTGAGAGGTACTTATTATACAAATGGCATGTCAGTGAGAGTTACTATTATTCCCCCATTTTGGAGAGCAGAGTACTGAGGCTCAGACAGGTTCAAGGTCACATGACTATAAATGATAGAGGTGGGGTTTGAATCCAGGGAAATTGGCTTTGGAAGCAACTGTTTGTTTGTTTGTTTGTTTACTAATTTTTATTTTTTTAAACTTACATCCAAATTAGTGTAGAGTGCAACAATGATTTCAAGGGTAGATTCCTTAATGCTCCTTACCCATTTAGCCCATCCCCCCTCCCACAACCCCTCAAGTAACCCTCTGTTTGTTCTCCATACTTAAGAGTTCCTTATGTTTTGTCCCCCTCCCTGTTTTTATATTATTTTTGTTTCCCTTCCCTTGTGTTCATCTGTTCTGTGTCTTAAAGTCATCCTATGAGTGAAGTCGTATGATATTTGTCTTTCTCTCACTGACTAATTTCACTTAGCATAATACCTTCCAGTTCCATCCATGTAGTTGCAAATGGCAGGATTTCATTCTTTTTGATTGCCGAGTACTACTCCATTGTATATATATATACCACATCTTTACCCATTCATCCATTGATGGACATTTGGGCTCTTTCCATACTTTGGCTATTGTTGATAGTGCTGCTATAAACATGGGGGTGCATGTGTCCCTTCGAAACAGCACACCTGTATCCCTTGGATAAATGCCTAGTACTGCAATTGCTGGGTCGTAGGGTAGTTCTATTTTAAATTTTTGAGGAACCTCTATACTGTTTTCCAAAGTGCCTATACCATTTTGCATTCCCACCAGCAGTGCAAAAGGGATCCTCTTTCTCCTCATCCTCACCAACATCTGTTGTTGCCTGAGTTGTTAATGTTGGCCATTCTGACAGGTGTAAGGTGGTATCTCGTGATGGTTTTGATTTGTATTTCCCTGATGATGAGTGATGTGGAGCATTTTTTCATGTGTTGGTCGGCCATCTGGATGTCTTCTTTGGAGAAGTGTCTATTCATGTCTTTTTCCCATTTCTTCACTGGATTATTTGTTTTTTGGGTGTTGAGTTTGATAAGTTCTATATAGATTTTGGATACTAACCTTTTATCTGAGATGTCATTTGCAAATATCTTCTCCCATTCTGTTGGTTGCCTTTTAGTTTTGCTGACTGTTTCCTTTGCTGTGCAGAAGTTTTTATTTTGATGACGTCCCAATAGTTCATTTTTACTTTTGTTTCCCTTGCCTCCAGAGATGTGCTGAGTAAGAAGTTGCTGTGGCCAAGATCAAAGAGGTTTTTGCCTGCTTTCTCCTGGAGGATTTTGATGGCTTCCTATCTTACATTTAGGTCTTTCATCCATTTTGAGTTTGTTTTTGTGTGTGGTGTAAGAAAGTGGTCCAGGTGCATTCTTCTGCATGTCACCGTCCAGTTTTCCCAGCACCACTTGCTGAAGAGACTGTCTATTCCATTGGATATTCCTTTCCTGCTTTGTCAAAGATTAGTTGGCCATAGGTTTGTGGGTCCATTCCTGGGTTCTCTATTCTGTGCCATTGGTCTGAGTGTGTGTTCTTGTGCCAGTACCATAAGTCTTGATGATTACAGCTTTGTAGTATAACTTGAAGTCCGAGATTGTGATGCCTCCTGCTTTGGTTTTCTTTTTCAAGATTGCTTTGGCTATTCGGGATCTTTTCTGGTTCCATACAAATTTTAGGATTATTTGTTCTAGCTCTGTGCAGAATGCTGGTGTTATTTTGATAGGGATTGTGTTGAATATGTAGATTGCTTTGGGTAGTATCAACATTTTAACAATATTTGTTCTTCCTATCCAGGAGCATGGAATCTTTTTCCATTTTTTTTGCGTCTTCTTCAATTTCTTTCATAAGCTTTCTATACTTTTCAGTGTATAGATTTTTCACCTCTTTGGTTAGATTTATTCCTAGGTATTTTATCGTTTTTGTGCAACCCTAAATGGGATCAATTCCTTGATTTGTCTTTCTGCTGCTTTATTGTTGGTGTATAGGAACGCAACCGATTTCTGTGCGTTGGTTTTATATCCTGCAACTTTGCTGAATTCATGAATCAGTGTTAGCAGTTTTTTGGTGGAATCTTTAGGGTTTTCCATATAGTGTATCATGTCATCTGTGAAGAGTGAAAGTTTGACCTCCTCCTGGCTGATTTGGATGCCTTTTATTCCTTTGTGTTGTCTGATTGCAGAGGCTATGACTTCCAATACTGTGTTGAATAACAGTGATGAGAGTGGACATCCCTGTCTTGTTCCTGACCTTAGGGGGAAAGCTCTCAGTTTTTCCCCATTGAGGATGATATTAACGCTGGGTCATTCATATATGGCTTTTATGATCTCAAGGTATGATTCCTTCTATCCCTACTTTCTTGAGGTTTGTTTTTTTTTTTTTTATCAAGAAAGGATACTGTATTTTGTCACATGCTTTCTCTGCATCTATTGAGAGGATATATGTTCTTGTCCTTTCTTTTATTGATGTGATGAATCACACTGATTGTTTTGTGGGTATTGAACCATCCCTGCATCCCAGGTATAAATTCCACTTGGTTGTGGTGAATAATTTTTTTAATGTATTGTTGGATCTGGTTGGCTAACATCTTGTTGAGGATTTTGCATCCATGTTCATCAGGGAAATTGGTCTATAGTTCTCCTTTTTAGTGGGGTCTCTGGTTTTGGAATCAAGGTAGTGTTAACTTCATAGAATGAGTTTGGAAGTTTTCCTCCATTTCTATTTTTTGGAACAGCTTCAAGAGAATAGGTATTAAGTCTTCCTTAAATGTTTGGTAGAATTCCCTTGGAAAGCCATCTGGCCCTGGACTCTTGTTCTTTGGCAGATTTTTGATTACTAATTCGATTTCCTTACTGGTTATGGGTGTGTTCAAAATTTCTGTTTCTTCCTGTTTCAGTTTTGGTAGTGTATGTATTTCTAGGAATTTGTCCATATCTTCCAGATTGTCCATTTTATTGGCATATAATTGCTCATAATATTCTCTTATTATTGTTTGTATTTCTGCTGTGTTGGTTTTGATCTCTCCTCTTTCATTCTTGATTTTATTTATTTGGGTCCTTTTCTTTTTCTTCTTGATCAAACTGCCTAGTGGTTTACCAATTTTGTTAATTCTTTCAAAGAACCAGCTTCTGGTTTCATTGATCTGTTCTACTGTTTTTTTGGTTTTGATAGCATTAATTTCTGAATTTCTGCTCTAATCTTTATTATTTCCTGTCTTCTGCTGGTGTTGGGTTTTATTTGCTGTTCTTTTTCCAGCTCTTTAAGGCATAAGGTTAGGTTGTGTATCTGAGATCTTTCTTTCCTGTTTAGGAAGGCCTGGATTGCTATATACTTTCCTCTTATGACCACCTTTGCTGCATCCCAGAGGTTTTGGGTTGTGGTGTTATCATTTTCATTGGCTTCCGTATACTTTTTAATTTCCTCTTTAACTGCTTGGTTAGTTCATTCATTCTTTAGTAGGATGTTCTTCAGTCTCCAAGTATTTGTTACCTTTCCAAATTTTTTCTTGTGGTTGATTTCCAGTTTCATAGCGTTGTGGTCTGAAAATATGCACGGTAGGATCTCGATCTTTTTGTACTTGCTGAGGGCTGCTTTGTGTCCCAGTATGTGGTCTATTCTGGAGAACATTACATGTGCACTAGAGAATGTATATTCTGCTGCTTTAGAATGAAATGTTTTGAATATATCTGTTAAGTCCATCTGGTCCAGTGTGTCATTCAAAGCCATTTTTTCCTTGTTGAGATTTTGATTAGATGACCTGTCCATTGCTGTGAGTGGGGTGTTGAAGTCTCCTACTATTATGGTATTACTATCAATGAGTTTCTTTATGTTTGTGATTAATTGATTTACATATTTGGGTGGTACCACTTTGGAGCATAAATGTTTACAATTGTTAGGTCCTCTTGGTGGATAGACCCCTTAATTATGATATAATGCCCTTCTTCATCTATTGATACAGTCTTCATTTTAAAGTCTAGATTGTCTGACATAAGTATGGCTACTCCGGCTTTCTTTTGTTGACCATTAGCATGATAGATGGTTCTCCATCCCCTTACTTTCAATCTGAAGGTGTCTTTAGGTCTAAAGTGGGTCTCTTGGAAACAGCATATAGATGGATCTTGTTTTCTTATCCATTCTGTTACCCTAGGTCATTTGATTGGAGCATTGAGTCCATTGATGTTTAGAGTGAGTAGTGAAAGGTATGAATTTATTGCCATTATTTTGCTTGTAGAGTTGGAGATTCTGATGGTGTTCTCTGGTCCTTTCTAATCTTTGTTGATTTTGGTATTTATTTATTTATTTATTTATTCATCTTTTCTCCCCTGAGAGAGTCCTCCTTAAAATTTCTTGCAGGGAGGGTTTAGTGGTCACAAATTCCTTTAAGTTTTGTTTGTCTGGAAACTTTTTATCTCTTCTTCTATTTTGAATGACAGCCTTGCTGGATAGAGAATTCTTGGCTGCATATTTTTCTGATTCAGCACACTGAATATATCCTGCCACTCTTTTCTGGCCTGCCAAGTGTCTGTGCATAGGTCTGCTGCAAACCTGATCTGTCTTTCCTTGTAGGTTAAGGACTTTTTTTTCCTTGCTACTTTCATGATTCTTTCCTTGCCTGAGCATTTTCTGAATTTGACTATGATATGCCTTGTTGATGGTTGGTTTTTATTGAATCTAATGGGAGTCCTCTGTGCTTGTTGGATTTTTTCTTTTTTTGTATTTAATAAAGGTCTTTTTTTTCCTTTTTTTTAAATATGAAATTTATTGTCAAATTGGTTTCCATACAACACGAGTGCTCATCCCAACAGGTGCCCTCCTCAATACCCATCACCTCCCCTCCCCTCCCTCCCACCCGCCATTAACCCTCAGTTTGTTATCAGTTTTTAAGAGTCTCTTATGTTTTGGCTCCCTCCCTTTCTAACCTCTTTGGTTTCCCCCCCCTCCCCCATGGTCTTCTGTTAAGTTTCTCAGGATCCACATAGGAGTGAAAGCATATCTGTCTGTCTCTGAAGCCAACAGAAAGACAAATAAAGAAACTGATCCCATTCACAATGTGCTTCCTGGATTTTGATGTCTGTGTCTTTTCCCAGGTTAGGAAAGTTTTGCGCTATGATTCGCTGACATAACCCTTCTACCCCTATTTCTCTCTCTTCCTCTTCTGGGACCCCTATGATTCTGATGTTGTTCTTTTTTTTTTTTTCTTTTTTTAGATTTTTTTAATGTTTAGTCATTTTTGAGAGAGAGAGACAGAGTGTGAGTGGGACGGAGGCAGAGAGAGATATAGACACAGAACCCGAAGCAGGCTTCAGGCTCTGAGCTGTTAGCACAGAGCCTGACGCAGGGCTCAAACTCAGGAATCATGAGATCATGACCTGAGCTGAAGTCAGAGGCTTAACTGACTGAGCCACCCAGGCACCCCTGATGTTGTTCCTTTTTAATGAGCCACTGATTTCTCTAATTCTTAAATCATGCTCTTTTGCCTTAATCTCCCTCTTTTATTCTGCTTCATTATTCTCCATAAGTTTGCCTTCTATATCACTGATTCTCTGTTCTGCCTCATCCATCCTTGCCGCCACGGCATCCATCCGTGATTGTAGCTCAGTTATAGCAATTTTTTATTTCATCCTGACTAGTTTTTACTTCTTTTATCTCCACAGAAAGGGATTCTAATCTATTTTCAACTCCAGCTAGTATTCTTATTATCATGATTCTAAGTTTTGGTTCAGACATTTTGCTTGTATCTGTGTTGGTTAAGTCCCTGGCTATTGTTTCTTCCTGCTCTTTCTTTGGGGTGAATTCCTTCATTCATCATTTTGAAGGGAGAAAGGAATTAATGAGGTAGAAAAAATTAAAATAAAAAATATTAAAAATAAAAAAATATTAAAATTAAAAACACACACACACAAAATCGAATAGATGATGCTAGAACCTAGGTGTGTTTTGGTCTGGGTGTTGAAAGTGGCTTGAGAGGCGCCTGGGTAGCTTGGTCAGTTAAGCATCTGACTTCAGCTCAGGTCATGATCTCACGGTCCATGAGTTCGAGCCTCGCGTTGGGCTCTGTGCTGACAGCTCAGAGTCTGGAGCCTGTTTCAGATTCTGTGTCTCCCTCTCTCTCTGCCCCTCCCCTGTTCATGCTCTGTCTCTCTCTGTCTCAAAAATAAATAAACGTTAAAAAAAATAAAAAAAAAGAAAGTGACTTGATACATTAGAGAAAAAAAGGGAAAGAAGAAAAAAAAGGGAAATCATTTGAAAATTTTAAAAAATGAAGTAGACTAAAGTACACTGAAGTAGACTGAAATGAAATGATGGAAGTAAACTAGAATTTGAAAAAATTTACACAAAAGTAAAAAATATGGTAAAAAAATTAAAGAAAAATATTTTAATGGAAATTAAAAATGAATTTTTTCTCTTTCTGTATTCAAGAAAAAGAAATGAAAGAGAAAAAAAGAAGAAAGAAAGAAAGAAAGAAAGAAAGAAAGAAAGAAAATTGAATAGATGGACCTGCTAACAGACTGAAATATGACTGAAATTACCTCGTTTTCCCCTAGAAGTCAGACTATGAAGTGCTTTATAGTCCATAAACTAAACAGGCTGTGAGACTTCTGTGCTTGAAGAGCAAGGTTGGCCCAGTTGGGCAGGGCTTAGTGTAATGGCTCCACTCTCCATTAGATGGCACTGCTAGCCTACTGGTGTGGGTTGTTTGGACGCTCATTGGTGCATATGCCCATGTGCAGGAGTGGTGAAAATGGCGCCACCCAGATACCCAGTCTCTAGTATGGGAACTCTGTTCTCCCCAATCAGCAGTTGCACACCCGTCCTTGTCTTCAGGTTTCATCCACTCCCCGCTTTTACACTGTCCGTGACCAAGCCCCAGGTAGTACCTCTCTCCCGAGTTTTGTCTCAGATGCAGATGTTTTCCCTGGCCACTTACTTTTGAGGGACTGTGGATTTGACCTGTTCTGCTCCTCTGTGGAGGGTCTACCTGAGCAATGGCCGAATGTTGGCCCTACCCAGGAATGTTCTCGGGATCATGATGTTGCCAAAGCCCAGAGACTGTGGTCAGGTGCCAGCCTGTCCCAGAAAAAGTTGAGAGATAGTGTAGCAGCAGGATTTCAGGGATTGTGGAAAATTACAACACACATCTGGCACCAAGCTCCACCCTTAACGACCTTGTTCCAGCACCAGTGAATGGGGCCATTCTCTGGGGTCTGCTGAGCCCAGGATGCCTCACAGTCTCTACCAAATGTCTTTCCAACAGTGGAACTGCTTTTCCTCGTGTAGCCTGAGAACCTCCTGGACCCCACTCTGCTCCTGGGGATTTGCCCTTCCCACCAGAGCACCACCAGGCATTGAGCTGCAGAGTTGCAGACTTTGCACTCCCCTTGTTTACCGTCTTAATGGAATTTAAACCCTCTCCTTTCTACTTTCTCCCTTTTTAGTTTAGTCCCTGCGGCTGTTTCCAATTTTCCACTTTCTCTCCACATGCTTTTGGGGAGGGGTGCTTTTCCCATATCCTCTCCCCCTTGTCTCCATCCTCTCCACCCACAAAAGCAGCTCCCTGCCCACTGTGGCTTCTTGCTTCTCAAGTTCACCTTTCTGTGCTGTGTGCCTGCTGAATTCTGTGTTCCAGGTTGTGCAGATTGTTTTGTAATCCTCAAATCAATTTTCTAGGTGTGCAGGATGGTTTAATGTTGATTTGCGTGTGTTTCATGGGTGCGACACACACAAAAAACTTCCATGCTGTATCGCCATCTTGGCTCCCCTGGAAGCTACTGTTCTTAACCACTCTGCTATACTTCCTTCTGACATTAACCTCAAGTGTTCAAACCTTTATTTTTGCCCAATTTTCTTTTTTACAATTTATTTTTTTTTATATTGGGGGAGGCTTTGGGGAGGCTAATAAAGATTATTTGAAAGATACAAAACCCTCCGCTCATAACCAAGTTCTCCTGTCCTCATATTTTTTCTTAAAAATTTTTTAAATGTTTTTATTTATTTTTGAGAGAGAGAGAGATACAGAGTGTGAGCAGGGGAGGGGCAGAGAGAGAGGGAGACACAGAATCCCAAATGGGCTCCAGGCTCTGAGCTGTCAGCACAGAGACTGACGTGGGGTTTGAACTCATGGACCATGAGATCATGAGCTGAAGTTGGACACTTATCGGATTGAGCTACCCAGGTGCCCAGGTTTGAGTGCACTTTCCCAAGCAAGCTTCTGCCCAGCTCTTCACCACAAATCCCATTCCCTTGCCTCAGAAAGACACCCTTGCCCAGGGAAACTCCAGGGTGTGCAGGGCCTTGGGCAAGTATTTTTCATGGGGCTCTCTACATAAGCAATTTTATTAAAACAAAGAATTACAAAACTCATGGGCTCATGTGTGATATAGTGATTTATCCAGGGCAACACAGACAAATCGGTGGAGAAGAGGGATTTTTGGATTTATTTATTGTTTAGTCAGTGCATGTGAAGACCCTTGGTAGTGTCCTGGCACTGTCTTGTCCTGTTCAGGTCCAGGAACCATTTCTTCATGTTCTTTATTGTCAAATGCCCTATTCCCCGCTAATTTCATCTCCCTCATCATGAGGAAAAGGTAGCAACACTTTTATTACTCCCAAAGCTGTTGGCTGTGTGTATTGAAGCAATATAGATCTACTTGTCTCTGCAATTCCCTGATATCTGTTATTCAATGCTGGTTATGTCATTGCTTACAATGCCACATTTGCATCTTGCAACCTGTGAATACCTCTTCCAATGACTCTTTCAAATATTGTTGCAGTGCTTTGTTGTTGATGAGCATAAATATAAATCTTTCCCAGAGTATATGGGAAAATGAGGGTGGTAATTTTTTGGTCTTGTTAAATCTAGAATTTAACAAATTATATACTTTATAGATCATATAAATATATATGATATATTAACATAGATCATATATATTGTATATATATATACATATACAAATTATATATATTGTATGTTATAACAAATTTATAAAATTTAGAATTTTATAACATATAGAATAACACATCTTCTGTTAATGTCTTCTCTTGAAATTTTTGTTTAAAATTTTTCTTTCAACGTTTATTTATTTTTAAGAGACAGAGACAGACAGAGCATGAACAGGGGAGGGGCAGAGAGAGAGGGAGACACAGAATCTCCAGCAGGCTCCAGGCTCTGAGCTGTCAGCACAGAGTCTGATGCGGGGCTTGAACCCACAGAACACGAGTCCATGACCCGAGCTAAAGCCAGATGCCCAACTGACTGGACCACCCAGGCCCCCTTCTCTTGAAATTTTTAGACTTTAATTGCTGCATTTCTAGAATGTGATCCCTTTCCATGTTGACCATACTCTTGCTTTCCACAGAGAGATTCCTGTAGTGAGGATGGGTGGAGGGGCTGTGGGTGGGGAAGAACAAGGTATGTCCGTTAAGTAAGGTATGTCCATATGTTCTTGACCATGGCTTAAGACTGACTCAGGAGAGCAAGATGCCACCACATCAATTGGAGGCAAGAGAGGACATCAATTGGAAGAACTCATTTGTGTTGCATAATGATAGTCTCAAAACACCTCAGGGGGTATAGAAGGGACCACCCCCAGAGGACTGCTGGACACATGGCATGGAGGGCTTGGAGGACTGCCCTGGGTACCAGCCATGAGGGACACACAGGATAAATGATACCTGCTGCTATCCAACGGTGTCATTCTGAGGTGGCACTGAGGATGGAAGGGTGAGAGTTAATGCATGGCCCATACATGTGGCAGTGGACTTTGGGTAGCTCAGAACCCCAAACTTATTCTTAAGAAATGTGTCTCTCCAAATCAGCTTGTTAATACCATTTTAGGGGCCAGCATGATCCCTCAGAGAAACAACGCACCGACTAGTAAGAGTGAAATGCTTGCCTGGCTGCCACAAGTCCCAGAATCCCTTTGGGCATCTGATTGATCACTCATTTAGGGTAGAGAATCATAGAGCACTGAGAAGGAGAGAAACAGGGGCTGAGTTCTCTGTGCCCTTCTCTGGGCTTAAGGAGCCCTATCAGATGGTACTGCTGCCCTGGCTAGTCCAGGCCCTGGAGGGGACTTTGAAAATCCCAATGGGGGCATGTGAAAGAGCAGAGGCCCTTGAGGCCTGGGCCTCTTGCCTGCCTGTGTCAAAGTGTTATATTGCTCCTGCCCTTCTCCTCATTAAGATGACCATAACACCATTAGCAGAGGCAGAGGAGAGTCCTAGGCCTGTGCACACTGGGCACAGGAGGTGAGGCTCACAGGTGGTGAGTTTCGGCTTGATGGGTGTGAGAAATAAGTCCACTGACCCAATCAAAGGAGGGATGCAGAGACTTGGAGCACAGTGAAGCAAGGCTTTAATCAATGTTCTTGCAAGAGTGGGTGTCTGATGGACAGGCACACTTGGGGCAGTTACAGCAGACAATTTATCTTCTAGAAGCGGGAAGTCCCTCCCCTGATTCCTCATTGGTTGAGTACCACAGAGGTTACAGCCTTACCCGGAAGTCACCTATGCCCACGTAAGGCAAAAAGTAGTCTGATTGGAACAAATGTACCTTCCTTGAGGTGACACAGAGACTTCACTTCTTTGGGGCATGCTCATTGCAAAGCCCGTGAAAAATAAGCTCTTGAAAAATAAGCTCAAGAAAAGGAGAGGGGAAGAAGAACCAGGAAGTGAAGTGTCTAACCGTTGGGACTCCGTTGTTGCCCGGGGCGGGAGGAGGGGGGCGGTGCTGTTCATATTTCTAATAGGTTGTAAATCTATTGTTAACTAGACACCACAGCTTTTATTTGGTGTTTCTGGAAATGAATCATCTCACTTCTTACAATGGGCGATGATGTATGTGAGTCCTCCAAGTTTAGTCTCCTGTTTGATACTTTTACCAATTGATCTCTTAAAGTAAGTACTGTCCTGAAGACATTCATTTTGTTCTTAACCATACAGTCAGAACCCATAATGAGGAAAAGACATTTCTTCCATCTGCAGAAGTCTGTCCTAACCTTGGCCTTAAGGAATCTCTATGACTGGGGGGAGGAGCTTTTCTTTCTGGCTTCACCTGGAAACCTTTCATGAAATGTTTGTGGGTTTTTGTTTGTTTGCTTGTTTGTTCTTTGCTTACCTCAGGTCTTCAGCCTTGGACAAGCTCTTTCACATCGGGAAATAACCCCTAGTGAGTAAGAATGTCTGTATATGTGGTGTTTGGGAGCTGTTGTAGTTACTTTTTTGTGTTTTTGCCAATTATTCCTGTGACATAAAGCACATTTTTGTTTGAGTATGCCTCATATTGCAGTAGGTACTGGATTCCTGATTTAACAGAGGAGGAAGTGGATGCTCTTAGTGGTCTGAGCGTACCATGGTCTCACAGCAAGGGTCCGTACCTTGGCACTCACACCCTGGGGTTCACACACTGGGATCACCCTATTGAATCTTCACCCTGTCACTCACACCCTGGGATACCATACTGAGACCACACCTTGGGACTCACACCTTGAGATTACACTGAAGAGGTGCAGGATGAGACACCCCAAAATGTGCCACTTTGGCATAAAGATTATTTAGAGTTAGAAGTAATAAAAACCCAGCAGATGCATGAAAGATGCTCTGCTTCCCCCATAACCGCCTACATTTACGTGGGAAAGGAGAGCCTGCAACAGGAAAAGTATTCACAGAAGCCCCATTTACAGAAGGAACTCATCTGCATAATAGAACAACCTTGTTTTTCCAAACATCCTCTTTCACCTTCTTGCTAATGAGTTTTCTCCCCTTTTTGTCTTCAGGCCTTACCCTTCTCCTTAGCTCACGTAAACTTCTTGTTGCTTCATTGTCGAGATTTTATGTCTGTGTGGATTCTCCCTCTGTACACTATTAAATTTGATTTTCTCCTGTTAATCAGTCTCATGTCAATTTGATTCTAAGTCCAGCTAGAAATAGGGCAGAGGAAGGTCTTCCTCCCTGACAATACTATAGTATCACACCAAGGGATCCACACCTTCGGATCATACCTTGGATCACATCCTGGGACCCATGCCTTGGGATCATGCCCTGGGATCACACCCCGGTAAGCCTGGTTCTCCTTTCATGCTTCTCCAGCCCACAAGTGAGTGGTGCTGCCACGAGGTTCTGAAACCTCCAGGAAATTAAGGCGCATCTTCCTGGGGTTTCAATTTTATTTGAAAATGAGGGGATGAAAGGTAAACATTTTATTTGGCAAATAACTTTAAAAGAAGCCCAAATTGCAGTCGTTTGCCCCCCACAACAGCAAACCAAGACTTAATTACAGTTTCAACCTATCCCAGGAATGTGATCTTTTAAAAGTCAATCTGAAATATCCTGATTAGCACTAGTGAGATAACCTATATGATAAAAACCCTGCAGCCCCGCCTTCCCCACCAAAAAAAGAAAAAGTCCTGGCCCAAAACAATCCTTTCTTTTCTTTTGTTTATTACTTTTGCTCCATCCCCCTTCCGTTTTGTATAGCCCTTAGGAGTATTTCTCTACTTTCAACTCATGAATCGCTTAATAAAACCAATTAGGTTTTCAAATTTACTTGCTTGAATTTTGTTTTTTAACACCCTTCAAATACCAAAGCACGCAGAGGTATTCTATGGTGCAGAATGCAACAAGCACAAGAGAGTCCCTACTTGAGTCCAGGCCTTTCAGGCCTCACAAGGACAAGATTCCTAAGGCTATTTCCCTTGCTTTTGTTTTGTTTTAATGTGTTTTTTTGATTCATGTAGTATAAATGTTACCACTTTAAAATGCACAATTCAGTAGTTTATAGTATGTTCACAATGTTGTACAGCCACCCCCACCCTTACTCTGTTTTTAAGGGTTTTTTTGGTGAAAAAGTTTGGGAAGTGCTCTCTGCCACTTCTCCAAAGTAGAATTTGCAGCATGAGTGACAGGAGGTAGGAAAACAATTTTATTCGGTGGTGGTTGGGGGGTGTTTTGGGTATCATGGGGATGCATCTTCAGTTCCTCTCAAGTCCTTCCACTCAGGCAACTGCCTTCTCTATTTGGGAGGCAGCCCGTTCCTTGAGTGTTCATGCTGCATTATGGATGGATTATCTCTAGAAGAAACAAGGATGAATTCTTCCTGCCGTAGAAATTACTGAATCACAAAGGACTAAGCAGCTTAGAACCTGTGGAGACTCCTGAGAGAATCGAAGAGGTTGGATTTGCTTCCGATCAGGTTTCAATGCAGAGACAGGTGTCCTGTCAATTCCCTCATTCAAGGACACATTTGTCGTGGCATTAACAAACAAAGTCAGCCTCCCCCCACAGACCATCAAAAGCCTGATGCAGTGTGAATTTGTGCCTTTCTATAATGATTTGCCTGGGATTCCAGACAGTTTAGATAATGGCCTTCCTCTCGCTGTGGATGCCGTAGCTATTCCAGGGGGCCAGACTTGGTGGTTATGTTGCTTATCACTTGTCATGCAAATTCACAGGCAGACTCAACAATGGTGAGTCCCCTTGTCATTCCTGGCCAGTAGTTGGCTGAAGGAGGACTTGGGAGTAGGAAAGCAGTCTTTGAACTTGCCTCTGATTTGGGATTTTCTCTTCTTGCCAACTCTCCTGAGATTCTTGAGTCAACTATATACTTTCTAAAAGTCATATAACAAAATCTTGTTAACTTTGATCCTAGATTTCATGATTTGTACCCAATGCAAACTCTGAGAATTCAGTGTGTAGGAAAATGGCTCCTGCCTCTTTGAGAAATGGTAATTTACAAGGATAGGAATAACAGTAGCTATTCTTTATAGACTGCCATGTGGTAGGTGCTTTATACATATCATCTTTATTCCTTGCAACTACCTTGCAAGGTAGGAATTACCCCATGTTGACTGGGCTGCTGAGGCTAGGGGTGGTTAGTAACTGGCCCACTTTCACACATTTCGCTAGGAAGTGCTCTGACTCCAAATTTACCAGGACCCCTCCTTCCACTTTCCTATGAACCATAGTTCTAATTTGGTCTTTGTCATTGTGCAGTGAAACACCATGGGCTTTGAGTTAGACAGACAGGATTCAAATCTCAGCTCCAGTAATCACTGAATGCATGAGTCTGCAAGTCAGGTAACCTCCATGAGCCTCAGTTTCCTCAGCTGTGTTTGTGATAATGATGCTTTAGGAGGTTGTTATGGAAATGAAATGAGCTGAAACACTTCAACCTCCCCAACGTGGTATTGGTACATTGCATAGCACAGCAGGGTCTCAACAAATGATACTTTATCTTTCTTCTTTATTCATCTGTGTACCTGCCATGGCCCCTGGTACAGAGTAGGTACTCAAGACATATTTATGAAAGTAAATTCAAAGGATTTTGCATGGCCTTGCTTCACAGGGACATTATGAAGTTGGACCCTCTCCAAAAGCTCCCTGAAAGAACAAAAGAAGTTTTGAAGCATGTCAAATGTACGCATGTTTAAAATCTTTAGCACGAAGCAGGAAGACAAGAATAATCCTAAAAATAACAATAGTACTACGATTCTGAAGTGAAATTCACTAGGTGGAGTGCTGTTGCTTTTTAAGAAATAGCAATAGTTGAGGATTGTTAAGTGCTCTGAAGCATAAGGGACAATAAATGTGATGAGAATGGCTCTTGGGTTTGTCGGATTGTTCAACAATGACTAGATTGGTTGGAGACAGTGCACTTTTATAAGTATATCCTTGCTTAAGAGTAGATAAAAAATAAATACAAGATTTTTGAATGCATAACATGGGATGTTGAAAGAAGCACATCCTCAGTGTGATACGGGGAATGGTTGGCTGACTTCCATCTTGGAGGGATTCAGGGGGGTGAGTGTGTGGCAAGTGTACTACCATTCCCCAGCCGGTTCCATGACAGACATTGCTCATTGATCACGACATTCTCTCATACCTGAGTCCTAACAACAGTTAATTGGAATCTGTCCGAGTTGGCATTTAAGATCCAGCCATTTGTTGTCCCTGGCTCCAAACAAGGAGACTTTATGTCAGTTTAGTACCCAAGATTCGAAGACCACTCCTCCTCCCCGGGAAATGTCAGTCGCATCTGCTTATCAGCCGGGTTGTGGTACTAAAGCTACTAGTACCTCTGAAAGTATGTCATGGAGATCTTAGTGAAGTAGTTGTTAATATTTTTCACTTCTTTTTGTAGTGAGCTTGCCCTAGAATTCAGATACAAGTCAATCTGCAGTAGATTAGAGGACAATCAAAATGAAACCATGACTCTGTATCCAGAATCATCCCTGCTCATCCTTGAAGTAAACTTGTTCTTTCCCACTTTTCCTCTCTTGGGATGGGATGTCCCAGGACATTCAGTTTTCATGTTTATCATGTTCACCAAACCCATTTAGCACAGTGGAAATTTCTGGAAGAGCTGTATTCATCCCTGGTCCTTGATGAAAACCTGGTATGGTTGTCCAAGTTTGTTTTGATTAGCTATTCTCATGCATTGGCTTTAACTAACAGTAAAATTGAGAGAGAGAGAGAGAGAGAGAGAGAGAGAGAGAGGCTCCCAAGCAGGCTCCATGCTGTCAGCACAGATCCCAGTGCAGAGATATATCTCACAAACTGTGAGATTGTGACCTTAGCCGAAATTAACAGTTGGACACTCAAACGACTGAGCCACCCAGGCACCCCAAATGTTGTATTTTAATAGCAAATTATCTTTATGTTGCTGTAAAATAGACATTAAAAACATACTTATTCAGTAAGTGAATACAGTGAGTCTTGAAAATATATTATGTGCATGAAACTCAATTTGGAAAACAGTGAAGTAACTGCCAATCTTCGTGTTCAGAAAAAGGAAAGCCAGCCTCCATGCAAGAAAGAGGATGTGAAAGGATTGCACGTAAGTGGAGGAGCCTCACATTCAGCCTCTTTTTAGGGTTTCCACTCTATTGCAGCATGAATCAGAGCAGAGGAAGGGAACTGGAGGGAAGGCAGCTGTGGGGTTCACAGTTGCATCTTTACTCCTTGTCTGTGCTGCCCTACTCTGCAAACCACACTCCTCAGCAGCTCTCTGAAGTTAAGCTGTCCATTGCAGAAGCCATGATCATTCCCTTGAGACAGTCTGGCCCAAAGACTGCTGCTTTGGAAAGGCTTTTCCTCCACATCCAGGAGGGGAAATATGCTTAAAGAGAGGGGAGAGTTGAACTATTTGCCATTAACAATAATGACTAATTGACACTATGTAATCCTTCTGTGAATAGTTTCCAGCACTATTGATTAAAAGCAGAGTGGACTTAGTTTTATTTCTTTTAAAATCGTATCTTTCCTACAGCTTTCATACATATACACAATCCCCCCACTATCACCCTAATGTGGAGAAGTTATTTTAGCAAGTAGTTTCAATCAATTCAGTGTGCTAGGCATAAATTCCCTTTGTTTGTTTGTTTGTTTTTCTGCTGTTATTCTTTCAGAAGCTGAGAAATCTTCCTTTCTAGAGAGGTCTAACAAATTGATAGCTTGGTGAGAAATATGAAATGAAAAAAGATTTTTTTTTAAAGCTGACACTACTTCCTACTGTGGGCCAAGGCACGCAGAGAATGACCATTGATTCTTTTGTTGTCTTTTGTACTGGCTTTGCTGATCATATTAAGACCTATTAGGAGATGCCTTTGAGATATGAGGCTCATGAGGAAATTTGCCTCCTGGAAACTTCACTTCTATATCAAGTGTCTGCAGAGTAACATTTGCACAATTGTTCTTTCAGTTCAGTTGGTTCCCAAAGTTAAGAATTTCCTGGTTTAGTATTGTGTTTAGAGACTGCCAAGATTTGCCCATTACTATTATTCACAAACAGTTATTTGCTTCCTAATGTGGCTCAATTGATACTCCCAGTTATGTGGGGGAGTGTGGAATATTGACAGCTGCCCAGAATTGCTGTGGTGGTTGTGGTGGAAGGCTAGATACTGTGACTGACTCTCAGATTCTCAGGCTTTGAACCTTGCATTGTACCTAGTGACATACAATGTTCTATTTAATAAGATCTTCATTTCTCCTTGAAGATCCTTGTTTCCATGCAGCATCATTTCCCTTCAGTTTGAAGAACTTTCTTTAGCATTTTTTTTTTTGTAGTCAGATCTGCTGGAAATAAATACATGGTTTCCTTTTCTTGGAAAACTATATTTTGCCTTCATTTTTGAAGGGTATTTGAGCTGGGTATAGACTTTTAGGTTGAGAGTTTTTCTTTCAGACCTTAATAGTATCATACCAATGTCTTCTGGTCTCCCTTGTTTCTTTTCTTTTTTTTTAAATTTTTTAAAAAGATGTTTATTATAATTTTTTTTTGAGAGAGAGAGACAGACAGACAGACAGACAGAGTGTGAATGGGGGAAGGGCAGAGAGAGAGAGAGGGACACACAGAATCTGAAGCAGGCTCCAGGCTCTGAGCTTTCAGCACAGAGCCCAATGCAGGGCTTGAACTCATGAACTGAGAGATCATAACCCGAGCCTAAGTCGGACACTTAACCGACTGAGCCACCCAGGTGCCACCCAGGTTTCCCTTGTTTCTTTTTGATATTATACTATAAGTCTCTGAGGTTTTGTTTTTGCTCAAACTTCTTTTTCTCTGTTCTTGGATAATTTCTACTGATCTGTCTTCAAGTTAACTGAGGATTTCCTGTCCTCTCCATTTTGCTTTTAAGTTCATATAATACATTTTTATAAATTTCAGAAATCATATTTTCAGTTCTAGAGTTTCTGTTCTAAAAAAATAGTTTCTACTTCTCTGCTGAGATTTCTTATCTTTTCATTTATTATAAGCACATTTTCTTTTGTGTGTTTGACCATAGTTACAATAGCTGCTTTAAAATCCTTATCTGCTATTCTATCGCTGGAGTTATTTTGAAGTTAGTCTCCCTGATTACCTTCTCTATGAATAATGGGTCATGTCCTCTACATGTTAAATAATTTTTATTCTATCCTGTGTGTTGTGAATGTTATATTTTAGAGACGGGATTCTATTATGTTCTTCCAAATAGTGTTGATTTTGTTTATTTGTTTGTGTAAACAATTAACTTGCTTGTACTCTTACCACAAACTCTGTGTCTTGAGGGCATCTCAAATCTCCATTTACTTTTTTATCCTAAGCCAGATGTTTACAAGTCAGTCCTGTACTTGTATAGTTCAGGGTTGAATCAGAGAGTTAGGGAAAAGTTTACACACAAAATTTGGACATTACTCCTCTCAGTCTGTTTATTCCAAGATTCCCTTCTCATTTTATGGTGGCTCTGGTTTCCCTAAACTCTGTTCTTTCATTCTTCAGGCCATAAAGAATGCAGGTTTTCTCACTGAGTTTTAGCTGCTCCATGCTGCTTGACTTTGACCTTCATTTGGGCCAGAAGCCACTAGAATGGCTTTATGCCTTTCCTTTCTTCCAAGTGTCATCTATCCTCAGAATATCCCTCTCTTTTTTTGCTCTCCAGTGGCTTCAGGTGGCTGTTTTTTATAGTTTTTTAGAGTTTATATTTGTTATCTGTGGGAGGGTTAGTCTGGCAGGAACTTTCTAAGTCATACTAGAAGTTGAGTTCCTCCAGACTAGTTTTGGTAATAATTTCTGTGCTATGCAAGAGCTCCAAGCCAGAAAAAACTGGTAGAAGCACTGCTTGTAGACCATGAAGTCTTCTATACAGCATGGAACGTGGGTTCATTTTCCTCACAGGTGATTTCTTTCCCATCCCTGGTGCACAATCAGTAGCACATTTCTGTTCAGTGTTTGTCGGCTAGTGAAGGCAGTGTTTCCATTTTTCTTTATGTAGTGAGCTCAGTTCAAATATCTACATGCATGGGGTCTGATGCTTCTCAAAGGGGGTTAAAATATAAACCCATGATGCATGTCTAGTGGAAATCCCCTGTGGGCCATGTGGCATCAACTTCCACTCATTGCTCTGGCTTTAAGTTCTTTCTTCATGTCCAGCACTTGTGGTTGCCATGCTCTAGTTTGGCTAAAGATTTTTTTTTTTAAAGTTTATTCAGCTTTATCCAGCATTCCTATGTGTTTGAACTGACCATGGGGTGGGGGTAGGGTTCCCGTGTCAGCTCAGCTTGCTGCCTTGATTGGGAGGCAACTGCTGAAGCTCCTGATGATTCAGGGTCCCATTTGCCTAGCTGTCTTCTCTCTGAGGCTGGGAGGAGGGGAGGCTCTCATCCAAGAGGAATACCACCCATCCAGTTCCAGACTCTGCCCCAAATCTTGTCATATGCTTCCAGGGGCTGAGACGGGGTAGCTGAGAAATGCCACCCTGTGTTTGATTTTAAAATGTTCTAGGGGCGCCTGGGTGGCTCAGTCGGTTGAGCGTCCGACTTCGGCTCAGGTCACGATCTCACGGTTCGTGAGTTCGAGCCCCGCGTCAGGCTCTGGGCTGATGGCTCGGAGCCTGGAGCCTGCTTCCGATTCTGTGTCTCCCTCTCTCTCTGCCCCTCCCCCATTCATGCGCTGTCTCTCTCTGTCTCAAAAATAAAAATAAACATTAAAAAAAAAATGTTCTATACCAGTTCTGCTGAACCAGTGTTCTAGGACCACACTGGGGCACCTTGCTTCTCTCCTGCTTCAGACTGACTTTCTTCTCTCCAAGTATAGACCTCCCCCTTCTAATTTTGGAAGCAGACTTTGTTCTCTCTTATTGCTAAAGCCTTAATCTGTGTGTCATGATCCAAGCGTCAGTTGCACAGACATCTGCAATCTTTCTTCCAGATCTTCCTGCAAACAGATCTCTCTCATGGTGGTGTGCTCTGCTGTGTGACAATTCCCAAGGAGGGCATATAGTCTCCACTTCTCCCACCCTCTCCTCCCCGCTCCCTGTCCCTTCATTTCCCCCAAGATCCTATTTTTTTCTCTATACACACAAAATGTGGTAATTAATTTTTTCCCTTCAAAGCTGTCTGAAATTTTCTTCCCTAAAGAGATTGCTGTGGGATCGGCACATTTGCTGTAGCAAGAAGGTTAATAGAAGGAATTTAATTTGCTCCTTTTCCCATGTCTTCTGGCTGGTGGGTGGAGTCATCACCTGGGATAGGCGTGCCAATGAGAAGAGAGCTGAGAGCGGTCCCAGCCCTGGCCTGGGAAGAGTAGAGGTGGGGAGAAAAAGCCAGCTGGTTACATAGCCAGGGCATCCTGCTGGCTGTTCACCACAGCCTTAGTACAACCTTGCCTCTCTGCTCTGTCTTCCTCAACAGTCCCACTTTTTTTTTTAAATATAATTTATTGTCAAGTTAGCTAACATACAGTGAATACAGTGTGCTCTTGGTTTTGGGGGTAGATTCCCATAATTCATTGCTTACATACAACCCCCAGTGTTCATCCCAACAAGTGCCACTTGTTTTTTTTGTTTTTTGTTTTTTGTTTTTTATTGTTTTTTGTTTTTTGACCAGCAAAAGAGAAACCAAAAGAGTGAGAGAGAGAGAGAACTGCTTTAAACACTTAACTCCAGCTATTTCTTGCAGACAGGGCTTCTCAAATTTCAATGAGCACACAAATTACTTGAGGATCTTGTTAAAATTCAGATTCTGATTCAATAGGTCTGGGATGGCATTTCTAAAAAGCTCCCTGGTAATACCAAGCATGCTGGTCCTTCCTTGGTCCCCGTCTGTCAGTACCAAAGTCCTACAGTTTAGAGGTATAGCCAGGAACTAACATCAAGGGGAGGGAGTCTGGGCCCTGGGGCAGAACGCCATCTGAGATTTTTCCAATACTTCATGGTCTCTGCCACAGTGGGACAATACCAGTGGAGGCAAAGAAGGAATGAGAGGGCATGACATCTTAAATTTGGGGTCTCTATCTTGGCAACAAAACTGTACTTTTATATACTTCATAAATCTGGTTTTTGCTCGGGTCTGATTTCAAAAGGGGGAGAAGTCCACACTGAGAAACAGAAATCTCTATGTGACCAGCATGTGCTATGGAACTTTACCAGTTTTAAACTCCTGTATGTACACACTTAGGCCAGTCTTAAGAAACAATTGCATCAGTTGGGAATACATCCAACTTCCAGTTACAGAAAATCCAGTGACAGTGGGGTTGACTGGTTCCACATAATGGGAAGTCTGAATCATTGGGGATTGGGGTGTCATCTCTGACCTCTTTTTCTGTATGCCTCCAGAAGTTGGTTCTCAACCCCGGCCAGACCACTTGGGGAGCTTTTAAAAATCCCCATGTCCAGGTGACCGCCTAGACCAATTAAGTCAGAATTTCCAGGATTAGGACCTGGGCATCAATATTTACAAAACCTGCCCACGTGATTGTAATGGTTGAGAACCTCTTCTCTTGGCCTTGCTGCCACACAGCTTCCTCCAATGCTTTTCATCAGGGTCTTAACAACCTGAACTGCTACCATTGGCTCAGTGCCTGATGGTGTTACCACCAGCATCTCCGTGATTCTCTCGGCCTTTTCAGCTTTGGTTCCCAGATGGCTGCCACGGCCTCACTCGCTCACTGCGTCTGCGTTCTAGGCAGGAAGAGGGAGAAAGGGCAGAGACAGGGCTCAGACTTCCACTCACATCTCACAGCTGGAACTGTGCCATGTGGCTTCTGCTAGGACAAATGTGGCTGGATAAGTGACTATTCCAGCCTCTACAGCAGAAACAGGCAAGAGCAAAGAGAGCTGGGAACGCTACGAGGTAAGAGAACATGTGTAGGTCTTTAAAAATGAGTGCTGTTATTGCAAACATAAAAACTACATGCTCCATACAGAAAATTTAGAAAAACAGAATAGAAGAAAATAAACTTACCCAAGTCTTGGCACTTACACTTGAGAACTGTTAATAGTGTGATGCATTTCCTTTCAGATTGTCTGTTTTCCCCATGATTCGGGTCATAGTATATTTACAATGATGAATTTTTCCCTTTCTTATAACATGAAAGGATGAGAATTTCTCCACTGGTGTGATGATTTTCTTTTTTTTTTTTTTTAATTTTTAAATGTTTATTGTTGAGAGAGAGACAGAGCATGAGCAGGGGAGGGGCAGAGAGAGGAGGAGACACAGAATCTGAAGCAGGCTCCAGGCTCTGAGCTGTCAGCACAGAGTTTGATGCGGGGCTTGAACTCACAAACCATGAGATCATGACCTGAATCGAAGTCGGCCGCTTAACCGCTTAACCGACAGAGCCACCCAGGTGCCCCTGCTGTGACGATTTCTTAAACACAATTTTATCTTCTGCATTGTATTTCATTATGCTACTGTGCTATAGTTTAACTTCTTTCCTGTTGTTAGGATTAAGAAGGGTTTTTCCCCCCTTTTTCTGATTTTACAGAATTAAAAACAACCCTGCATGGAACTTCTTTGTGCCTTCCATCTTTTGCCCCTTTGTTCTATGTATTTCTTTTCTTTCTTGGGGAGGAGGGAGGGGAGAAGGTAAAAAAAAAAAGTTTGGTGTTTGCTTCAAAGAGCTTTTCCAAAGAGTGGTGATCCATTTGTATTACATATCATCATGGATGACCACTGTGCTCTGGGCTTTCATGACACTTTGAATTCAAGGTAACGTGTGTAATATGTTTTTCTGAAATCTGTGTTCATTTGCACCTATGCGGGGTGTTCTGCGTGCTCTTGTTCTCAGATGAAAGGTATTGGCGTTTTGGTTCCAAGAAATACAGTCTGTTTGATTTGGGTCCAGACTAATTACTAAGGACCCATTCAGCTATAATAGTCTCAAGTATTTAAATACTTAGTGAAACTGCAATGAATTGAGGGACTATTGGTTCTAAGAGCTAGGCACCCAACAGGGACTGAGAGAAGAATTTTAAGTTGGACACCAAGTTCAGAGCCAAATGTCAATAATCTTACTTGTGCAATACTTATAAAGTAGAGGATAATAAGAATGATCTGAATAAGTTTAAGTAAGAAGTACATACAGAACAGGGACATCTTATTTTCCATTAAATTTGCCACCTATTCCACTTCAATAAAATGCTTGTAAGGAAAATAACAATTCAAGGCAGAAGACTGTATTGCTGTTGTTCAGAAACTTCCTGAGAGTGAAAGAATGAACACTGATCAACTTCCCTGGTTTAAACTTAACTATTTGTTTTACAACATGCTATTTTGTAACTTGAACATCTATGTTATGCCTTCAAAAGTCCAAGAAGAAAGTAAAAGCTTATAGAAAGACAGAAACTTCACCAATATATCTAGACAGACGTTTTCTGGTAGTTTTTGGTGTCTAAAACCTATTTTCCCCACATCATACGGATGCCCTTTTTGTAGGCACAGCCCTGCCAGGAATGGGAACCTGGGTAGTGCAGAGAACTTTTACAAATTCTCCAAGTGGAGAACTCATTCTTTCTATGTGACTGATTTCTTGCTTTTTTGAAGTCAAGGCTTTATTTTTGTTCAGCTTCTTTTTACCACTTTCTGTAGTATGTGGATGTGCTTGTGTATTTGGATGTGCAAAGACACGTGTCTGGAGTGATAGCAGTATCAAGTTTCTTTTCACATTTTCTGTACACCATTCTTCTGTCGAGGACTCCCTTAGCGTCAGGACCGTGGTCAGGACAATTTCCTTTGAGCAGATTCCCAGGAATGGAACTACTGAGTCTCAGAGAACGAGCCAGGTAGAGTCTTGCTGTATGTTGCCAGGGAAGCTGCCAGGGTCATTGTGATGCCAACTCTCTATGAACCTTTATCGGGTTCTCTGTGTTCTATCAGCTGTGCCCCTCTGCAGGTGGATGGGACGGTCTGTCTGCAGGAAAGCCACTGGAGGGAGGGCTCTGCCAGTCCTTGTGGCAAGACAGTCACATGCACTCACTGCTGCTGTTCAAAATATCTCCATCCATATTCTGACCTCCCACCCCTCAAAATGTTTGTTTACAACTGGACGTTTTTGTTTCTCTCTCTCTCTCTCTCTGTCTCTCTCTGTCTCAATTATGACTTAACTCCTAAGACTTGGGCAAACACTCCCAGTATCATAAGAGGCTGGCTGGCTGGGCAGCCTGTGCCCCATGATGGTATTTTATTCACCCTCCAGTCTCACTCCATCATTCTTATCAGAGCCATTGCTATGGCAACTGTCCTCCTTCGACCATTAAGTATAGGTAGCAAAGTCCTACGTGCCTAATATGTTTGATATTTCACCTTTCAAAAAATACTTTGGGGAAATTCAAGTTGGCTTGTCAAGTAAAACAAATAAGCTTTTTTATCGTCAACAAGGACTAAGGGTGGCAGCTTTGATAAGAGGGGAAGACTGGACTGGTCACAAACCTAAGACCAGTCATATCCAGCTCCACTTGAGACAAGAAAGGAATGGGAAGCCTCTCAAAGGTTGGTGGAGACTGACTCAGACCCCAGTGTTGGGGGCCCCAACCTAAGATTAGTGCTAAGTTGACATGGGCCTTGGCCCAAACCCAATCTTGGGGACCTTCAGCTGCTACCACTGGAGGATTTTTACCTGCAGACAGCACTTTGGGGGCCCTGGGGTTTTCCCTGCCTTTCAGGTGGCATCACACCACAGTCCTCTCTGGCCCTAGAACCCTTACAATTTTGTGCACACATGTTGCCTAGCACCCTGAGAGCTTAGCTGAGGTGAATGCGACAGCTCAGAAGGGACCTAATGTTCTCTTCCATTCCTACCATCTGTCCACCATTTACAATAGATTTGCTCTTGTTTGACATTTTTTTTAACTTGAGAATTAAAAATTGAATTTGCAGGAGCGCCTTGGGTGGCTCAGTTGGTTAAGCGTCCAATTCATGATTTCAGCTCAGGTCATGATCTCACGGTTGGTGAGATTTTGCCCCCGTGTCAGGCTCTGTGCTGACAGCACAGAACCTGCTTGGGATTCTCTCTTTCCCTCTTTCTGCCTCTCTCTCATGCTCACTCTTTCTCAAATAAATAAATTAATTAATTAAAAAATAGAATTTGCTATGTGCTGTTTTAAGCATTATGCTTGTTGGATTCATAGGCAAATATTTTTTTCTTTAAAGTTGATTTGCTCTTCCCTCCTGCCCCTTCCTTCCTTCCTTCCTTCCTTCCTTCCTTCCTTCCTTCCTTCCTTTTTTCTTTCTTTCCTTTGTATGTATTTTACCTGTTCAGTGAGATTCACTCCAGCATAGAAAGAGAGTGAGGTGTGGAGCCATGCTTTTCTGTTAGCTATGTAGCCTTGACATAGGGTGACCAGCTGTCCTGGTTTGCTGGGAGCTGAGGTGTTCCTGGAAATGCAGGACTTTCAGTCTAAACCGAGGACAATCTTGGACAAACCAGGACAGTTGATCATCACTTGGGCAAGATTCAGCCTCACTGAGCTTTGATTTCTTTATCTGTGAAACAAGCATAATAATACTTGTCTCATGGATTATTTTGAGGATTGGAGCCAGGGTACAGAAAGTGCCTGAACCTATCTCTGAGATCTGCTAGATCTAAACAGATGATAATGATAGTAATATTAACATTTATAATTATCTGTATTTTTTTTAAAGGTTCAAAATGGTGTTTCTCTAGCAGTCATTTCTGCCATCAATGCTTTCTTCTTCATTCTTAATGTCTGCTCAGGAAATGGTAGTTTATTCTGGGTATAAAATGAAAATATTGTTGAAAATTTTTGAAAAGTCTGAAAAATATAAAGAAAAAGTATTATTATATCCCTAACCAGAAGCAACCACTTTAAAAAAATTCTTTGGATCCAGGTTTACTATTCTAAACAAATGATATATATTTTTAGGCATAAATATTTATGATCATTTCCTTGGGGGAAATTTGAGAAAGGGAGATTGCTGGATTAAAGGACAAATACTTTTAGCCTTATTTTATATTAGATATAACATTATCTTTATATTCCTCCAAAAATATAGGTTGACAGAACAAAATATGTTATTTTCTATGGAAGGGACCTGTATGTTCCTTGTTTCCACACAGGACCCAGTTTTCCTTGGAAGGCTCTCTAAGGAAGAAGTCTGGTTTCTTTTAGCAACCCCTATGGTAGGGGTGGCTAAGAGATTTCATTTTATTTGGTCATTAGGTAGTAGTTGCTTTTACTATGGAGTATTGTGGTGGTATGCACACTCAGCGATCACTGTTAGAACTTTTTTTTTGGTATCTAAATTAAATACTTTAGTGACATTTTGTCCCCATGATATAGTATCTGGCACTCGATATTAAACAAAAGGTTTATCTTCAACTCCTAATGCTTATTTTAATGCTTATTTCATATTAATTTGAGCTATTATAAAAATTTTTTTTTAATGTTTATTTATTTTTGAGACAGGGAGAGACAGCATGAACGGGGGAGGGTCAGAGAGAGAGGGAGACACAGAATCTGAAACAGGCTCCAGGCTCTGAGCTGTCAGCACAGAGCCCGACGCAGGGCTCAAACTCACAGACTGCGAGATCATGACCTGAGCTGAAGTCCGATGCCTAACCGACTGAGCCACCCAGGTGCCCCATAATTTGAGCTATTATAAAGAGAATAATCTCTTTCTTTTCAAACTGTGGGTTGGTAAGTAGGAAAAATCAGCCAGGCTTCAGCTCAAGGAATGGAATAGTTCAAAGGCAGTTCTGAGGCAACTGTAAATGCCTAAGAGTTGAAAAAAATCAGATTAATTAGGGACCCTGCCGAGGATCCAGAAACATAACCAGGCGTTTGAGTGTGTGTGAGTATCTGTGAGTGTTCATTTGTGTGTGTGAGTGTGGTTGCTGACCCGTGTCTGGGAGCTTTGGGCCCTTCACTCAGACTGGTCACAGGTTGGAGGCTAGTGAGATCAAGGCTGTTGGAGGGGTAGAGATGAAGCATGTAAAAGTATTAAATGCAGTACTGATGAACACAAAGAATCAATGCAAAATTAATGAAAGCATGTTGTGAATTCTTGTCGTCGATCCTTCAAGTTCACACCGCTGTTTGGCCTTGGAGTCAGGACAAGTTTGGGTTTCTGATTCCAAGCTCAGTGTTCTGTCCAGTGGAAAGTGTTGGCTCTGAAATGCCAGGTGCTTTGGCAAAAACCGCGGTCATTGCAATGGTTGACCCTGTGTAATGTTCTGTGGAGGCGGGATGGGGCTGAGTATTACCCTAGAAAAAGGTGAAAGAATTGGCCATCCCATGGAGACATTGATTATACCTCCTTCCTTTTGGGCCTCAAGGTGATGACAGAGGAATACTCAGTAGTCCATAGCTTGGGATTTGCCAGGGAA